>NC_070635.1:15936763-16272263 GCF_947347685.1 Pleuronectes platessa | reverse complement strand
GCCATGTCTTTCTATTGATTCCTTCAGTCAGTCTAAAGATCTTATGACAAGGTCAACTCAAAGGGAAGGGTGACATAAGGGTGCCTGTAATTATAAGCAGGTTACTTCTAAACACTAAAAGAGAATAAAAACCTTCTTACACAGAGCTTTAAGGATATGCAAAGGAGAATTATCGATTTCAACATAACAGCTACTGTGTGAAAAAAAATATATATAGTGATGATTCGCAATAAAAAAAGCTTCAGACTGCCAATACTCTGACAGTGGGAATGTCTACAAGCTGTGAGCTGTGTCCCATTTGACTGAAATTAGAAAGTCTGGTTTACGGAGGATTTCCTGTTTGCTTTAGCAGCTTGTCCTGCTCTTAGCGTTGCATCGTTAGCTGCTTTGAGCGGCTGCACTTACTGCAGCTTCATCACTCCAGACCAGAATCAATGGGATACATATCTCGAACAAACATAATGTCTCTGTTCACAATGAGGATCCAATCTAATCAGTGGAAGCTTTGAGCTGGTGGGTCTACAGGAAGAGTCAGGGTTTCATCAAAGTCAGTGGGATTCATCCTCTGAGCAAAAGTTTAGAGCAATCCATCCAATTACTTGAGTCTGGATCAAAAGAGTGGATCGATTGACCAACAGAGCGTCATCGCCTATTTGCTCTTTAGTGTTGATCAAAAAATATGTTTTCTATATAATTACCTTAGTCGCAATGAATTACGGAGTGTTTCCTGTCGTGGCTGAATACAATGGTCTGTTGTTATGAGAGCATTATTCCTCAAAACCCTCCCCCGTCTCTCACTGCTAATGTCCGAACTGGCTTCACTCTGCTCCAAACTGTTTGCCAGCACTCAGATATAGTGTCCACTTAAATCTGAAGACAGAAGAAGCACCATTAAAGTCAAATACAGCGTCTGTGAGGGATCCGCTGGTCTTGATTATACAGTTACTGCCTGTAAAGGACGCTAAGTTAAGTAAAGCAAGTGTGCTGACGATATCATTGGTCCTCGTCATTCCTTACACTCTATTGGTTGGGGCAAGTTGACACAAAAACCAAAGTTCAAGAGCAAAAATCGGAGAGCGGAAGTTTTGCAAGAGGCAGCTTGAGTCTGAGGAGAGGGACTCGAACCGAGGCACATTCGAGCTGGAGCAGTTTTGAGCAGGAGCAGAGAACACTTGCATGTGAGCAGAAGCTATTTGAGAGAAGGGTCTGAGAAATGTTGCAATCAAAACGAAAGCCTGCGCTCTTGGATGACAACAGGAGAAAGATCTGTGTTTCAGACTTTGAAATGTGTTAAACTAGGCCGGGTTGCTGCACAGACGTTCAGGGCTGTGCATGAATGTTGGTCATATTTCATCACACACATGCGACTTGTTTTTACAGTAACACTTAGCAATTTCAGTCCACAGCTCGTACCGTGTTTCTGTCTCGATTATTATCTGTCAAGAGCACAGGAGCCTGGCTCAGCCTTAGAAAACACTGATCTCCCTGTGAGACCATTGTCATCAAACATTAACAATGCAGTCATGTAAATGAGCAATGTTTCATTTGCGGACATTCGCCACAGGAACACTTCTCCATGGCAACAAAAAGCTGGCCCTCAGGAGTCACAGGCGATGTACAGTTATTCCCATGGCAACATCATTAAAAAGTTCCATGGTTGCCATGTGATGGACTCTAATAAACATTAGCAGAAAAGGAAAACAGCCGTGAGACCTTTAGGTGACTTCTCACTGCTTTCTGTGATTCTTGTCTAATAGCACACGCCTGCTGTTTGATGAAAAAGTGGCTCCTACGGTTCATTAAGCTACAACTTGATAAATGACTCACACTGTGATAATCACCAAAGTTTCCTCTAAAAGTTACTTTTGTACATTTCTGAAAAGTGAGTCGCCAGACCGCCAGCACCTACAGTATTTGTGAAAAGGAATAAATACATGTTATGCTTGAACACATATAGGGACCGGTGTAGATGCACTGAGGATCATGTTATAACAGAAACTCGAGGGTGAAACCACAAGATGCTTATCGGAAAAGCAAGCAGAGAAAATAACGCAGCTTCTTAATGGCCACCATCTCCTTCTCTTATTTTATTTTCTTAGACAGATGCAAATATGAGGAGGGTGTCGACATGAGCTGGACAGATTGTTACAGATCTCAATGTTGACAGTGGTGACTAATATTATCACCACTTGTTAATGTGATCAGGTTAAAATCATATCTGGATACAATCTGGATATGAGATGCATTTAAACAGTCTCTCAGCTGTTCCTTTCCACGAACACTTCTACCACGAATCTCGAACATACAGGAGTGTGAGAAACTTCAGAAGGAATAGATAACATAAGATAAGATAATCCTTTATTAGTCCAACGATGAAGAAAGGCAGAGATAAAAATGTTACAGCAGTAAAAAGGAAAGTGAAATACCCAGAGTAAAGGTTATAATTTAGTAAAATGTACAATGTAAACCCAGGGAACTTCAAAAGGTAGAAATATGTACGAAGTAAACTGAATCAAAACAGCTTTACACAGATGTGATATTGAAATTGCACAAATAGAAAATTATGATTTCTCAATTAAATCAGTTGTTAAACCTGAGTGAGACATATACATCAGGTGCTCGCGGCCTTTACTGGGAGCAGTGCGAAAATTTCACCTGCTTTTTACTTGGATCTTTAGAGATTGGTTGTTGATTCAAATTACTTCAGAGTTTCACACAATTTACAGAAACTTTTTAGTTTTACAGAAGTCATGAAATGAGCGTAGATTTAATTCACTCTCTCCTATGCAAACAGTTTACAACCTAGACAAATGGCAAGCGACATAAAAACAAGTATTTCTTCAAAGCTCAACAGAAAAGTGGAGCCTTTAAAAACTGTCTTCAAACTAAGAACAGCTTTTAACACCAAGTAATGCTGCAGCACTTCCACGTCTCTGTGAGCTTATTAAAGAGCTTTCAACAACAATGCTGCTAAAATGTTGACTTTGGTCCCTCGTCCCACTGGTGAATACAAACACCCTAACCCGCTCAAAGTCAAAGATGTGTAAGCCCATCAAACACACACACACACACGCACACATACAGGCACACGCACACAGACAGACAGACACAGAATCACAGACACACAAAGACATACACACTAAAACAGAGCTGGCAAGCCACCAAGACACTCAATAGAGCCAATCTCTGCCTCTCACAGCAGGCTGTGAATTCCCAGTTTGCTTTGCAGCGACAACGGGGTGTATGTGTGTGTGTGTCTGTGTCTGTGTGTGTCTGTATGTGTCTGCGTTTTTTTATGTGTATGTGTTTGAATGTGTATGTAGATAAAAACTCAGCAATCACCAAATGCAGGCACAAGGGCCACCAAAGTAAATGCTTGGACGAAGCTGGCATGAAGGCTCACACACACATACACACACACACACACACACACACACACACACACACACACACACACACGCAGCACATATGATTAGGAATGGATATGCTTGCCAAGTCATTTTCCCCTCTGTTCCAGAGGCACTGAAGTGCTTAGTACACAGTGAGCAGACCTCAGCCTATAGAAATGGGAAGGCAGGGTGAGACGGAGAGAATGAGAGGAGGGTGGGAGGTGGAGACAGAAAGCGACAAAGCATGTTGGTCACCAAAATTACAAAAATTAATTGGTCACACCCATGTGGGCTCCATTTGCATCCAGCAATTGCACTGGGGCCTAGTTGTGGGATAATAGATATTGTTTTTCACACATTTTAGGTTAATACTTATGCAAATACACAATTCTATGATTAGTCTTTGGCATTTGCCTTAATCAAAACAGTTAAATGACCGAATTTCCACATTTTTTACAAAATGTTTATTTTTACTGCAGCTAGAATAAAAAAAATGAAGCAGCTCTGATCAGAAACATAAGGTGCACACTGATATTCCTCTGAGTAGGGACTTGGAGGCCAGACAACAAAATTATGGTTCTTGCTCGGAATTAAGAGGAATGGATTTCCTAATCTAAATATAATTGAAGCAGAGAAAACGTCATCCTCAACACACACACATTTGAAGGAGCAGATTAATTGGTGCTGCCATAGTTACAAGAAACCCAAGATGTTAAAGACACTAATTTACAACATGATTAACATAATTGTTAAGTTTGATAAAAAATTACTTCGGGTTTTTTAGTTTGGCTCCAGAAATGTCTCAGTCCATATGAAAAATAATAACAGACGGACCTACAGACGGAAGGATGGATATAACGATCATTATGTCACCAAATTATACTCCAAGGAGGAAAAATGCAAAATGATACAGTGAAAAACTGTTTAATTCACTAAAAACATTGATTCATGATACAATTACCATTCGGTTTTACAATGGATGTGTGCTGTCGTAGGGGAAATCAGACTTTAAAGAACTGTTCACCCAAACTGTGCTGCAGACACACTAAACAAAGAATTTGAGTGTGTATGCAGTCACAGTTTAATCAAACAGTGATTCTGTTAATGACGGGAGAGGAAACCACAGATTTACTCTGTTTCTTCAAACTCAAGTAGAACCAGGGTAGTGGCTGCTAATTAGAACACACACACACACACCTACACACACACCTACACACACACACACACACACACACACAAACACACACACACCAACCCAGTCTCATCAGAAAATTGGGCCCGCCTCGGTATGAACGTAGCTGCGGGGCCTTCTTAGATCCGTGGAATTAGAGGCGTAATCTATCATCATATATTAATATCAAATATCGTAAATAACATTCAGGCTCAGTGAACGACACAACAAACAGACGACGATTCAAACAGCACGCTACGACGTGGTGCACGGCATGGCAGCATCCATAGCAACGATAAAAAAGTTACATTTCTAAGATTTTCTGGCGAGATCTGAAAAAAAAATTATGATAACTATTAAAATAAAGATCATAAGAACGAACTGGCTGAACTTTGTGGAAGCAAATAGTTAATGTCTCTCTAGAAAAGGTGTCAAAATGTATTTTAATGCGCAAACTATATTATAAAATGAAATTTTTATCTGAAATTACAAGGAATGTCTGCCATGTTTCCCTTTTAACAGACCGGTACTTGAGAGTCACGTGACGTGGGCACAGGCCAATGCAAAACAATGGGCAGACAAAAACGTAGGCATCTCACAATTTGAGAGGCCAAATTGTGAGAATACTACAAATGTTTCCAAGTGGACCAACGTAGGTATTACACGTTTTCTGATGAGACTGGGTTGCAACCACACACTCACACACACATTATTTATAGACATTGTTTCAGCCAGGCCTCAGTTGTAAGGTAGTGTCAGTCACTACTGTTACTCTGTGTCTGCCCTGGGGCGAGATAGACCTCCACACACACACACACACACACACACACACACACAAAGTATCTCCGTGTTTTTCGTCACTGCATCCTGTGTCAATTAGTGTCAGCGTTAAAAAACAAACAAGTGATACAAGTGTTTTGATCGTGTAAATATTTCAATAGCACCTTCAACATTCTTGTCTCTGTATCGTAACGTGAAGCCGCTGCAGCTTCGACTCACACGTACACACATGCTGATGAAATATTGAGCTAATAACATACAAGGAGGAAAAAAACAAGTTGATGTTTTTCATGAGGCAGTTGTGAAGCATGATTAGTGCTTCACCGACTGAGCTAAATTACACTAAACCTGACAAAAGTCAACATTGTAATTATGTCAGGTTTTTATCTCCATACTTTTCTGATTGCTTGCCTGGAAAAAAAGTGCTAAAAATAAACCTTAAAGAGAAAGAAAACCCACATTTCTTAATATCTTGGATCTTTTCTTCCTTTTTTTTGCTTCCACACAAAGGCTCTGAAACATATAGTATATCTATTAATTCTGAATAAGTACGTCCACCACTGGACTCTATATATACTTTTCATTCATATTGAACCATGTTTAAAATCAAAATTTAAGGTGTGATTGCCGATATTCCTGATTTCACTTACTCCAGCCAGCCTCAGCTTTTATTATTCAGGCGATGCATCCAGCTTCATGTATAAATTCAGACAAACACACAAGCCGAAGCTTCAGCGAAATTAAAAAGACAGTGAGGAATCTCCTTCGTTAGGCAGAAAGGAAAAGGTCACAGTGTGAGATGGTGGCTAATGAGAAGCTCTGTCAGGCAGCGGCTAATGTCAGGATTCTCTGCATTGGCTGAACTCTTGCCAGTCGTTCATCTGCCAGCGAATTCATCTTCTGCAGAACTGAGGCTTGATCGCATGTTTTTTTTTTGTGGGTTTGCCTGTTTTTCCAATCGGCTCGGTATGAAGAATAACTAGTAAACTAGGAGAGAAGTCAGCCTTGGCTTACGGGCTTGTCGATGTGCATTGTTGTATCGCTGATGGTGAGAGTACTGGGTCCTGGGGCTTCAGGTCCCTGACTACATCTCACTAGATCTCACCGGTTCAAGTGTGTCTTTCTTTGACCTCAGAAACAGAACATGTCAGAGGACACACATGCCCTCACTTCATACAAGAAGGTGTGAAATGTTCAATTATTTACCAAATGTGGTTTCTATAGGTGCTATGTTACAGAAATGCAGGTACTGATGGAGTAACTGCTTCACATTGTTGCTGATTCTTGTGCTTCACCAGACTGTACCTATATTGATAATAGATACTATACTAGAAAATCATACATTAAAATCATATCTAACATAAATACACTAAAGATTGGTCTCTTCATACTATGTTGTATCTTTAGAATATTCCTGATAAAATCCTCATTCTGATGCTTTATATTTTGTAGGTATACTGAATGGAGTATATGTCAGCAGTGGGGATATATATATATATTTTTATATTTTATTTTATTTATAAAATGCTGAAGGCGAATGACCTTGTTTATTTGTCTACCTGATAACACCAGTGTCCAGCAAAGAGACAAATCAGGAGTTAGTGTCAAAACAGTGTCAAAGCACAGTTTGAGTTCACATTACTTAACTGATGTGTTTGAGGACAATCGGACGTTTCTCCCACCAGCTGTTATTCTCTCACAGCCTGTATCGTTGGATGTTGCTTATTATCTTTTTTTCACAACCTCCGAGGTAAAAAGACGAAGATCCATCATTTTTTGATGGTTGTTTTTATTATTCTCAAATAAATACTTTAGAGTAGCTGCATTAGTCAAGACAGACACTGAAATCATTGGTGGAGATTTCACTGCACTTGGACGACAAAGGCATTAAAACATGCACTGTGTCACCACCTTTCTTTTATTAACACTTCGACTTTGAAAATGTAGAGATATCTTCATTCTTCTCCCTCCTGCTGAGTCTCGTCGGTTGACCCTGGTAACGCTCCGTCTGCTAAAGTACAAGTAAAGTGTTCTCTCGCTCTGCTGTCACAGCCCTTTTCACCTTTAAACCCATAACGTGAGTTCAGAGCAGGCGAGAGGAACCCTTTCCCCATCAAGGCTCATTCAAAACATTCTAATGGTCTTATGATGGTCATATTAAATCAATGAACACATACTGCACTGGTGAGATGGCTGGAACTGCTCCTCTCGGGCCACGTGTCTGATGTCTGATGATAATGATGATGATGCTACAACTGGCTGACAAACCTTTACCTTTAGAAGAATAGTGTGTTGTTTCCAAAAACACTCAATTCCTCTCACACACAGAAAGACTAGTTGTTCTGTGTTTGTTGTGTCAGAGAGAAAAACTGAGCATTTCTTGAGGTGTCCTTCAGTTTTTCTTCAGTATCTCAGCTCTTTGAGACACACTGACACAAGATGGTTTCAGCTTCTTAGCTTTTACCTCGCTCATCACTAAAGTTGTCCATATAATATTGTCTCTTTCAGGATGTGGTCTCATGAAAACTAATTTAAAAACACGGAACTCCACTGGAACTCCAGAGTGGAATTTCTTAATTTTTTATCCAAGAGCAATTGTCTTTTACTTCAAAGAACTACAAAATTAAACGTTGCTCCATTTCTCTAAGAACGTGCTGCCTCCCTGAGAGTTGCGATGATGCTTGTCAAATATAACAGTGACCTGACACACAGCCAGAAGGAAACATGCCGAAGGACACGTTTTCTACTATTGTGTGCCATCTTATTTTACAGCAGAAAAAATGCTGTTAAACGCTGTTAAATGCATGTTATGAGAGTTTTACCTGTCTGAGAATTAGTTTGTTTGTGTGGAAGCAGATTACTCTAAAACAACTATTTACTAATGCTTTCAATAAACTTCTGTGGAGGGTGATCCAAAGAAGCCACTCAATTTTCCACTTTCCATTCAGATTTAGATTTTTCGGACATTTTCCCAGAGAAATGAGGCGTATTCAGGAGACTGATATCGATGAGTGTGTCCAACTTGATGCAGCTTGACTGAGTTTAATTGTAGTTTGGCTTTCGTGGATCCAATCTGGTTTATTTTAATGCATTTCTGATTTAATTTGTTTTTCCATGTATACATTTTCTCTGCAGCCTGATCAAACTGCCTCACATAATGTATGTATATATAATATCCACCTGGTTCAAATCAAATAAAACCCATATAGTTTAAAAACCAAGACTTTTGACTGATCTAGCACTTGCATCATATTTATCCTGATATACCTCACGGAGTAGCACTCACATCAAAGTGTTTATTTACATTAATCGTCCTAAAACATAGAACACTCTCCTCTAAGTACCGACAACATTTTCTCAAGTCAAACCACTCACACTTCAAAACAACCTGAAATTAATGAAATGAAATGTAGATGCGCAGGCGAGCGCGTTCAACCTCCGGAGCATTCGTCTCGTGTCCAGCGTCGCTCGGCTTCACATCAAACGCACGTCGCCATGCAGATGACAAATTGACAACAGCTGCAACTGAGACAAGAATTCAGAAAGTCCTGCTTTTATTAGAAACAACTGAAGTGAATGATACCAAGTGAATAATGATCTCCTTTCCATGGCTCCCACCTCAATATTTCATAGTAAGTGATGATCTCCCAAACATAAAGGGTGTCGCTGCATCCATATTTCATTGGAGAACATTGCAGTGTAACTGACATACACAGGGAGGAAATGTGCTTACAAAGCATCAAAAGAACTGTCACACAGTATGGATGGCTGCAGAATAATATAGGGCACTGCTGGATGGATGTAACAAGCTACATAGCTACACGCATCATTTGATCACATAATACAAAGCTAGTGTGAGTGTCTATGTGTAAGACACGCATCATTTGATCTGGTAATATAAAGCTTTGGTGCCGGTTTGGGTGCAAGTTTGCTTGACGTGCATCATTTGCCCGTATACAGCAGAACTGTGCCGTGAGTCTGTGTGTGTCTGCGTGTGACATGCTTCGGAGAGGTGAGAAAAAGTCAGGGTACACACATGCAGCTGTGTTAACACAACGTGTGACATGCTTCATTTACTTGGATAATACAAAGGTGGTGTGTGTGTGTGTGTAGGCTGCAAAAAGTGGTATATATAATAACAGGGCTTTCTCAACAAGAGAGTGATGAGTCCTGTTACTCTTGAACCAAACACACACACACACACACACACACACAAACACACACACACGCTGGCTTTCTGCTAAATTAAGCATCGCAGGAATCTACAACACACGAGACAGCTCAGGCGTGTGCAGATACACACACACAAACACCTTCTGACACAGAAACAAGCTCACAAACAAGCTTAAAGAGACACTTGTGACTGGAAATATATTCAATGCATGTACACACACACACACACATACGCATATAAAAATGCAGACATAGTGACACAGACACATGTGCCAGTGCCATGCGACACATAAATTGGGGCATGCATTATTAACTGTCTGAGATTTCCGAGCACATGTTGGGACCGTGTACCTCAAAAGAAACAGGCAGAATCTATGCATGACAACAAGCGAGCGCGGGAAAGAGACAGGGGACTTTTAGAATATTCATTCCATGGGACTTATTTTATAGTAAAAAGTCTGAAGTTTGTTCAGTAAACTAGTCGATAAATTCACACTCATGAAAATATGATGTTGACCTTTATTAAACTGTTTTTGGTGGTTGGGACATACAAAAAGCAAAATACAGTCCATTTCAATAATGACTCAAACTATACATGTCAAACAGAAGTCCACATATCGACAGAATAGTTGTATCACAGGGTCAGTTCACCTGAAGTACACACAAAGAAAATACATCTCAATTATCTCTCGTGATGTTTTGTTTGTCCACGTGTTCAGATATCTGGCTCTGAGGCTTCTGCTCCTACTCATTCACAAGGGTTTTCAATATTATTTGTGATGGTTTGGATAATGCACAGATCTTTTTCCGATGATGAGTTATAGCTGGAATATTTATCTACATGACAACCAATGATGTTCTTAGGATTATCCAGAGTA
The DNA here is from genome assembly GCF_947347685.1 of Pleuronectes platessa. Taxonomy (NCBI): domain Eukaryota; kingdom Metazoa; phylum Chordata; class Actinopteri; order Pleuronectiformes; family Pleuronectidae; genus Pleuronectes; species Pleuronectes platessa. The sequence continues at coordinate 16,261,872 of NC_070635.1, read as the reverse complement.
TCAAGGATGCAGCAGGAAAGGGAGAATATATGAAACATTTCTATAGTTGGCACCAGAGCAGCTCATCACATACAAACCAATCTGTCGGAGGACAAAGTCTCCATCGTCCATCTGGCCCATTCATGTCATAACTCATCAGGTAAAATGAGACGTACATTACAAATTAATTACGTTTGACTTTGATGAGGCAAAAAACATGAAATGATACAAATAAAACAATTTAAACAAAAGCTTTAACCAAAGAATAAAACGTTAAAACAGCTTCAAACATCTTCATTATGTAGCTCTGATACTGTGCTGTCAACGTCTCTAATTCAAAAATAAATACTTTGAAACACAAGGTAGAATTACCTTTAATCAGAGAATTATACAGCATGCTACTGCTTTCCACAGAGTTAAATAACACATCCTGTAAAGTAAGCACAATTCAATTCATCAAAGGCGGGACGGGCAGCTCTATACTACACAATGTTTGGAAATCTACAAGCAAAGTGATAGACTTTGTTGTGCTGCTGATGATCAAAATCTCCAGAATGTATTTTCCTGTGGATGAATTAATTGAGCTGTGCTTCATGTGTCTGTGAAACAGCAACAAAACCCAGAAACGTGCTTCAAAACACGTCTCTGGCTGTTTATTTAATTCCAGGCTGCAGATATCACACAGCCTACATGAAGCTTCGCCCTGAAACAGCCTGAAAACTCAAAATGAGGCATTAAACGTGAAACAGAATCGGTGCTTGAAATAGATTCCAATTAAAATGTAGTATAACCAAAGTATAATTTGTACCAAGGGAATCTAAATAAAAAGTGTTTGCCCATTACTCCTACTTTACTGACAGGAGAAGACACTGACGTATCTTTAGTAGAATCAACAGAACAAAGTAAAATGATTGTACATCCTGTAATTAAAAAGTAAAACTAACTTGTACTAAAACAACAGACAATAACATGATCCGTGACTTTGTGGGTGTCACTGACGTCCTCTGTCTGAGATCCCGTGGAGCCTGTTACAGATGATGTCAGGAGAAAAGTTATCGCGTTGCTGCATTCCACCTCTTCACGGTTTCCTCTGATGTCACTGTGCTCTCCCATGTTCACAGTCCTCCTCCGGCCCGGAGATCCAACATCAGAACACCTTCTCCAAGATAAAGGCCAAGACGGCTGCAGCCAGAGCGAGTCCGATCCCCAGCTTCTTCAGAGCCTCCCTGTCTAGACTGTAGGAGCCGATCAGCAGAGTGGACGAAGAGGAAATAGAAGCACAACTCTGGACGCCGTTGGGAATCTGTTCCTTTGGAGGGAAACACACAGAAATACAACCACGTGAGACGGAGATCAACAAGGGGTAGAGACTCTTCATGTGTCATTCATTCACAATCATCCTGACATTATTAACACTACAATAACATACTGTATTCTTTGAGACAGACTTGGTAAGTTTGCTGTCCTTAGCAGAGACACGTAGATTCCTGGATCCGATATCTAATTCACAGTAATTCAGACACACTGCATGATAGGTGTTCACCATTACAGGGGTCTTCCTGCTCATTAGGAGAATAATTCATATGTAAGGTAATAATTATTAAGTGTTTCAAGTAATGTGCACTGTTCATCAATCAGCACTGCAGAAGTGTTCATGGTTAAAAAATGAGCTACTTCAATTAACACAGCATGAATCCTCCCGTCATGTTCACACACGCGCACACACACACGCACACGCACACACACACACACCTCCTCTTGTCCTCCCCCACAAGTTTGTGCAGCAGCAAAAGTCCATCATTCACAATTAGGGAATTGTATTTAAATTAAATCAACTAGTCACATCAGAAAGAGACATTCGACAGCAGAGAGCAAATGTCTGAAATCAGAGTTTTGTTTTGGATAATTAATGAGTCGTGAAAGAGCAACACTGAGAACAGGGGAGCAGGGGACAAAAAAGATTAACTCCGGAGGGTAAGAGAAAGAAAATATCTGGAGTTTATTTTTGCCACATCGATCTGCTCAACCCATGGATCTTTATAAAAGAGCCATTTTATGTGAGGGGGTACATTACCGCCCTTCGTGGATCATTGCCCTTGATACTTAAGTACATTTAGAAATAAATCTACTGATGCCACTTGATATTAGGATCCATAGATACTGGAGCCGTACCACAATTAAGGAGAGCAAGGTAGAAAAACAGGACATCATCATTCCCTCCACTTTCTCCCTCCCCCCACCTTCTCTTTCTCTGCAGCTGCTCCCTCTCTGCAGCAGATTTTCATTTGCAAATCATCAACAATAAACAGAATTGGGAATCCACTGATTATTTCAATATTTTGTGGATGAAAGCGTTCATAAAACCGGCCATTTGCTTATGCAAATGAGCCCATTTCAATTATGATGCTATTGTGTCTCTGTAAAGCAGTTAATGCAGTTTGCTGTGATTCAATTACTACAAAGTGCATTCTATTGAATCTGGCTGATGTGGAGAAGGTGCACAGCGATACGGTCAGGGAGAGACACACGAGGAAGTAAAGGTTATAATGTTACTGCAGCGGTGACGAGAGAACCATCAGAACTAAGCTGACATGTTTCAGTTATTGACGCCGTTAATATAATTCAGTTGGCAACACTGAATATTGATAAGCTGCCCTGCTTCTCCCCGGCCTCCACCCTCGCTCATTGATCATCATTCTGTTTGATTACACATTTATTTAGTTTTATCTTAATGTCTGAGAGCCGAGACCTGAGGTCCGATATCACGCAAAACCGATTGATCGCTAAATAAATAAATAAATAAATAACCCCACACAAGACGTGGTCCTTTTTAATTTGAGAAAGAGAAGCAGCCCTTGTCAACAGCTCTGTGGAGATCGATGTGGACGACCTTGTGGTAGTTACTATAAGTCTCCCTCTGCATGGCAGCTGGTAAAATGTCTTATCACCACAGAGGAAAGTTGACACAGAGGCAGGATGATATTGAGCAATTGATCAGCAGCTTTCTAGAATGACCTTTAGTCAAGTTCACCGGAGATCACTGTAAGAGGTTAGGCTTTGATATTTACCAAAGCCACACCGACTCCTTCTCTCTTTCTCGATCCTCCCCCGTTCTCTCACTCCCACTCAAGGGTTTCCATCTAGTCTTGTCAGAAAATCCTCTGTCATCAGTCAATTATCTTTCATCCTCCATCTTTTTTTTACCCCAGTTAAGATTTAGCCAATATAAATCATTCTGTTTACCATGATGAATATGTGGCTGAGCATGTTCTCTGTTACCTTCTCATCTTATGTTACTGAAAAAAAGTTCCTCCATGAGAAGATAAACTCGATGATCAACTTAAAAAGTAACTTGTTGGAGTTTGAATGCAAACCTCCTACACCTGTGACCTGTGAAGTGAAAAGACTGACAGACTCTGTGGAATCCAAACACCTACCTGTATGTACAATATGTGTTCCTATGTAACTGAGAGTCAGCGCCTACACCTACATGAGCCACATGCACATGGCTGCGTGTATGAGCAGCTGCGCAGTGTGCGCACTCTGCCGCTCTATCCCTCCCTCTGCTCCCGCTCCCTTGTCCTCTCTGATGGTAGCGAACACTATCTTCCACCCACTCTTCTTCTCTCCCCTTCCACTGAATGGTTTCCCTGTTCCGGCACACAATGGAGGATGGATACTATGACTGACAACGCCTACCTGACACATCCATAGGTCACTTACAGTAATGGCAGACAATAGGTAGAGACAGAATCGGTAACAGAGGTCTGGCCGGCGCGTCCTCATTTGCCTAATGTTCGGACCATTGTTGGACTTTAATGGTGAAACTGATCCGCTGTTGATGTTTTGATGCTTGAAAAGCGATAGGGTGCTTTTTAACAAGGTGGCAGTCAGATCAAGTCACAGTGTCTTTACTGTAAATCATATCAATGAGCCTCATTACAAGTTCAGTCAGATCATAGTTAGAGTTCTGTTTCTTGGCTCCGACTTCATGACTTCCCCAGATACAGTAACATTGATCTAATTGGGACAGATGGGAAAAATATCTTTATCCTGTTGGAGCCTGCAGGTGGATGCTGGGAAGGTGGAGGGGCAAGGCAGCGGTACTGACACAGTGCAACAGAGGCACTGAAAAGTAAAGAGAGCGATAGGAAATCTTTGCAGCTGAAATAGACTGTGTAGAAATGCTTTAGACATGCACTGAACTCCAAATAGTCTCCTGATATTCTCCAAAAGCGCTGAATGTGAGAACGCATGGGTTTCACACACATAAAGAAGAAGAAGTCAAGAGAGGTTTTGGTGTCCATGAGCTGTAAACAAAAACACATGATCCCTGTAACGGGCTTCAAGAGGTTACATCCTGAACGTTCCACAGATGTCTGTGTGGTTGTGAACGCGTGTGAGTGGAGAATCTCAGTTAAAACTCTGTAGAAAGTCCAGATCCCATTGTGCGGACATTCTCCGGAGTTCATGTCAGAAAAGGGCCTCTGATAGAGGATTGTGGAGAGTGAGGCATGTCACATGATCAGAGCAGTGCAGCTCCAGTCGACCCCCTGAACGAGCTCACAGGCGTCACTCTATTTTTGTAACTGGGTTAAAATCACGTTCTGAAGTCATCAGCACATCTATATTTGAGTTATTTAGTGAGGCTACACTGATCCCCTTTTAATAGGTTTTCAGTGTCAGCTCACAAAGTCTCAGGGAAATGTCCAAGAGAAAAAGAGATGTGAGTTGGTTTTCCAACATTCATAACTTTTGTATGGCGAATGACACAACTACAATAAAATTAAAAGCACTCTTTTGTTTACGGCTTTGCTTGCGTGGGAAAGAAAAAAGGTCCACGTTGAATAATTACAGTAAACTGAGACCAAAGGAGAAGCAGAAGAGCCTAGGACTGATGAAACCAGAGAGAGGAGAAAAGTTGAGTCTACTTATCTGTCTCTCTGCAGGTGTCTTTATCAACGGGGTGCCAGGACAGAGACTGAAAAGTACAGTCTAAAATCTATTCTAGTTAGCAGGATAAGTGAAAATCCAAGTGCCAGTAGGTGCATGTCAGCACAGTGGGAGATATCGGAGGAGAGGGGGGAGAGAGAAGTGAAAAACAGAAAAGAAATGAGGAAAGCATGGAGAGGAAGAAAGGGGGGGCAGGGAGAGATGAGAGATGTGGCTTTTGGTGATCAGCACCTGAAAGCTGCAGTGAGTTCCAGCATGTGTCTGTGAGTAAGTGTGTGTGTGTACTGAGGTGGATAATGTCTGTCTCTCTGCTCACAGCGGTAGAACAGTGAAAAGTAATCCTCTTGAAAATCATCTAGCACTACACCAGGGGTACAGAGGGGCTAGCACAGCCAGACACTTCTCCCTCAACATCCAAGACTCGCACTTTTCTCTTCTGCTTCATATTCAAACATGCACCTATTCTTTTTTTGTCTCTTTTAAATCTCATATTCACACAAAGATACACACACACACACCACAAAAGCCACGAAGCACAATGTGCAGTGGTCACATTTCTCACATGATCCTCACCAGCTGTCAGTGTCACTCTAGACACGGGGTGCATGTGTGTGTGTGTGTGTGTGTGTGTGTGTGCGTGCCTGAGAGCATGTGTAAACAGATACAGTGACAGGCTGCTTAGTCACGGGTGATTTGACAAAGCCACAGTGTCAGAGACAATGAGCTGCAGCCGTATTTACAACTGGACAAAAAGTTGGGAAAGAAATTAAGATAAATATCTATGTTGGAACTTAACAGTCACCATGAGTCCCAGTGCAAATGTCTAGGTAGAAGTTATAGGGAACAACAACAAGAGTAATAGAAGCTCAGTGAGGGACGTGAATCAGAGTCTTTCTCTGTTGTCATCTGGAGTTTCCACCATCGAACAGTAAAACTGTGAAAACCCTCTGTCACGACACTGTATGTATACACATGTAAACCTGTCGTCAATCTACACAGATACAAATCTGCACAGTCTCGTAATCCGACAACCTGTTAAATTACACTTTGACAGAACTTGTTTCTTCATGTTACACACGCACAAGCTGAATGTATGAACCTGTCCAACTTGACTGACACACAACACAATAATATATATATAACTATAATACATCTAGCTAGAAGGGCACACGCCTCCGGCAAGGCCCAATACACCTCTAATAAAATAGCATTTAGAATCACAAAATCTGAATTTTGATTTAAAAATTTTGAAAAACACCCAATCCTGAATTATTTACGAAAGTGCCCCACCCCTCCATTTAATATCATAGAAATTAGTTGAGTAGCTTTAGAGTAATCTTGCTAACTAACAGACAAACAAATGCAGATGAAAAAAGAACCTCCTTGGTGGAGGTATTAAACTGGGAATTTACCAGTAGATCATGAGCAGTTCGAGTATTTTCTCTCACTATTTATAGACAGTGCAGCGAAGTCAACAGAAGCAAAAAAACACAACAGTGGCTCTTGTCTGCAGGACGCTGGTATGAAAATCAATATCATTGGTTTTTTCTCCCGTAAAACAATCAGAAAGTGACAAATATCCTCTGTGTCCGAGGTCAGTGTTGCTCACTGTTGGTTTATGTGGTGCTTCTGTTGTTTTGATTATATTGAACTGTTTTTAGCTTCTAGCCGTCGGCTCCAGTTAGTCAAGTTGGATTGGTGTTCAAGCCAAGTGGTTGGGTGTCACAATCTAGCACAAGTGACCTGGGACATAAGATAAACCCAACCCGTCATGAGTGTGTCACCCTGCTCACTCTCTGCTTCCTCTGCTGCCGTCTGAGCAACACAACAAACCACCAGCACCCACCTGCTGATAGACAATTGTTTTCCACAGGCATCAGACTGATTAAACCACATTGACTGTGTGTGTCCCGTTTTTTCCACAAATAGGGTCAGAGTTGCAGTAACTAAATACAGAAGAGAACTACATGTGTGTACAGTCAGGTGTTGGGTGCACGTATATGTTTCAAACACATGACAGGTACTATTCCAGGTAAAGGTTACACAGACGTAACATGTAGATAAACATACATTGTAAACAAACACTTGCTGATCAACTTAAATGAAGGTCAGTGTGATTTTGAATAGAGGTGGTATTGAAGCCTTCAGTTACATCATGTGTCATTGAAACCATTGGTTAGATAAAATACTGGTAACCAGTCAAAGTGAAAATCTGCATGCTCATGGGGGGGTTATTAGAGTCTGGAATTTACCACTGGGCCCTCTAGATTCGTTGTGGGCAGCACTTAGTGCAGGGAAATGATGATAAGACGTCATTAATGTAAGAATGACATTTCTGTTGTCACTTAACGCCACAGGCTGTACATCAAGAAAAAGTCCACATACTCTAGATGCTCATGACAATAAGAGAAGGGACATTTATTTAACCTTTTTCAGAGATGTACTCTGGAAAAGGACTAGAAAATCTTTCTTATGTGAAAAATGCAGCAGGAGGTTGTCCAGGTGAGACGTGTTCACAACATCTTCCCTTTGTGGTCGTTCAGAACAGGAGAAAACTCCAGTAAACGTCGAAAGCAACTGACTTGGACATTTGCGTTCATGCACACAGCCCCTCTGGACAACTTCAGGAAAATATCAGCAGTTCTGTGTATGTCTGAAATGACACATACTGTATGTGCAGAAAATACACAGCCTACATACTCATACTTATCTCTTGAAACAAAAAAATACTATTGCAATAAAAATGATTATTTATTGAGAGATACTCCTCCTAAACTGCAAAACAGCTACAATGCTGATGAGAAAACAAGTTGAGCTTAACATTAGAGAATGGTCAAACCCAAAATAAAAAACAAAAAAGCCACGTGTGACTCATCTGCTGAGGAAATTTGCTCAGAGAAGTTTGTTTACAATTTCGACACTGAGAAATGACTATTCCAACGATAACATGGAAAACAAGGCCAAAAAACATCTCCCTAAAAAAGAATCCCTCATTAGCAAAACATGATTTTCTCTTTTTTCTGCCCAACAGTTGCTGGCTAACTGCTTTATTATTAACATCTTCCATCTGTGGTTCCAAAACAAAGCTCGGAGCAAAGGGCATTCAAGACCCTCTGACATTTTAAATAAACAAAACAGAATGGGACTGTGTAATGCCATTTGACAAGTTGGGTAAGAATGCTGAGAAAAGATGTGACGGTTTTGATGGCTTAACATTTATTCCTTTGTTACCCTGACTTTGGTTCTTCAAGTATACACAAAGCACAGGCCATGTAATACAATTTGACATGCTAAATGAAATGCTCAAAATAGCTACGCCTGCTGTTTAATGGCATAACAAATTATTTGCAACGAGAGTAAACAAAGTCACGCAAAGGCCAAGCAAAACCTTTTGACATTTTAAATAAAAAAAGTTTTAAAATAGACTTGAGAGGATTAACTGCATACCGACCGGAGAGACAGCCTAATCTTTGATTTGTGTTCTTTCCTGACAATAAGGACGATGACAACATGTGCACATAACGCAACATCAAACCAACAATCCATAATAGTTGCATGTCAACACAGAGCAGTTCAATTGTTTGATATAATATACACATTTTTGTATTACGCCTGTTTGAGTATATGTTTATGTGGGCATGTGTTTTTTGACACAATTATTGTGTCTCATATAGCCTGCGGCAAGTAGGAGTCTGCCAGACACACCGAGGGGACTGTGCATCGGTGTATGTGTGTGATTACAAAGATCAGTGTGTGTGTGTGTGTGTGTGTGTGTGTGTAAGCTTTGTTTTAGCAATGAACCTGTATGTACTTATGATGCAAAGTACCAGCAATCCCACACACTCAGCCTATACCAGAAGATTATAAATTGACCACATCCATACACTGTTTTTAAATTCCTCTCCTGCCACCACTTCACAACAAACAATTCACACAGAAACACACGCACACGCACACACAAACACACACACACACAGGATGAGACAAGAGACAAAAGGAGAAAAAAAAGAAAGCGAGAAATGACTCAAACAGGACAAAAATATAAGGACCAAAATACACAAAGAAGGAAATAAACAAATAGAAATATAAAGAGAAAAGAAAGACAGAAGTAAGGCTGAAAAAACAAAGCAACATTTGTTTTTATTCTGTCAATTTATGGTTATGGTGAAAAATTGTTCACTACTCGTATTACTTCTCCTCCCTCTCTCTCTCAGCGCTCTCCTTTTCTATTCCGTCTTTCAGAGGAACTGTCAATTTGCAGTCTCGTGGAGGGAGCAGAGCCATTTTCTTCTCTCTTTCCCTATTCTCTCCGTCTCCTTGAGAAAGTATGCTGTGAAAAGAGCTGATTATTGGATGGCACTCAAGCTGCTTCCCTGTCTCTTGGTCGCTCCATCTACCTTTCTCTCTCTCTCTCTTTTTCATTCTTGATTCATTTTTTGGCCTCTCTCTCACACACACACATACACACCTCTCCTCTTTATCATTTAATTTCATCTGAGGATGAAGACTGGTGAAGATACTTTCTCTTCTTCTTTCCTTCACCATGCTTTTGAGTGCTTTCTCTGCCATTGTGTCCGACTAAAAGACTCATTACTGGCCTTCCTCTCCGCTGGAAAGTGCTGTTTGTGTGAATGAGGGTCTGACAGGCGGACAGAAAGGTGAGAGAGAGAGGGAGGGAGAGAGAGATTGCACTGCATTGGCGTTAAGAAGACCTCTCGTTATGCCGCCTTTACTTGTTTACACTGAATCAAACAAAGTCGGCATAAAAATTACTTGTTTACACTGAATCAAACAAAGTCGGCATACCGCTGCCTCCGTGTGTGCTTTTAGATAGCATGCTTGTGTTCCAGAATCACAGCCTTGACGTAGAACAGAACGCCATCCGTGTTTGTTTTACCGTTCCAGCTTTCATTTTGACACAGATGTGGTTAAACTCTGTGACTATCTCTGATGTCGGCATAGAGGCGGACAAATAATGACGCCCCCCCCATTCCGGGTTCGTACTTTTTTACATGGAATGCTGAGGCGAAGCAACATCCCTGCCTACTGCGGGTAAGGATGCATCTTCTGCATTTCCTAATTTAGAGTCACTGAGAGGTGGCAAACATCATCGGTCTAAATTCTACCAAGCTCGCCACTTTCAAACGCAAGACATATTTTTATTGGCTAGCTCCTGCATGTCAACATTTAATTCATTTCAGCAAATGCAGTTTACCTAAATCCTATGCCTCACTAACCCATGTGCCGGCAGACTATCTTACTATCTAATGTGTGGATTACTTGCTCTTTTTTAGCCCAACTTCCTGACATATCCCACCTGCATGCCGAATCCCGGGCTCCTCCATCACAGACAACTACGGAGCTGTCAAAGAGTGCGTACATTGGCCTACTGTCTCCAGAGTTCTATCTTGACCGGGGGTCTGCTGTGTTGCCACTTGCCGCTAGCTGCCGTTGCACTTTTCGTGTCTCAGTTATGTGTCAGTCTTCCCTTCCGCCTTGCTCCACACCTAACGCGGCACCTCAATTAACAACCTCCTGATGGGTAGTTAGAATCATGCATTAGAAAGACAGGGAAAAGCACATATAGGTTACATGGTGACCAAAGATCATTTTCTTTAGTTCATTTAATATGTATATTTTGGGGGGTATGAGAGCCTATAAAATTAACTTAAATGACCTTCAAAAAAGAATTCTTTATCTTTGTGAAAAACCAAGTCAAATGTGTAAAATCTGCCATCCTTCCCCAAAACAAAATGGCTTTAGAAACAGTCAAGCTGCAGCATCAACATTCTTTGGCTGCACACGGACATAGACCAGTGCCATTATATCACTGTGAGTGTGTCCTTGTTTCTCATCCATCCATATTTCCTACGCCTGTCTATATATTCACACATCCATGCATCTATTAATCTGCTCATCCATCAATTGTGCGCATCTAAGCCATCATGTTTCACATCCATGCATCCATTCCTATCTGTCCACTTTCAGGTCCATCCGTTCACAGCTTTCACATGCCACTCCTCTATAAATCCATTCATCTAGCCATTCGGCGATACTGCCTCTTTCTCCCAGACACATCGGCATGGTGGTGATTACTGTGCAATCATCTCTCGCTCTCTCCATCTCTAAAATAATAGATCTCTCATAGTTCCTTGTTCGATAAATCATCTGTTCATCCACCAATATGTCTGTTTTTCACCAATATGTCTGTTTTTCACTTTCTCTCAAAATTATACATTGAATCTTGGTTGAAACAACAAAGCTCAGACTCTGTCCTCTGATCCACTTTCTCTATATTCTTTATGTTTTTCTCTTCACTCTCCACCGAAAGCCGGTAATTATAGACCTTGCTGCAACACATTGGGGGGTGAGTGTCTATCTGCCTTTCCCTAATCACACATTCATCTCACACTTTCACATCCAGCTCAGTGTGTGGTGGACTCATGCAGAGACTCATAGAAAATGGATGGTCTTCAAATATGTATAGTCCAGCCACCAGTATGTGTGTGTGTGTGTGTGTGTGTGTGTGTGTGTGTGTGTGCAGGCATGCTTTGTCAGATTGCACCGAACGCACGTATGTGCACAAGTACTATATGTACAGTCCGACCTGCTTACTTATTATACTGGAAGCTGAATACCTCAGGGCTTTAGTGAAAGTGAGTGTGTGTTTGTGTGTGTGTGTAGCTTGCAGATATTGCTGTGTTTCCGAGCCATTAGGTCACTTATCTATTAGCACTCTGCTCCAGTGCCACTCTGCTATCGTTAAGAGGCGACAATGCAGGTCATAAGGACTATGGATTACAGATCATCAGCGGCATCACTGGAGATCACTTAATATAACAATGTGTTAATTGCCAATATGCTGTGGACAGCAGAGATGAGCATTAATGAATTTCTCCAACTCTGCTGTAGTACAACAGACACTCAACCTCTATGTCTCTCTGTTTCTTATTCAGTCGTTCTGCCTCTACTCTTTTATCACTTCCTCTAACGATCCTATATTTCAAACTATATCTTAAAAAGTGCTCATTTACTTTCACTGTATTTTATCTTGCTACAATTTCCATTTTTATGAACTACATTTTTGCACATTTCACATTCACAGCCGCTGTCGTCACTGAGCCAAATAAATACGAAGAAGAACCATTTACATTTCGGCAGGCTCCATTATAATTATTCTTGAATGCAGTGTCAGAGGAAACTGAAAATACCAAATAGTGAGAATAATTCTCCACTGTTACAATTTGTTCCTGAAGATGGACGTCAGGTCTGGTCTGAACTGGATTAAGTCAGGACAACTCTGTATCATTGTGGTATCCAAATCCGATTACAGTGGCCAATGAAACCAAAAATACATCAGTCCTTAAATAAAGTTTTGCGGTTATTTAGTTACACATTCTTTACCATCTCCTGTCAGTGCTGTATAGTGGGTACCACATTCATTTTTGCTGATGTTGCAAAGACTTTCCTTTACTGTGTTTGCCAATGTTGTTGTAGTTTGAGCCCTGATCATCACTGACTTTGCCCATATACAAAAAACAGCCCCAGTAAATGTTATAGTCAAATGAAAACCTCAAAGCACCAGATGTTAAAACAGAAACAAAGTGATAATGTGTTCTATTCAGCTGTTGCTCTCTCATGATGTTAAAACTGAGAGCGCTAAGACAAAGACTCTCTCTTTTCACCTGCACTGTCAAGCTCTACATAAATTCTCCTCTGGAACAGGTCAAGGGGAGAGATGATGACTTTACCTTCATTTTCCTCAAAAAATCCCCAAAACCTCCTGAGACACATTCAGGCCTAGGTACTGATGTGAGGAACTATCTGGACGAAGGTATTTACAGTATCAGAGCCAGACAAAGTGTGTGTCAGTGTGTGTAGGAGTGTGATGTGGATGAACCTATACTTGCAAAGAAAAGCCGCCAAGAAAAAATTAAGGCCTCGGCATGTTGAGGGTCTGTTAATAAAGGCGTGTGAGTGAAAATGCATGTGTGTGTGTGTTGGATGGGTTACAGACTTTATGAGGTAACAGGTTTTACAAGGTCTGGTCCCCACTGCTAAACTTTTCATTGCTGAGTGACGTGTTGCTTGGCTTGCTATGAAATCTCTCTCTCTCTTTCTTTTTATCTCGTTCGCTGCCGACCATTTCTGTCTCTCTGCATGCTTTCCTCTTCATCAGTCTCCCTCTCCCTCTCTCCCTCATGTGTCTGTTCCTCGGTTCCCCTCCCTCTCTGTCTGGCAGTAAAGGCTGATGAAGTGTGAAATTAGAAAGTGTATCATATTCTGCTCTGTGGCTCCATGTCCTGAGCTATAAGCTACAGCTAGTCAGAGTGAAAAATAACATGCAGTGAAACAGATACATTATTATGGTGTGAGTGTGTGTGTGTATAGACGTGCATGCGTATGAGATTGGAAGGAAGGAGGGAAGAGGACAGTTCAGCCAACTACCGCTTATCTTAAATTACTTATCTCACAGCTGATACACTGGTGCTTTTTCACAAAATGCAGAAGCAAGCATGGATTAAAAAAATGTTTACACACACACACACTTTCTAATTAGCTTAGCATAGATTTGTCTGGAAACATTCATCCATACACTGAAATCTTCACTGATGACGTATGGAAATGATGAAAGTTAGTTATTATTGCTGCTGTAAAAGGTCAGATATGTTCACAATGATGCAAAAGCAAAGATAAAATAATTCTTTGTGGAAGCTAAATAAATTTTCACTGCGACTTTCTCCCTTTGTGCTTCTGTCTTTAAGATTGATTACACTGATAGCGATTGATTATGATTATGTTTTTTATATTAAAATATAGGCCCATGTAGCATTTCTGGAAATATCAAAGATAAATGGATGAACAGAGATAAGCAGTTCAAGTTTGTGTCATATCAATGAAAAATTACTCGTAACTTTTTGACTTTCATCTGAGGATTCAGTTTAATAAATTGCAGCAGTATCAAAGTGCACTGAATAGACTTTTATCCACAGTGTTTTGTATCGTTACAAAATGATCCACCCTCTTTGGATTTGATCATGTACTCTGTGTATAGATACTAACTGGATGGTCTGAGAGATCTCTGAAGAATAAATGTGAAGGATAGCGATAAATATGCCCCCCCCTTCCCCCATTGCTGTGTGTTGAAAAAGTGTTTTTAATCAGAGTACCTGTATTCTTCATGAACCTTTTCTTTTTCTATTTCCATGTCATAGACTTCCATTTATGTAATAACCTTCCTTTATTTGAATCTATTCTTGACATCTAATTATATGTGTATTTTAAAGTTATAACTGTTGACACACGCGTATATTTGGCTCATCTGTATATGTCAGTGTACATTTATATGTGTTTATGTAGATGTGTGTGTGTTTACCTGCACCAGGCCAGACACCTCTCCTTTCTGTAGTGGCGCTGTGATGGAGGGGGTGAACAGCTTACTGTCGTCTACTGGCCGGCCTCTCAGGAAGTGTTTTCCTGCCTCGTAGATGTCCACCTCAACCATCTTCCCTTTGAACTCATCCCTCTTAGGGACCAGCACCTGCAAACCAGCGGCCACATATCACACATGATGTCAATGCAAATTAAAAATCGATCATTAATAAAAAATGAAAGAGCACAATGGTTAATGTGAACACTACAGGGTGGACGTTGTGGATAATATGAGATAAAGGACAAGAGCAAAGTGTCGTTCAGGCACTAAGCAAAAAGGATGTGGCCATGTGTCTTAGACGACCTTTGAATGTGGTCTGAGTGATCGGATCTCAAATGCAGCCTCAACGTGTCATGGGTGCATTCACACCCGTACTTAGCTCTGTCCATTTGTGATTGATCACTCAGGACAGGTTAATATCAGGTCTGAGCAGGGTCTCAGTGGCTGCACTTTAGTTACTCCAACAAGTTGGCAATCACACATCAATCACCCCCGGCATGTTTCCTGTCAATTACATTTTCAATTAACCACTGCTCTGGACTCTTTTCTCCAGAGCTCCCCCTCATTGTTTTTCAGCCAGTCTCTGCATGCGCACAAAAAACCCTGGGCTGAGTGTTTTCAGTTCCATTTATGGAAGCCCTGAAGGTCAAAAAACTATGGGAACAGCTGTGAGATTAAACCAGTGGGATTTTCTGGTTTGTCTTATTATTTCACCATGGCAACTATAAGTCTCGGCTGATCACAGCGGGAAGGAAGAGAAAACAAAGACTTGTAATTACGGCTTAGCGTGAAATAGAATTTGTTCTTAATGACTTACCCTTGTAAATAAAGATTATGTGCAAACGATTTTATTCTTTCAAATGCTTTTTCAAACTAAACAAAAAACGACGGATTGACAAACTTTTCTTTCCTGATTTTCTCCAGCTCT
Source organism: Pleuronectes platessa (assembly GCF_947347685.1). Lineage (NCBI taxonomy): Eukaryota > Metazoa > Chordata > Actinopteri > Pleuronectiformes > Pleuronectidae > Pleuronectes > Pleuronectes platessa. The sequence continues at coordinate 16,246,579 of NC_070635.1, read as the reverse complement.
TGCTTTAAGATTTAGTGTCTCCGGTGAACACTTATAGAATGATTGGTGTTGTGATTATTGATGGGAATTAAAACCACAGTTATGGGAGCTTGTGCAGATTATGACGACAACTGAAATGTGAGTTTTCTTGGTAAACATGACATGATTTATTCTATATTCCAAATGAAAGAAAAATAAATCAGTGTACATTAATAACCACTTTAAGATTTGGAAAGTGATTATTACACAATTCTAAAATGTGTAATAACTTAATAATAATAATATGATAATTTACTGATCCCTGTTGGTAAATTCTCTTCTTCTCTTTCCACAGGCAGATCAAGGATTAGGCAACACTAGACGACCACGACCCTCAGCGCCCCGGGACGTGCTGAGGATTCAATATCTTGGCCCGGCGCACTTCTTTGGACTGCGTGCTGACTCAGATCATCTGGTGGCCTGTCTAACCATCACAGGACTCTGCAGGGCTAAGCTACTGACTCGGCAGACAGTAGTGTGTGAGCCGGCGGAGGGAGTGTTACTGCTGTGATGGCAGGACTACACCTGGTTCAGTGTTAATCTGTCAGTCTCTATCCAGCAGGTGGAATATGATAGGAGATGGAGAGCGGGCCAGACAGACACACAGCCAGCGCCACACCTGCCTAATCAACACACCTGCTGCTCGACACACTGGCCACTGCGAGGGTGTGTGCGTGCGTGTGTGTGTGTGTGAGAATGGGTGTGTAAGTAGCTAGCAAGCTGGGAGCAGAGAGGTAAAACAGCAGGGCTGTGGGGGAGTTGGGTGAGCAGGAGCGTGTAGGTGAGGGTCATTCGAGGCCCATTACAGGGTGATTAAATGATGAAAGACCCTGTCTGATTTCATTGGAAACCCCCCTCCTACTTCCTCACTTAGCCCCCCCCGACACACACGCACGCACACACACACGCACGCACACACAGGTGGGTTGGGTGCCTATTATACCCGTCAGGATAGATATCCATCTGATGGTGTAAAAGTTAAACTAGGCCATTTGTTCACACTCTCGAGCTCATTCCTTGCTTTCCTCCCTCCACCCCCCCCTCTGTCCTTTTCTTTGCTCCCACTACTCTTTCCACTTCTTTCCTGACCCTTGACTTTCCTTTTTTTTTTCTCTCCTTCAACTCAACGCCCCGACACCCACCCACACCATCCGCTGCACCCAACTGAACTGCTCGACGTTTTGCTTTCTCTCTCTCTCTACTTTGTCCCGTTTTCATCCAGCACACTTAACATTGAATGTTAGTAATAATACTTTTATCTTGATTGATGTATGGTGAGGTTTAAGCTTTACACATAATAATGTTATTGGGTTAATATACAATATATAAGTGTAAGTCAGGCCTCTGTAATGTATTATGCATTCAACCTCAGGTGTATGTACTGTGTCTCACCTGCATGTAGATATGTGGTATTAATGATATAGGAACATATGCCTTAGGGGCACAGACTGGAGAGGATATTGGTACAGAGTGTTTTCTGGTGATTTAGAATGACATCTCTAAGACTTATTGTCCAAAAAAACAGGGAAGGGGAAACACCACACACGTAAACATGCTCTCTTCGCAAGTTCAGTCAACCGACACACATCACAAGCAAGCCTGAATGTGAACATGTATGTAGGCGTGCGAGCCTGTACGACACACATGAACTGAGTGACACTTGTAACTTTAGTTTATAGCCTGCAGAAGGAGGTGCACAGGAGGAGGAGAAGAAGGGAGGAGAGGAAAGTGGAAGGGAGGAAAAATTATTACCATCCCGTGCCCTCCCCGCTAATAAAAAGCATAACTTCAAACATGTTTTTGATGATGGTTAAAGCAGGAGGAAATTGATTTATTTGAAGATGTTTTAAAGTGAATTTTTCACAGGTTGAGAGAGGGTCTTTGAAGCCATACATGTGTGTGTGTGTGTGTCTGTGTGTGTGTGTGTCTGTGTGCGTATGTGTATGTGGGATGGAATGTTCATGTCTTTAGGGCTGACCTTAATGTTAGTACGTTTAAAAAAAGCAAAACGCGCTGCCGCTATCAGCCGCCAAATGCTCTCATGACCACCGCAGGTTGTGTGTGTGTGTGTATTTGTTAGTTTGTGTGATATTACTGCTAACCTACTTTAGTCAATACAAGCTTAAGCTTCTGACACCTGCTGTGAGTACTCCTGTGACATGAAAAGCAAAGCTTCTGGTCTGATTAAGTAAGTGTGAAAATGAGGAAGAGTTGGATCAGCTTCACATACGAAAAATATTCATCGAATGCAGAATAATTAACAGCTTTTTTTACTGGATGTTTTAGATGGTGGATGTGTGGGCCAACTAAACTATTTAAGGATTCATCCAATGCATGTGCATCAACAAACATTTGTTACATACACATTTTGTACCAGTAAAAAAGTGAACATGTAATCACCAAATGAATGATAATCAAATGAAGTAATTCATTTTATGACAAACCTCAAGTCAAAAAGATAATTAAAGCTCAGACAATAAATCATGGCTTCATGTATTGAAATACAAAATGTAATGTTATTTTTAGGAGTCAGGTCATTCAGCTTAAATTGGTGCATGATAGTTGTGTAGAGTGCTACTGTAAATTAAGTAAAACTTCAGATGGTTTAAATACATAGAAAACATTTTAGCATTTTAAATTAATGTTTGGTTGTTATCTTCTCCAATAGGGTTAGATTTTCACCCGTGTCAGTTTGTTTGTTTGTCAGCAGGATTACACAAAGACTACTACACAGATTCCCACAAAACTGTGGAAAAAGGAGGAGGAAACGGGCAAAAGGAGGAGCCTTTTAGTTTGCTATCTATAAATGTGTGTGGTCTGATATTTGCTTGTGATTTGGGGTAGAAATACCATTTGGATTAATGCCCAATAGTGTAAAATGTCATGTCTTTACATAATATTTTGTCCATAAAATGTGTCAACAGTAAACCTGTCATACTATATGAAATGCAATATTCGTCATATGTGAAGTGTTATTCTAGTTTCTAAGGAAAATATGCTGTATGGATTATCTGTTAAGGAGTGATACATCCATGTTGTTAGACAAACATCTTACCTGTTCATAGAACTTGTTGTGAGACACCCAATATTGGGCATCAAACGACTCCTCTGTCACCAACACATGTTGCCTCTCTCCAACCTAAAGAGACAAAAGGAGAGACAAAAGAAAATCAATCTCTATTTGCTCAGAAAATATATAAATATGCAACCATTGTTAACTGTTTTACCACTGGTACACAGACCATGTTCTTAAGATGGCTGCGTGTTGACTTCAGTTTGAAATCAACACAAGGGAGTTGCCTCAAGTAATGCTTCTATTCTATTCATCAATATCCCAATTCAATCAAAGTTTTGCATGTTTTTTCACCATGTTATGTTAGTGCAGTTCACCATTTAATTGCAAACTCAAGGTTCCCAAGCCACTTCACTTTTAACGCTTCTGCGAAAGAGGAGAGTGAACACTTATTCAACCAAGTCCCTTACAAAAAAGAAACCGGAATAAAGAGGAGAAAAAAAATACAAGGCTGAACGGGATACAATTTAAATTCTTACAGAAAACCCGCTATTCAGGACATCATAAAATTACATGCCCCAACAAGGACTCCCAGTGAAGACATTTAGAAAGGAGCACAATGAGTGAGAAAGTCGATTTTTTGTTGAAGAATATTGTGGACTCAAAGGAGGAGGAAAAAAGAGGAAAATGGGAACTAAGTTTGAAGTTACTGCGAGCATGAACAAAATCACTCCAGCCTTGAATTGCTGAGAGATTTTATCACTTGTTCCCCATGGAGAAGTGCTGTGACATTCACTTTGGACAAATATTTGACTGCGGCTCATGGTTGGAGCTATACTCAAGTCATTATATGTTTTTGTGAATGGAGAAAAAAAAAACTTTGTTGTCGGTGAATCTCATTTTGTGTCCTGAATGATTAATCTTACACCTTATTACTGTACAATATGATCGCTCATTCAGTACATTTATGTCAACAGATAACAGTGACGCAGATGAGATACTTTCCATTTATTTTACCATTAAAAAACTTGCAAACCTTCTTCTAATGTAAGAAAACACCACAGAGCTGCAGAGTCTGAACCACCTGGGTTTTAAATATCAGTTACATGCAGTTAAAGACGTTGGGAACAGAGTGTCCTGTAGGCTCAATGAGCGGTATTTGCAATTTAACTCTGTCAGTGATGAGCCCTGTACTGTAAAACCGTGCTGACTGCTCATTTCCTCGGCAATATGTCAGAGCCTTAGAAGTCAAGGCTCTGACACATTGCTCAGGGTGCTTCCATTTTTGCAGACACCCATCTCCTGTTCTCTTTTTCTTCCTTCCTTCATGTCCTTATCCTTCTGCCTCCATCCCCTTTTCCTATCTCTGGGCTCTTTGTTGTTTCTGCCTCTCTTTCCTTTCACTATAATTCCCTCACATCCTTCTCTCTTTTCTTTCCCCCTTTTTTAACTACTGATTTTACTGTACATGTGTGTTCCAACACCTGCACAGGCATGCTGACAGACTTAAAACGAGACCAAATAAATCACTGTTTCCTGCAAACAGAGCAATTTCCAAAAAAGAGGCTGGAAAAAAATATTCTTTGAACATTATTATTGGATGGTGAACATTTTATTTGGGACTTTTGTTTGCTCCTTTGGACTGAAGACAGATGTCCCTGGTGTAAGCCACAAATCCTGCACATGAAATAAAGACATTTTAATAGTGTTGGACATATATTTAAGAAAGCTATTGAACATGCCGGTTTGGAATGGGCTGTTTTCTCAGCCTGTGGTGATACTGGTTGCAGCTTCCTTTTTGAAACTGTATAAATGCCCTGCACTGATTCAGCCTCAGCGGGTGAAGACAGGCTGCAGGACTCAGTCATCAGAACCCTGAGGCTGCACCACCGCTGCTGCACAAAGAGCTGTTCACCTGTTTAGTATGCACAACTGTTTAATGGAGAGTCAGTTATCACTATCAGTGAACGTGCTGTTGTTAGATCGACAACGTCACTTACGTTGATACCTAGCCACCACTGCCACAGAGCTCTGGTCAATGTCTATTAATATTGGACATATTGTGTGTCCAAATTGCACCAAATTGGACTTTGCACTTACTTGGGCTCTGAACAACACAAATGCCAAATATGAAGCCAATAAGATCAAGGGTTCTTGATAAATGCCCTCCACATACAGACAGACAAAAAGTGTGTCACTGTTCGTCTTATATAGACACTTTGAGCAGACAATTTCAGATTTTGTATCATTTTATATTTCCGTTAAATGCAATACTGATTACTGATGATAATTTGTTTTGACTATGCATTATCATTTTTTTTTATCAGACAGTACTACATTGAAAGGAAAAGGTTACTCCAAGTGATACAGCAGTTTCAAACAGCCGCCATGCTTTTAAAAACATATGGCAGTTTTAAATTAATTTTCAGTCTCACACTTGGAATGAAAGCTCTGTGTGTATTATGTGAATTGGATCTGCTTGCATTAATTATAGTTAATCCACACCTAAACAACCAATCTGGAGCAATGATGTGGGATTAAGGTATATTCCAAAAATGTTGATTGAACAGTAAATTAGAGGGTTGATCTTGCTTGAACACACCTCAATATAGACAATGAATCATATAAACTCGTATTGAAAATCATTGGTTAGGTCTGAACTCTGTGCTTGTGTGTGCATATTGTTTTGTAATACATATGTTAGTTTTTGCTTGTGTAGCTGCTTGTCTTTCTTCTTTGTGTTTATATTTGTATTTACCCCATCTGTTAAGAAGGAATCATCACAGAATATCAAATAATGTGTGTGTGCTCCTCTTTGCAAAGTGAGATGTGTATTTACTTCACCATCAGAGAATAACATCCCATGACGCACAGCAGATCCACTACAGATCTGTGGGATCATGAGTTTAATTGATAATTAATCCACTTCATAACAGGGATAATGAGAGAATTGTGGCTGTGAATTGTTATGACTGTTTTCACCTGAACAATTTCAAAAATATCTTTGCTGCATCTGCTGCTTGTTTACCATAGAACTGGATCATATTTCATATCAAACTGCTGCATGGGAATCATTATAAACTATTCAAATTATAGTCAACAAAGTCCTTGGTGGGTGTAAACTTGGTTCTCAATGGTTCTTGCTGTTCTCTTGCTGAAATGTATTTAATAGTCGGCATCCTTACAAAAAATCAGCAAAAAGCCAAACTTTATTCAGCATTCAACAATAAATAAATACGTTTACTAAACACAATATTAGATTTGTATAGAGATATGTGTTTATTAATGAATTTGTCAATAACTAGGTTAATGTATAAATAGACGTTCAATAAAAGTTTAATGATATAAAGTACGTTCTCATACGAGAAGTTAGAATTGCTGCTAAATACAGTGCATAAAATTGTCCTTATACTTTATCGGGCTGGTTGATAGCAATCACTAGATGTTTTAATCCTGATTAATAAAAGCTAAATAAATGATTATCCCAATATTCAGAGTAACTGAGTGTAGTTGAGGATCAGTCTTCACATCACAAGATGAATCGTCCCAACCATGATGGAAGCTGCAGTGGAGTGACTAAATTTGAAAATCTACATTAAAGTGCTTTTATTAGTTTGACTGCTTTCTACAGGTGGAGCCTTTAGTTCAGAACAAACAGGTCTACAACTTTTCATCATTTGTGCAATTCACCACAGTGTTTGAGCAATACACAGCCGTGTGTCTAAACTCAACCCCCCACTGTTCCAGCAGAGGCTGGCAGGCTTATGCAATAACAAAGCTGAACTCCCTTTTCCCACTCTCCATACATGTATAACTCCATACATTAACTCACCCTTATTCTGACCCACGGTTTTTCTTAGTCTCTCTTGAAATCCTCACCCACCCCTTTCATGCAAACTCTGTATACCTAAACTCACAAATCAAGTGTTACACACAAACGCACACACACAGCTTTCTGCAGGCGCTTGTAGAAAGAGATTTTGTTTTGTTACCAGCTCAATAATCATTGTGGGGAGTGATTTAACAGAGCTAAAGAGAGAGATTCTCTGATGTTTCAGAGGTTCTCTTTGAATAAGCTGCTTGAAAGAGGAAAAAAAAACACCCCTGCTGATTTGGGTATTTTGTTTTACCCTCAAAGTCAAATTCAAAGTAAAAGAGACTCAAACTTTCCAGTGTTTGCCACAAAGACTGACAGGATTACGGGTGGCTTTGGTTAAATGTTTGTGGGGACAAATGTAAAATCAAGTCGTCAAGGTTATCTGACTGTTCTGTTTGGAACAAGGCCTGAGCATAAATAATTTAAACAGTCAAATACAAGCAACATGAGAACAAAGTCGGAGTGAAGTAGTTATGTAGATGGATAGGAGCTGTAGACAGAATAAAGGAAGGTTGAGATAAATATGACAGAGAACATTTTTTTTGTGCAAATAATAAAGCGGCAAGCCTCTAAAAAGTTTTCAAATATTTGCCCTAAACAAAGGTCAATCCAGGGTAATCACTTCCCCTTCACGCAAACACAATCATGTCTCTTTCTAACTCAGACACCAGTAGCAGCTACAGCTTCTTTCCTCAGTTGATAAACCGACTTCTTATCTGTCCGTTCATGCACTGAACTCACCCGTCTCCTGCGATACATTCAAATACCTTTCCGCCCCACTACTTTCAGCCGTTTTGAACTGTTATGATATCAGGCTCAGGTTCTCATATGCGAGAGCGAATAGGTACTTCTCCAGCCACAAGACTGACTCATTATTTAACTGGCAGCACTAAAGAAAAGAAAAAGACGTGTTATCTGCAGCCGCTGGGTTTACACTGTGATACAACTGGCTCCGACAATCTGTGATATCATATCACACTTGAAAGTTTGATGAAATTGAAATAACGATGATTAGGAGCAATTCATGTGGTCTGGGAAATCTTGATGATTACACAAAGATAAATGATAGGGTACAAAGGAGAGGAAATTCTGTAGTTGCTACAAAATAATCTTAACATTGTTAGACAGTGTGTCACAAGTACTTTTTGTAGGACACATGACATCTTTATTAAAAAAGCTCAGATAATGTGTGTGTAGATGTAAATGTTTGATAGACGGGAAATGTCGAGATATGTGAGCCACATACAGAGAGAGATTTCTTGAATAGGTAGATAACTGCATACTCTGCATATGGAAACATGAAAACGCATAAGATTGTGAGAACACCATCGAGATAAGATCCTCTCAATAATGACTGGAGCAGCTTCCTGTGTTTGTAAGACCGAAGTTGGATGAAAAACATTATTTAACCTGCTCTCTAACACATCACTGTATGATGAATGTCTGCTTCACTTGCAAAGGACTTCAACTCTGCTTAAGGGTTGGATAAATTCTTGACCTTTCTTGTGGATCTTCAAGAACAATTTACAATATCTCCCCCAGACTTGCTTGAAATATCACAGGTGTTGAACCGTCATATTTCCCTTAACACTCACAACCTGGAGAATTTATGAGAGGCCCTTGTCTCTGGCTCTGCCCTCTCCCTCATAACTGGGACATTCAAGAGATTTTTGTCTGAACATAACGCTGTGTGCCTGCATTAAATCTATAATCTATCATTTTAGAGTAAAACAAAAACACCACTGACTTATCAGTCATTGCCTGTAACTGATGTATGTAGTTCCATGTGTGAATCATGGGCCTGAAGATCATGATATCACATGACCATGTGCTCTGTGGCTTCTCGACAATACACACACGCTGCGCCTGTGTACACAAGAACATACTGTACTCTGGCACAGTTAGACAGAAAACACACAAAAATCACACACACATCGGCGGTTGATTGCCTCATCAATTCTAGCTAACCAACAGAAAAGACAGTCAAGTCTGCCACCAGCGTGACAGATCTAGTTTGTCAGAGGAGAAAGATAGATGTCTCGCTCACAAACACACACACACAAACACGCAGGCCTGTGACAGTAGCCCACGGGCTGTTTCGTGTCTCAGATGCTGAAATGAATCACATCAAAACAGAGTCCTGGCAGAAAACACATAATGAAAGCCCCAGAAACACCAGGTACTAAAATATATGATATCAAACGCGCACATGGAAATCACACAGTCCCACAATTATCAAAAACATAAACTTGTTCATATGCCGGAGTTTGCCTTAAAGCAAAGGTTAGAATAAAGTCACTGAGAAAGTATTTATACTGAATACAATTGGAAAGGGTAACAGTATTACATCTGCAGGTGGAACTTGGATAGGAGCCGGTTACAAATTAAGTCATTTATAATTCTCTTTGAATATTTAAAGTTATCACTATATTAAATAAAATGTCTGGATAGAATCATAAGGCAGTTGATTCATAGACCGTGATTACAATGTCATTCCACAGACATGTGTTAGACCAAAAAAAAGAGATGAAAAAAGCTGTCACCTTTCGTTATACAGGAGACATTACAGAGCACAGCATACCTCCACTGATTGGTCACATATTCCTTTCCTCTGTTAGAACGGTTACAATTGTCATTACATCTCACAAAACCAGTGATTGGTAATCATAAAAACATCACATACGACTTTTTTATTCATTCTGTGTGTGTGTGTGTGTGTGTGTGTGTGTGTGTGTTAGGAGGGTGTGGGAGTCCAAGCCCTTGGCATTACTGCGTCTATGTGTCTGAAATTGTGTGTTTATGCAACTGCAGCATCAATCAGAGCTCAGCTGTGATTGTCAGGCTGATTCTCCGTTATGTCCCAGTGGGCCTGGAGGTCTAGTGTGTGTGTGTGTGTGTGTGTGTGTGTGTGAGAGATAGAGAAAGGAAGATGGACAGAGAGAGGAAGGGGGAGTAAGTACATGTGTAATGCAGACATCTAGGCATCCACATTAATCTATAATTGCAGCTGAAACCAATGCCCTGGCAATAGCAGTATGATTATGATTATCACTGAAGGCCACACCTGAAGACTCAACAAATCAAACATGCATAGGGAGACCTATCAAGCCAACGCGTCTGATTGGCGTTCAAGGCTAACCCTCTAGTCGTCCTATTAGAAAGAGAGAAATGTATGTATGTGTTATGATAAGGGAGAAAAAAACATGAGCTACAAGGCCATCCCGGTGGCTCTGTGGGATAAGACGAGGATCATGTACGAAAGCTTGATTGGGTTAAAAGTGGGCTCATGACCTCTGATGCATGTCCCCTTCCTTCATTTTTTTTCTTGACTTTAGGCAGTTGTGAAAATCAAAAGCAAAGTGTCATAGAATGATTTTGAATTTGGCTGGAGAACGGATGAGACTCGAAATAATTGTGTTTGCTGCAAGACGAGAGAAGAGAAAGAAAACACAGCAGTGTTGATGTAAAAGAGTAAAACTGCCTTTCCAAGTGTGACGGGTGGGGGGTTTTCAATCAAATGTGAGGGAAGATGTGGGTGTAAATATACAGGTGCCCTCATTAAAATGCAAAAAATCCAAACTCATGTTTTCAAATGCATGCACACATGTATTTGGTGGTGTTGAACTCTGCCTCTGTAGTGCATCCCACAGTCAGTAGAAATACATGTGGCAGTGTGCTGTTCAGACAGCATGGGGGTATGTAAAAGTGTGGAGGCGGAACAGTGGATAGCCACACAGCACATCTAACAGCAAGTTGACTTTAAACTAAACTTAAACAAAAGTTCTCAAATAGTGAGGCTGAACAAACACATTGTGCCATCATGTGGGGATGTTTTTGCCCCCTGTCTTTTTTGACAGTTTGTTGGCTGGCTGGCTTGACAGCTGGATTATGCAAAAGCTGCTTAATAGATTTCAATGAAACTTGGGAAAAGGATGGGACATGGGCAGAGGAAGAACATTTGGTACGGATCCGGACGAAGGAGTTAATCGAGGATTTTAGGTTTGTTTTTTGACATTTTCACCAGTTTCCCTTGAAATAATTGGACTTTTTTAGGGGCCTGATTTCTATTAGTGTGTGCAATTTGGTGCAGCTTGATTGAATTTAAGGACCTTGGCAGAGAAATGCGCTCAACTGAGTGACATTGTAGTTAAGTTCTGTTTTTGCCGAACATGGTTTTAATCCAACTTAATGGCCTTTCTGGAGGCTGTAGTTTGTAGCGTGGTTGAACTACTTTGTGTCATATTGAGGGGTAATTCTAATATTTTGTCCACCTATTTGTATTAAACCGTAATTTAATCCTTTTCTAGTGAAGTCTACCAAATCAAATGTCTACTTAGAGTTCAATACATTTCATTTTTAAAGTCAAACCGATACAGGATCAACTGTAACAAGTAAAGCCTTTACCCTCCTGTGCACCTTACAAATTTTTATAAAAACCCAGAAAATAGTTTGCATTCGCTTCATGTCTTTTCATCATTCATACAACGGTAGTATTCTTCTCAGCTGAACAAGAAATTAAATGAGTTCAGTCTATGTCAATCAATGTCAAGGAAGACCTGAAAAGCTACCACTGTATATGGCATTCAAGGTTTTGTATACAATCCTCATGTTTTGCTGCCTTGTCTGTCTTGTGTGCGTACAGAGCACTGACAGGGGTCTGGAGTGTTCTGTGCTGTAGTGTTGCTCTGAGACACTTGGCTCTCTTCTCTTCTCTTCTAATGATTCTGTGTTTGTGTGTGCAGCCTCCCTGTGCTTGGGTCCTCTTCATATGTCCTACTGATGTGGGACAAATTCTGGAGTGGTGCAATGATGGACTGTCAAGTACTCCGCTGTTATTTCTCTCTCCCACTCACTCAGGTACCCAAGGACAAGAAAACAATAGATGAACCAAGGGCATATAGAAAGGGAGAGAAATGAGAGGTAAGAATTGATTTGATTTTCTTTATGCATTTGATTTCTTCCTGCAGACTTTTTTCCTTTTGTACTTTTTCTGTATTACACAGTAATCACATAGGGAGGTCTGAGGTAAAGGGAAGGGGCAGACATGTGGAAAAGGTTACATATAAAACAGCAAGCGTTGAGGGACCATAAAAGTCCATTCAGTGGAGGTCATCATCACTTGTAACGTTATGATGTTGAGGTAATGGCGAACTGTTTTAAGATCATCTGTAAACTCACTTCCAGTGTGCTATTAATTTGCTCAAAAGTTTCTTTATACAATACATGTGACTCCGTTGTTTAAAACTGAAAATGGGTGTTACCAAAAATGGTTTTAACAGCGACCATTCGTGCAGCACTACTACCTAGTTATCTTCTGCTTTCTGCTTTATACAAGATTGCCAGGTTCACAGTTTGTGGTTGTGCCAGGAACAATGTCACAGAGGAACATAAAGAAGTAAACATGGTGCATTTGCTCCCGAGGGGAATGTGAGCGAAACAGTTAGGAGAGAAGCAGGAATTCAGACAAGCCACCACGGACCATGACCGTTCTGTGGTTAGTCTGGAACAAATAGAGAGAAAATGCTGACAGATCTTGATACAGGAAAAAGGCAACAATGAAATGTTGCGTTCCTATAGGGAGAAGTGTGCAGAGAGAAAAGTAGAAGAGTTAACTCTGCAAAGCCTTGGGGTATCACTGGTATGGACACAGTGCAGCATGGAAAGAACATTGGGTTGGAAAGCGCTGACAGTACAGATCATATGTATATATAGAAGGTCACACAGCAGGGGAAGCTCAATGCTCACAGAATATTGCTCCCTTTAGACACACAGTGGCCCTGAGGTGACAGAAGTACCGTATGCTGAAAAGCAGGTCATCCGAAAGACATTTTGGCCAATCTGGCAAATTCAGCAAGAAAAGACAAGGAAGCCACAAACTGTACAAATGTCAGTCCAACATACAACATGAACTTGCTCAGCTGCTTGATTCTATTTAATACCCGAACCTACTTCCCCATTATCCCTTTGAGTAAACACTAGGATGTGCATATCTTGACAACTTTTTTTTTAGATGTTTCTCACCTTTTTTACCCCATGTGCTCAATTTTAAACACTTGTCCATTCGTCTTGTAAATGCAAATATAACATAAAAGTTGTTTTTGTCAGTGACTCAAAGGCAGATAAGTATAAAGGTGGCGATAGAAAATACGCCAATAAGATCCATATCATAAGGTTATGAGCCATAGTCCTTACTTGGACCTTTGCAAACTCGCAGTAATAAAAATGCCTCATCGGTTGAGTATTTGAATAATATAGCACATACAGTATATTATGGCTGCAGTATGACTCTATTCATGTCTCAGAGACAAAGACAGTGATTTGATAGCAGGAAAATATGTAACTACATAATAATGTTCAAATTAGCATTAAGAAATGTCCCCATAAAAGTCTTTGGAGGCTGGAAAAGTGATTCCAATCAAATTAGGCTTCGAATATTATGTGAGCTTACTGCCCAATGTATGGACAATTTGCAGGCTATAGCTTCATGTGTATGAATGAATGTCAAATAGACAGAGAATGGGTCTGGACAGTCGTAAGGAATAAATGAACATATTATAGCTCCTATTGGTCTAATCTACAAAGACAGAGATGCTGTAAGGATCAAAAAGAGCTGACATGCACACACAAAGGGCCGCTTGGCAGATTCTAATGCAATTAACTTCAGTATAAAACATGCTCTGACTGGACATTCATGATTTTTTTAAACAGCTTCTTCTTTAATGTCATGAAGCAGTTGGCCTAACTGTGTCATTTATAGTTAGCATACACAGGTTGAAATGTTTTAAGGAGGCCTACAAAATTCTTAATAAATCTATATAGATATAATGGGTTTATACGCAAATGTAAGATTTGAGGCAGAAAATGAGGAAATGCCAATTCAATTCAGTTATGTTTGAATAGCTGTAAATAACAACTTTACAAACATTAGAGAAACTGAATGGTAAATTGGTAAGAATACATGGATCGGTTGTTTTAAACTGAAAATAGGTGTAACAGCTAACATTGGTGCAACAATACCATCTACTGATTTTGTACAGTCTGCTTTATAAAAGATTGTCAGGTTCAAACTTTGTACCAGGAACAATGTCACAGAGGATCATCAAGAAGTAAACATGGTGCATTTGCTTAGGGAGGGATGTGAGAGAGACGGTAAGAAGAGAAGCAGAAATTCAGACAAGCCACCACGGACCGTGACCGTTCTGTGGTTAGTCTGGCAGTATAGAACAAATAGAAAGTAAAGGCTGACGGATCTTAAGACAGAAGAAGAGGCAACAATGAAATGTTGAGTTCCTATTGGGAGAAGTGTGCAGAGAGAAACGTAGTAGAGTTAACTCTGCAAAGCCTTGGGGTATCACTGGTAAGGACACAGTGACCCTGATATACTATAGAGAAGCTAAACGGTAAGTTGAAAGCCTTTATATAGCGCTTTAGTATTATCCACCATTCAAAACACTTCACACTATGAGAAACCTTCAAAAAATTACACATAAAGAATAAGCTGTTTTTTCCCTTTATTCACATATTGACAAAACAGCAATCTCAAGATATGTTGCCCAATGACCCTTCAACACGTGGACTTGATGAGCTGTGGATCACACAAACAACGGTCTGGTTAGTGGACGACCTGCTCTGCTTCCTGAGTCCCAGCAGTTACTACAAAGAGCAAGCATTGGAAACAGGGGAGAGAAAATACTCCCTGTTAACAGAGAGAAACCTGTGACAGGACACGGCAGTGGGTGGCCACCTGCCCAACAGGTACCTTTGGACAACAATCTTTTTCAATCTCTTTACTGATCAAATATATAGCAAAACTCTAGTTTGCATCTAAGTTGTCTGGTTGAAACACTCCACCAATTATCAGTGGAACAGGAAACTGCAATAGGCAATAGAAAAACATTCAACGACATTATATCGCTAAATGTGTTCATCCTTTCCTTTTATTTTGACTATCTTCTCTGCATAGTTAAAAACATGAGTGGGAGAAACCCTGAAATATTCAATAATTTAAAAGAAAAAAAAAATCTAAACAGATGAGTCAAAATCATCAGTAAAAGTCAGATTGGCTTCGGCAAGATGGGACATGAATGAGCAAATGGCTCACTGAGGGGGGACATTAGCACTTCAATGGTGTTGATTGATTTATGGCGGGTGGGTCCGGTTGAACTGACTCAGAGCCTGTGCACACAAACACACACACACTCAGACATAATGAACATGAATCAATGGGAGCAGGTTGTAATCAGGCAGAGCTTTAAAAGGCTACCCTGCTAGCACACAGCTGCACCATTCATGGCAACAGTCATCACAAGTAGACAAGACAGATCCAGGACCAGAAAAGCTCATGTGAGGGAAACGTAGTAGCATTAACTCTGGGCAATGCCCTGAGCTACTAATGGCAGAAAAAAAATCAAGGATAGACTCATAATATGATTCCAGTTTACTCTTCTTCTCTTCTAGCACTACAGACTAGAATGCTAAATATGTTGAAATATTAGTGTACTCATGATGATAGCTAACTAATTTATGTGAGCGCTGTCTTTTAACATCCTTTTACACAGTTATTGACAAATTAATAACAAAAACTGAAGAATCACCACTTGCACATTCATACTTTTTTCATTTAGACTGTATAACTAATAAAGACGAAACTGCCTTTTTATGAACCCGGATAAAGTGATTTACTGTTTATATGGATCAAAAAGCTTAGGACAGGACGTTCCTATACAAATGCTGTTTAAATACTTTGTTTATAGTGATCAAGTTTAGCCCGCTTACAGTTTTCAGAGGAAGAGGGTGAGCAAGGACGGGCTGATGAATGCGCGCAGGAAAGAAAAAGAAAAATGTTATTCCTTTGAGAAAAGTATCGATCAGTATGTGGTGATTACATCTGCTGAGTCGGTGTCGGTTTGTGTGTCTCTGTGTCTGTGTGTACTTGAACGAGAGAGAGAGAGAGAAGTGAGCAGCGAAGTAAGTGTGTGCGAGCCTGAGGTGGATTCTGAAAGTTAAGAATCTATTGTCTCTACATAAAAAATCAATATCCTTGAATATGACCACTAGGCCTTTATCTACAGTAAATCTACAGAAAGCAATAAACGATAAATGTGACTTTCCACCACATTTCAGATACACATCTAACGAGCCAGTGTCATTGTGGGTGATGGCACATATGCAGATGAGTGGCTGCTCTATACAACTTCACCATTACTCCAGTATGCATTATACTAGTCTGGGCCTTTGTGTGTGCACATTTATGATTGTGACTCTGCAACTGCTCATAGGTATATGTGCGTCTGTGTTTGCATTTATGTGCATTATTGCCTCTGACTTTGAATTTGACACCTTAAATATGTGCATACATTTTTAAAGGAGTGGATTTTGCCTAAGCTCTGATCTGATGGCTAAACAAATAGAGATGCCAGGCCCATCCTTGTGTTCTTTCCAATCTGCTGTTTGAATACAGTGAATGAGCTTTTCAAACGTCAGGTAAAGAGGGAGTGCTTTTCTTTTTGAGGTCGTGCTTTTCTTTATGAGTATGTTGTGGATGTATGCAAATGTATATGTGTGGCAGCACAGAGGAAGTGATTCACTTCTGCTGTTGTTTCTTGTTACTGTATGCTTGTATGGCAACAGATGCCAGGCCCTTGGGTGGCATATGGCAGAGTGGCAGGGCTATCAAACGGCCAATGCTGTGAGTCCGTGTGTGTGTGTGTTCATGTGTGTGACAAGCCACATGGCTGGGGCTTGAGTGGGATTTGAATATTGATCCAAAATTAGACTCTATATTCATCACCTCTGACAAACATCCTCTCACACTCTCTCTCACACACATCTACCCTTCTGCATTTGGCACTGAGCGCTTCACTAACTGAGCTCATTAACAAAAAACCTGCATACATACAGACATGTACTTCCATTACTTACCTTAACAGAAAATCACACATTAAATAAATATTAGCTTTGATGAATTTGTGCAAATTAAGACAAAAATCGCCCTGCAATCACCAATAGAGGTATGTCGTTGCAAAAGTGGTCCTATCCATCAATTCTTAACATATCAAAGAATAGTTTTCTGGCTAATCTCAACTATATTACATATAAATAAAACTAAGGTGCGTGCATCAAGCAGATAAAGTTGCCTGTTTTGTTGTGCATTGAGGGGAGGGTCCGATTAGAGTACCACAGAAATTGTGTTGAATTGAGTTCCATGGAAAGTGATGCTTCACAAAATATATTCTGATGCTAATTATGTGTAACAAAAATTTAGCATGATTCAGCGTCATTTTATCTCAGTTGCTGAAAAGGGAAGTCAACATTTGTGAGGCAGATAGAACAAATTCTCAATAGAAGTTGTTCTTGAATTTGGCACTTTAGTGTTTTTAAGTGTGAAGGTGCACAGTTGAAAGTACATACCTATCGCAGCCTTCAATAGCAATACATGCTATTAATGTGATCATTCTACGTCTTTAGTTGCACGTTTAATATGTTGTAGGAGCTAATTGACGGATTCAAATCTACCATACAAATGCTGAAAGTAGACAACACAAGTGTTTTGCAAGTTGAGGGCATATTTCAGGGGAAGAGAATTGTAATAAAATGCATCTACAAAATAAATCGAAACCTGTGCGCACGACTGACTTTCCCTCCATACAGCGCAGTTTAAACAGTATCAATGACCTTTTGACGCCCTGAGAGTCTGTCGTGACCTTGTTTGTCTGAACAAATCCATTTTTGCCTCTACTCACATTTGTTAATGGGCAGTGGACGAGAACGCATCAACTGGCATATTAGCCTGTGGTGAATTTGATACATAAACAAGGATACTGTATGTACCCAATATAAGCCTATGGCAGTTTTGCCAACTCCATATACTGGGCTGCTAAACGGGCACACACTGTTGTGCTCTAATGTCAACAGACATTTACCCGTAAACAGGCCAATGCAAGTGAAAATAGCTCAATAGCACATTCAATTTATAAAGTAGCCTGTGTCCTCCACAAGTCCTCCACACTGTTCTCAATTCGATCTATACTTCCAAGCAAAGGTTATTCACTCATATATGGTACATTAGATACATAAACAACTTGTGTCCTCAATTAAGACCTGAGGCATTCCATGTACAGCTCTGTGAGCTATCACATAACATAATGCTTCACCAAACTAGTGCAGCCACTGAATGACTTCTGACTTTTCTAAGGCCTGAAAACAAACAAAACTAAATGTGTGAACCTACACAGACAACACACTATTGGCTCAGAGCGACAAAAGGGAAAAACATTTAAATCAAAAGGACTTAGTTAGTAGCATTTTTTAAATCACGTTATTTTAGACTAAAAGTCAAAATGAAATAAGAATGGATAGAAAAAGATACACAGAGTCTCCAAATCAGCTGGTTACAAAAAGAATAGATTAATAGAATTTAACTTCACTATAGTCTAGCAAAGCATTGCCAACGATCCAGGATGCAACAACTAATTCTACTAATTCACCAATATTGAGAGGCAGTGTGATTCCACACTAAGATTTGAGGCAATGCAAAATAACATATGATGCTATGCAAATCAAAATGTGATACATGGATTGATTATACATCTAAAATTACGAAACTGTCACACATTTGTTGCTGCAGTACTCCAGCTCAGATCCTCAGATTGTCCCTCACTTATGCTTTTTCTTTTTGACTTCTTCAATTTGGCCTGGACATCTGACCTCATCACAAGTCTCTCCGATAGAAACCAGATACCAAATAAAACCTGTCCTGGATCTTGCCAGTCATTCTTTCTTGTTACTCTTTTATAACACCTCATACATTTAACAATTTAACGATGGTCAGGACCAACAATAAAGCATGTGCTGCGATTGCTGCCAGAGGACGGACCTGCTTCACACTTGCAGATGGGTTATCTCAGCAGAGAACAGAAAACAGTGGGGCCTTTTTTTTTTAATAAAAGCACAGCATATTTTGCTAAATGCAAATGTATGGTTAAATTGTCTGTCTCATTAAAGATCTGAACTGTTCCAAAATATTAGATTTTGAGCAATATGGCTGAATGTGTAGCTCTTCTTCATCATTTAATAATGTTGCCCTGACCAGCCCATACACGCCCCAAACTGGTAAGAGATTGATGATAACTGGCCACAGACATCAGTGAAGATGATACCACATTTGAGAAACAGTTTAGGGATATGGAGATGTGGTCAGGAGCTAACAGTCACATTTCCAGTTCATTAGGTGAATATTTTTTAATCAGGGCTATGGTATTGTGAACTTTTAATGCCGATACTCATGATGATGTTGAACCAGTTCCAATCTGTGAATCTCACTCCCTAACACTGATGAATTGGCAGACATCTCATGATGAATAGTACACACATGTGTAAATATATATATATATTATTAGTGTTGCACAGTGTAACAATAAACAAACAGCACAGAAAAGTGATCCAACAGCAGTTCAGCATCAATGCACTAACTATGAGACTAAGCTCAGTTGCATCGACATGTATCACACATTTAAATTAAATGAGCTGCTCATCCTCTGTAGCATAAATTGTCTTTGCACTTTCTGCAAACTGAGCTTATCCACATTTTTACATGGATAGCATTGGAAACACAAACTGGGCTCAATAGTTGCCCCAAAGCCAGTTGTCACCTCCACAAATAACGAAGTTCATTTACATTATCTGTCAAATGACATAAGCCAAGCACAACTGACAATTTAGCCCACAGTTAGTAAATAATCAGCCCCTGTCCTTAATACTTATCAAATTTCTCCTACAGCTAGTGCCAGATGTGTAAAAGGTTATATATTTATCAGAGGACAGCGTGTTATCCTATAGCCTATACTGTTTTTGCTCGAGGGGAATAAAATGCACTGGTTGTGTCTTAGCTCAACTCTCGCTGGAGGACTTGTTGTCACTACATGTGTTGTCCTGAAGAAAAAAAACATTCTGTGAACAATGGGATTACAATGTGGCCTTGCAGTGACTTGTATACACGTCGCCTTAAGAGGACAACAGTCACAACGCACTAAATATTCACGCACATGTATGCGGAAAGGCATGGCTTTGTGTCGGAAACATATCAAGCACACCCGTAGTGATACAAACACCATATATGCACATAGACTTGAACACAAAATCCAAACGTGGAGAGTTTAAAAAGAACACGCACAAAAAGATGCACATATAGGATATTTCCAGATACACACACACACACAAAAAGAGCCGTAGGGATACTTTGACTTAATTTGTTTACGCTGGAGTTCCTGGAAAAGATGGCGCTCAAGGCAGCGCATCACTTCTGCATGAGAGGAGATGACTGGAACTGGTCCACCTCGCTGTCTTTATTCCTGTCTCTTCTCTCTCACCGTTCTTATAAGAAAGAAATTAGAAACATCCCATATCTGCTCTGATTCTACATCTATGACGGGCTTCGCCACAGGAATGCTTCCCACATGAACTGTAGCCTCAGTGTATTTTTTCCTTCATTTATTTTACATATTTCTATTCGCCGTTCCCCTTGACGATTGAGTCATTACATCTATGAGGAGGTGCAAGGTCTATGAGAGACAAGGAGGACACACGCACACATGCACTTCTTAAGCTATGGATAATTAAAAGCATGTGGCTTTTCCTTCCTGTCTTTATTCAAGAGCGTGGTCTTTGATTTTGAGAGCAACATTTCTTTATTTGACAGGGTAATTTCACAAAAATCCAAGCACAAGAGCAGAAATCTGTAAAGCAGAAGTTTAGGGATTGTGTATGATCCAGAGCGAGAGGAGAAGGACAGGCCATTTTTGATTGGAGACAACCAGTCGAGAGAGGTTATAAGGGAATATTTTACAACATTCTAATGAAAACTAAGAAAAAACTCTGGAAAATGGTGGAAAAGGAAACTCAATGAAAACAAATTATATATGAGGCCAAATTTCTCCGGAATAACCAGGTGAGGCGACTTGTTGATTTATATCAAAGCGGTTTCAATATCTAGACTTTAACTGAATATGTCAGCATACATTTTTTTCCCCCATTTTCCTCCAATTTATCATGTTTTTCTTTCTAGATTAAATAAAAATTTGATTTCATATTGAAATAAAATATTCTATTTTAATGCCTTTTATCGAGTACAAACTTATTGTAGAGATATAAGATTGGCAGAAGCAGTGCCACAGCACCAAATCTGGTGCTTAGTGGATAAACGCAGGCGAGCTGCAGAGGCACAGCAAGGTAGATGAAATGCAGAGGTGAAGTAAGCCATAGTTATACACACAGGTTAAGTCAAGATGAGATCACGGGAGTACTACAAGAATCCAATATTACTATTGTCCTTTAGGTTTAAGGAAAGCCAGCACTAAATGAAATGACCATTGTCTTTATTAAAAGCAGATCTCAGTATCTCTGTTTGGTAGCTCACACCACTTGACAAAAATTCAGGGAGCTGGCCAATTTCGGACATTTTCCCTTTTATCTTGATCTGCATAGTAAAGTTGGCCACACTAAACAACTGAAGTGGCTGCAATGATTAAACGGACAAATTCTCTTTGGCAAAGAAAACCCTGCAGGCCTCACAGTGCATATGCTTTGATAATTGGTTCCCCTTCTTTTTTTTCTCCTGCTGCCTCATATTTCTGTACTTTTTATTTACCTTGCAAACGGCCGTGTGAATTTACAACAAATGCTCTTTACGCTATGGAAAGATCACTTGGAAAGACTTCAAATAGAAGAGTAAGCTCAAGAAAAGACACATTTACGCACACACATGCAGGTGCCCATTAAGCATTTGATCCTTGCTGCTTTCTTTCAACAGAAGCATCATGTCATCAAGTTGTCTGAAAAGCCCTGAGGGCACGGCTGCTTCCTTTGAAAGGCGGACTTATTTTAACAATATGACAGAAACACGTGTGACTGATAGAGACGGATGAGAGAGAGAGAGAGAGAGACGGATGAGTGTGAGAGAGAGAGAGAGAGAGAGAGAGAGAAAGAGATAGAGAGACAGAGAGAGTGCGTGGGTCTGCTGAGATTCGTAAGCAATTTATGTTAATGTATGTGAAACTAATTAGGTAAAGAGAGAGTAACCTGAGGAGGAAAATGTTGAGTGAACAAACTACAGAGTTGGTCCGAATGAGGAAATCATTCACCTGCACAGCCCTCACTCTCTTTAGAGATTAGGACATTTTTGTGTAATGCAAAGTCAAAATATAGTTTTATAAGTTAATATTAGTACTATAAGAATTATGAGTTTGAAGATTAAAAAGCTTTTGCTTATTAAACCACACACAGCTAAATACTACCATCACAGAGTAAGTAGATCAATGTTTAAAACTTAACCACGATTATAATGAATTTAAAAGATGTTTTTAATGAATAGTTAATATCTTAGTAACGGCACAAAATGAAACACCAACTTGTATTTGGTTTTGTCCATAACATTTCTGTTGCATGCAAAGATTCAAACCACCAAATACAAGTCGGATCAATATCCATGGCCACAATTATTTATTGCTCTACAATAACTTGTCAGAGAATTATTTTTAAGAGAGCATGAGCATTAGAGACCCATCAAGGTGTGGGTGTGTCAAAAGAACAGACATGAAACAAACGTTTGAGCCTCACCTGCACCCATTCACCTTTTCATTTGCTTTTTCAGGCATAAAATAGACGCAAAGATGAAAAAGCAAGCTGATGTAATCAAAAGAAAGAAAATCCCTGATGCTTCAGTTGTTTGATGGGCTCAAAGTCCACTTTTTCATGGGCAGGACTTCAAACAACAACAACTTGCTTGAACAAGTCCAGCTCTAAGAAGAGCTAAGGAGGAAGACAACAGATGGAAAGTGAGGAAAAGATGACAAAGCGAGAAATGACTGTCACTAAACGGTAGAGGTGTCTGGTTCTTAAAGGGGAGTCAAGACAGGACATAGAGTAAGACTGAAAAGAGAAGTGTAACATTATAAAATAAGGATATTGACCATCACAAGGATCATCCGCCTTATTGAATGGGATAAACCAAAATCTGCCTACAGGCCAAACACAAAGTGAATATTCGAGTCATGTTACTTGCGCTAGTTTTGCCCCAGGGTAATTTATGTTTACCTCAGCAAGTAAAAACAACCCGCCTGTTCTCTTCCGGAAAAGCGAAGATTACTAATGGGTGAGAAGTTGCTGCGCTATATCTGTGTTGGAGACGCTACAGAAGCCCGTGCCATCATGTGTGGGTCCACAAGAATACCCGGAAGTGCTAACCTCTTGGGGAATTCTAGAGTATTCTCCAGAAGCTGCCTCTAGATAACTACGGTCTCCAGCACTACCCCAGGATGACCAGTGGCCAGTTTGATGACGAGCTCGGGTCACAGCTAGGATCACACTCCAGGGAATTTCATTCTCAACCATCTCAGCCCCAGTGACAGGAAATTTGCATCATTGCTTTGACTTTGTATGTAATCTCATCACGCCCGCCTTTGAAAAATGTAGCGCGGAAAATATTTGAATTCTCTTTAGATTAATCAGCCCAACTGCTGTGCAAAACACTGTCTCTACATCTACAAAACAAGCAGGAGTTTATTTTAAGAGACTGTCAGCAAAACCAATGATACACGATGAGTCCCCTTATACAGCTTGACAGTGGTATAGTTCTACACTATAACTGTAATAGCCCACCAAATAAGTGTTTACATTTCCTTTTCAGGGTGTTTCATCCATTCTATCATTAATCATTAGAACCACCTTACACCTAGTGAGCAGGTAGACAATTTAGTTTGAACGGTTAAACCCTTATTGCTCACAATAACACTGACCTTGCAACTCATTTATTCTAAATGTCCCGATGAACACTTTGTACCTCATTGTTTTCCCGTGACCGGTTTGCTCGAGCTTTTCCATCGTTGCCTCACCTAACGATGCCTGTTAATTACAGCTATTTATTAGCCCCAAACACCCAATTAACAGGCCTTCAGCACAACAAGCAAACACACTAATCTATACGCAACACATTGAGGGACGACTTCACCGAAGATTATGAAGAAAAATGAAAAGTAGGGCCACAGATGTGAATAGGTGCCAGCGCTGTTGAAAAGGCTCTTTGTTTTCTTTTCTTTTGTTCGATCCCATAAATATTCAGTTCATTCTTCTGTCCTGAGGTGTTTGTTTTTGTTATTTTGTCTCACTTTTCTTCTCTTCGGTCTGTGGAAGCCTTTTAGCTCTTTTTTTTTTTAACCTTTATCTTTCGGCGATGCTCTCCTTTATTCTACAAATCTGTCCAGGGTGTTTTGAAAGAGCAGTGAGTAATGACACTGTTGTGTTTGTATGCCTCTTACAGCAATGCCACAGTGGGAAAATAAGCTTGATAATAGCAGCTACAACAACTAGTCCATATACTTTACAAAAAACACCATATATTTTAAGGATGGAGCCCTAAGTATTTAAAATAGGGCTGTGAAATGATTAAAATTTTTAATCAAATTAATCACAGGTTTCTATGGATTAATCATGATTAATCACATTACCGATTTTTTCGGAATATTTTTGTGAAAACAAGATTTATGACATTTAACTTTTCTTTTGTGCTGCAACTCAGCAGTTCTTCAGCAGTTATCATTGCTTTTCCATATGGAACATTAATATAATCTTCATCCTAAACAGAATTCGGGTTCCTTAGCCATTGTGTGGTTGAATAAAACTTTTTTTTTTTAATTAAACAGAAATTATTTGAGCTTCTTAGCCATAGGATGGTTGACATTTTTTATATTTTTTGTCACACAACCATTAACCACACCATGATACAATCTAATGCCTCTAAAGGCCCTCTTAGCTACTCGGTCTTTAGCCAGTTGGTGAGGCAAACTAACCTGTTCAAATTCTCTGACAGTAAAGCTGACCGCTTCTTTTGCACAATGTGTCCGGCGAGTGAGTCTGGTTTGGCGCATTCCACTTGAACGCCCCTCGCCGACCAACACATGCTTCGCGTTGCGGTGGTTAGGCGGGTATTGCTACGGTGAAACGATAACGTCTTCTCGCAGAGTGTGCATATCACCTTGGTTTTACTGAATGTTCGATCTTTGTTTTTTTGGAACACGATCTTCCCGTCCAGAAGGTCCTCAGGTTCATCAGAATTATCCATGTTGCAGAGCTGCCAACTTTTCAAAAAACCTTGGAGTGAGATTTTGTCGGGGGTGACCAACATTTTGCCGCGCACACAGCCACACACGTTGGTGGCTAAAATATCAGGGAATTGTTGGAATTTGGCGTTGTATCCATGTTGTTCGCTGCATTCTGGTGGCCTTTGGGGCCCGAAGTCGTTGATAGGAGCGGCCGACTGGAGATGGACAACATTGGTTACATTCTGTGACGCAAAGACATAGCTGAAGGTCCACCCCCAGGAAATGTTGGTTTAAGTAGATGTTGTTTCCTGCATTCTAGTGGATTTTTGGGTGGTATGCTAAAGATGTGCAATACCTGAACTTCTTCTGATTCATGTTCCTCTGATCATGACTTGTAGGGCCTTCTAGCCTTGAGCTGAACATTCAACCAGAAAACTATTGTTGTGCCTCAATGACCACAATATAGCCTAATTAATAGACCTTTGTTTAAGATTTGACCAAGGTAGGTTGATTGACATTTTGATTACAATGGTTTTCAACTAATTCTGAACTGAAACCTAACCTATATTTTAAATAATTGTATTCTTAAGAGCAGTTAATGATTTATGTTCGCCTCCCACCACACTTTCCATCAGACAAAAAAGTGCAACAAATAAAGTGCTTAAACAGTAGCCTTTTTAAGCAACACAATGGACCCTCTTCCCCAAAATAAAATTTGTCTGGAGCCGCAAAACATATTTGATAACAAAGCTAATAAAGTTTTATATAAAGTTATACTATACTAAACTATGGTTTGTTGCTTTTATGAAATTATCGAACAACAATAAAGAAAACTGTTGACATTTGATTGATATTTTTACCTGTTACAACAAAGGAAAAACCAAACGCTTATGAAGAGAAGAAAATACACAGGCAAGTGTCGGCCTACTTTGAAATAAATTAAACACAGACCTTTGTAGGGTTATTTGAGTCCTCCCCGTATTTGTGGAAAATGTATGAAATAAGAAGTACCCTATTTTTAAATAAATAAAAACATATAGCTGCAGCCTAATAGCTTAAAAATATATATTTTAGTTGGCGAAATATTTAAACGAAAAGTGAGAGCAGGTCAGGCTGGAGGCGGACACAGAAACTGCAGCTCGGTAGAAACCAACTGCAGCTTCTGCTCTGATCAAGACGCTGAGCTCTGATCAGCTGAGACCAGAGAAACTCTGTGTTTTCACTGTTTCCACTGAGCAGCCGGTGAGTCAGTGACCAGCTCCTTCATGTGAAGGAGCTCTGGTCTTGTGTCTCTGAGCGAGTGCGCGGGGCGGGGGGCGGAGCCTCGGGGAGGGTGCGCTACCTGGGGCACACACACACACACACACACACACACACACACTCGCCCGCTCCTGGTACTTCATGAGGGCCTGATACGATGATGTTTTAAAAAATGATCGTGACTTAGTCAACCACCAACATTTTCGTCTCGTCTCGTCAACAAGTTAAAATAGATTTAGTCATGCGCTTCACTTAAAAGATCCAGGTTTTTTTTGGCGTGAGAAAAGTTCCACGTTTTCTCACGCCAAACGGCGGAAGCGTGAGAGTTGGCAGCTCTGATGTTGTTTGTTTGTTTGAATGGCAGCTGCCGTCTGACTGCATTAGAGCGGCGACTAGTGTAGAGGCGGCGGAATTGGAAGGTCCTTCTGCGCATGCGTTAAATCCGTTAAAAAAAAAACGAATTAATCCTGTAATTTAATCATAACGCGTTAACGCGTTATTTTTCACAGCTCTAATTTAAAAATGTTATGATTCTGCAAAAAAGGAGCAGGGATTTCTCTTACTTCCTTTCTACCTTCTATTCTAACAAATTATGTGATTTGTGGGAGATTATATACAACTATTGCTTAACTTTAGGAAATAAAAATATCTGGTTTATATAGTCAGTAAAGATACTCACTTCCTCAAACTTTCTTTTTGTCACTGAGTAAACATCTGATTGGTTTCTAACAGACGTTCCATCATTTTCAACACCAGCACGGTTGACTTCAGTTCTATGTTTGCACCTAAATGTTGTTGTGGCCACAGAATTCTAGGTTATTGATTAGATGTCTACAGCAGATTTATATATCTGCAGTGATGTTATTGGTTTGTTTCCAGACCAGTAACGCATTTTTTTTTTTTTACTGTTAAAGAAGTATCTCCCATTCTCTGTTTCAGAAAGATAACATTACTATGGAAAATGATTACTGGCCTGCATGTGTGTGTTATATACACATTAACACACACGTACTGCAGAAGGAACTACAACAGAGGCAGTTTTGAGCATTTAGGCAGGTGTTTACATGGCTGTGAACGAATTGTGTCAACGTGATATCATCAAAACCCTGCAAGAGGCAGTCATGAAACTTTGCAGATGTGTAGTTGAATTGCAAATGAAGGCTCTTTTTAAGATCCATCCTAAGACCCATCAGTACTGAGTACTAATGTAGATTTGTAGTAATAAGTAGTCAGGGTTAGAAACTTATATTGAAACTGATATGATAGGAATTGAATAACATACTTGTTAATAACAAAATAACATTTCAGAACAGTAAGTGTTGATGGTGAGATGTATAGAGGGAGAAGGGGCCATTACTTGAGTAATTCCAGTTCTTTCCATCTGAAGTAGCTTCCGCCCTGCAGTCACCTTTAGCACAGTGACATCATTTAGAATCATAAAGGTAGCCGTGAGTGTATAAATCAATCCCATCCCATCAAACATCCAGGAAAGGGCTGAAAACAATGAACCAAGAGGCTCCGAATCTACTCAACTATTTATGGATAAAAGCAGATGCTTTACAAGTTTCTCAAAGATATCAGGATGTGACAACTTGGGAATAATCCTTGTCCCAGGAATAGTACAAAGAACTGAACGTGGCTAAAAAGCACAATAAACACATTTGCTGTCACTATTTTTCTACTGCCTTGATTTAAACTCAAAATTCTTTCATCCTCAAACACACACATACACACACAGACACACACACAAGCCTGCAGTCAGTTAATGTATCACTTTTCCCCTCCTGCTGTGCCCCACTTTTTGTAACTCAGCTATAATGAAAATAAATCCTTTACAGTAGTGATCCCAGATTTGGCCCTAGACACACACAGCTCATTTGTGTGTGCAGTGCGTGTCTGCATTTGTGTTTGTCTGTCTTAGAACATGTATGTGCTGACTTGTAAACTCATTATTCTCCAATTCTGGCATGCACACCAAAAACTGAATTTGGAAAGCAAATAACTTGTTTACATGACGTAAGTTTGTGCTTTTCCTTTTGTTTGGTCATTAGCACCCTGATTTTTGTGGTGTTTAAGGTGTTATTTAAATGTGGTTTTACCTAACTACATGTGTACTTGGATGTCAATGAGATTTTAGGTTTTTTATGTGAAACCTACTATTTTAAGCAGACTCACTGCATTACCGATGGCTTTGAATAAAAGTAAACATTCATTTGTCCAACTAAGTAGAAAGAAAGAGGGAGTTTCTGAATAGCTCCCCAGCTCTGGTGCCCTAATGTAAACCCCCTATATGCACATAGTCACTATATGGTCCTTTGTAAGAGCTGCTGTGTGTGCACATGCGAGAATGAGTGTGGTTAGTTAGTGATTGCTGACTTAACAGATGGAAGGCAGATGTGGAGTGAAAAGTCAGGGTGATGTTATTAGCCTCTGGTGGTTTCCCACACATATGAAGAGATAGATGGTTCGACCAAACTCTGGCACTAAACCTCTTTATCTTAGGGAAAAACAATGGCGCAGGGTTTAACAACTTGTGCAATGTCAGTGGCATTTACCCAGGCTGGTCTCTGTGAAAATTACACTCTTTCAGAATAGAGGAAATAAATTATATCCCTCCTTACAATTACAGAGGGTTACTGAATACTGACTTTAAGCTTATAAATGCCAACTGTGACTCTCTATAAGACGCCTCTTTCTTTTGAAAGCGATTCTCTAAGTAATACATAAGACAAGAAACATGGAAATAGGCAGCTTGTGAGACACGTTTCTAATGTGCCGAAGCAATATGGAGAAGTTCCTGTCGGACAAGTGGTTAACCTGTAAACACACATTACTCAAGATAAAAGCTCTGCAACTACCAAGTAAAATCAATAAACAAATGCATGATTTCAAAGTGTGTTAACATGTAATTTACAATGGAAGATAAGCCCTGCACAGCTTGTTAAATGAAAAGCTAAAATAGCTAACAAAGGAACCGGTGTAGGTTGCATTTATCAAGACAAAGTCGATTACTCCTGCAGAGAGGTCTTGACAAAGTGTGTGTGACTGTGAATGTGTGATACCGTGATAAGCTTGGATTTAAATGAAAGGGAGTAAACACGATGGCCGGTCTTAAAACACCCAGTATTCACATAGTAAATAACTAAATGTATGTACCTGAATAGCTCCCTCTTACTCTCTTGCTTGTCTGTGTACTAAACAAAGTTCAGTTTGTAGGGTTTGTCTGATTAGGGATGATGATTATGGGATGAAACAAGTTTGAGATCCACTAACAGCACAGGAGTAAGGAAGGCGGGCAGAAAGCCGGGGTAAAAACAAGACGAAAAGTCTAATGTGGTTTCGACGTGAAGCCTGAAACCATGCATCCTAATTTCCATATAGATTGTGGCGAGTTTTTGTGTATCGGGCTTCAAATATTTCTAACGACAGGATCTGATGAAAAATCAGGCACAGACAAACAGTTAGCAGGTCTGATTAGGCTGCATACAAGAATATACAAAAACACACAGAAAGGTGGTGGATGTTTGTCAAATTTTAAAACAACTCAAACAACTCGGGCAAAAACATACAAACACGTCTATCTACCTAATAATTCCACAAACATTTGTCTGTCTCTCTGTCTGTGGCACCCATAGCTTGTAGCTGTTCATCTTATCATCTTCACACTGGGTATGTGTATTTGTATTGGACCGGGAAGTGCAGTGTAAAATTTGGTGAAATTTTGACACGTTGTACGCTCAATATTAGCTCAAATTAAGTTGAAAAATAATTTCACATGTAAACTTCTACTGTATGTGTTATGATTCTTGCCATTTTCCAAATATCAAAGCATCAAATTCCTTTTTGTCGGTCAAACCCAAGATTACAGCAGCACAGGGTCATTGCTTACAAACTGTAGTCACGTGTTGCTTGTCAGGGTGACTGAGCTTGTATATGGTCCCAGGATTTATCCTCGTCAACAGCACAGAGAGAAAGATGGGGCGTTATGTCAGAATGAGAGTTTGGGGTTAGCTCTACCTGCCAGCACTCCCAAACTACGCTGTGTTTACTGCCTTCATGTCTGTCTCCTCAGCCCCTCAACCTGTTCCTACTGATATATCACCAAAAACGAATAACAATATTCTCAAGGTAAATTAATTGAGAGTAGAGTAGTGTTCAAGTCAGGGCCAGGCTGGGATGGCTCCATTCAGGCCCATTTTAAATACGCTCCAGTACCTATAGTACCTGCCAGATGACCTCACTTTACTCTTGATGTAACGTGACAAACTAAAGGATTCTAACTATTACTACTGTAAAAAAAAAAAAAAAAATGCGGTTATCAAGATAAAATTGTGTTGATTTCTGTACTTCATCTTGACAGTATAGGGATGCCTGTAATATATTTGTAAAAAGTTTGATTGCTCCATGAGTGAGAAACTCACTGAAAGAGGGTGACATGATTACAAATTTCAAAACATTTGAAACAATTCTGGCACTGATATAAAATTCTGGAATGTTTCACATGGGATCTACCGAGATATGATAATGTTGTCATTGATTATTGTGAACATTGGGAATCAATTTATCCAGATTTCCAGTATCTGTTGACAGTAACACATTTTGATGCACTGTGGGCTCTGTGTTTATTTTTATATTTTTTATTCGTCACATCCTCAAGGTCAGACCTGAGTTTAATCAGCAACATCCACATTGCAGCAAGGTAACAGCCCTTTAAAAAATTTGAGAACTTTCTTCATATACTTCTTTCGGGTACTAATTTCAGCATCACCTTTGGTTCGTTTATCAGTGCAAGAGATTTTCTCACCATGACCACCTCTTGCCCTTTCAGGTGATGCCTCAGCTTTACTTGTGTTAGCAGATGAGTCGTATCTTCCTTTTACTCCTACTACACAAGTTGTATTGCCCTTTGCATTGCATCCTGCCAATCGGTGAACTCGTCTTCTCCCAGGGGCCGATGGCATGTCGGGATTGGAGACACACTCACTAGGAAAGTGCTTCATGGTCATGAAAGGATGTCGCAGACCTTCGCTGGGGCTGATTCTTGTTTTTGCATCGAGATGCAGCATCTGTTTTAGGAGGCTTAAAAAGGACGCATTTTCAGCCGCACCTGGGCGAGTCAACACAGTGTCATCGAGACAGGCAAACTGCCCGGGCTTCTGAATCGTAGAGGATGCTGGGCTCCCCTTGCTGCTCTGCGACGACTTTCTGCTTTTTCCTTCATGGTACTGCAAACTCCTCGCAGTGGCAATGTTCCTTCAGCCTCCACAATTGTTTTTTGATATATTTTCTCTTTGTAAAAAACACATTGGTGTTCCTTCCAGTATTCAGCAGCTTACCATTGGGCTGACCATTTATCTGTACCAAGTTCTTCATTGCCTGATATCTGCAAGAACCTAGATTATACAAACATTTGCTGAGGTACAGGTATGCCAAAAGCAACCAAGAGCCCACATATCCATGGCATCATTCAGAGGAATTCCCAGCATGACTTCAGGGGCCCTGAAACCAATAATCTGGAAATTCTGTCCAGTTTCCAATTTGGAGACCCAAGTAACCATGCTAAAATCAATCAGCTTCACCTTTGAGGGCTGTCGCTTATGATCCACCAACATTACATTGTTTGGCTTGATGTCTGCATGTACCATATTTAAGCTCTTCAGGGCAGTCAGAGACACCAACAGCTGCTTTGTGATCGCTTGAATCTCAGACAGAGGCCACCCCTTGCCCCCGGACATTCCAATCCAATCAAACAAAGTCTTATCCAGCTTTTCAAATTCCAGAAGTATTTTGTCACCTTGTGTGTAATGCCCGTTGAACCTGACCAAGTTATTCTTGTCTTGACCGATCTCCCGAAGTGCTTCAAGAGTGTCCAGTTCCTTTAGGCCATCTACTTTCGATACAATCTTCAGAGCCACAATGTTCTTAGTGTCTATTTTAAAGCACTGTTGCACTATTCCATAAGTCCCAGAGCCCAGTGTGTCCAGCAAGATGAATACATTCGATTCAGGTGGCACACGACAAAGTTTGATGTCATCAGGTTTTTTTGTTGTTGTTTAAATCTTTAATTGGTTGAGCCATTTTAGTGAGTTTATTGGCAACCAGCATCAAGTACTGTTAATGCAATCTACAACTTTGATATAAGCGATTACATTAGAACATCATAAAGAATAAACTTTTATAAATGTCAACTGTAGTTTTTTTAAAGATCAGTTAATCAGAGTTTCAAGACGTGTCTATGATCATAGGGATGTCATGATGACGCAACTCTTAATCTTGGTTACTGTAGCAACCAAAGCCACATCATGTATTTATTTTTTTCTAAACCAGAATTTTGAAAACCGGATGATATATATCCTGCTTAAAAAGCAGTGTGAATGCTGAATGGCTGACTCGATTTTTGTGAAGATCGGTCATTGTGAACACGTCCCGGGGGTCTCGGGGGGGCACCATTGAGACATTTTGCGACGTCCATTGAAAATTCCTCAAGAATACGTAAATTTTCACCACTTTCTAACTTTCTGACAATTTTAGTAAGAATTTGAGCATGGTAAAGCCCTCAAAAAGCCAATTTATTTGCCCAAATAATAATAATTATAATAATAATATTAATAATAATCATTACAATTTAAATTTCAATAGGGCCTCCCACTGTCAGTGCTTGGGCCCTAATAAACAGGTGACAGCGCTCTGTAGCAGTCAGTGGGAGTGGGGCTTACCAAATTGTGTCACTTCTTCTATGTCCTAGGAAAAATTACAGGACAGGGAGCCAACTGGCGGCCTGTGGACCAAAGCTGATAAATGAGCAATTACATTTGTCCTGCCATATAATTTAGATATTTTTAATTTCACCATATTGAACTGGAACCGAAATTCACAGGATTGTTGGGTGCTGATCTTCGTCATGGCACCAACATTAGTAGAATCACTTTTTAGCAGGTTGCCTTCACAGTTAAAGCATCACTTTAGTTTTTTTGCAGCAATGTGTGGATGTGTTCTGGACAGAATAACAGAGCTTTTATTTGAAGAGTTGGCAACTTCAAAAAACAGCACCTATATAAAAAACTTTAACCAACACAGAATATGTTATTGACATGCGTGAACAATAAAAAGCTAATTCTATTAAGTTTTATGCAAAACATTGAGAATATAATCTGTGCAAAAACCAACTCTGGTTGATCGTGGGTCACAGTTTAAGAAAGAAAGCTGCAAAACCATGTTTTAAAGGGACACCGCTCTAGTAAACAGAAAGACGCATGCACTGAATCAAACACACACTCTGTATAATAAGCTGTTATGTTGAACTGAGACTCCATCCCCTACATCATTAATGATGACCCCTCGTTAACAGCGAGGTCATTGATTTCAGCTAGTTTCTTCCCTTGGACATTACAGGTTGCTGCTTCTCCTCCTGTAAAGTGTAAAGCATCAGATAAAATATAACGTTACACTATGTGGTTGATTTATTTTTAAAGAAGAGAAAGAATCCACTTAGCCAGCCAAGCAGCTGCAAATTATCGAGGGAATAGCGCGCTCACACACACACACCAGACCTTTCCAAATGAGCTGGGCTGAATAGGAGGCCTATTGACTGAATCAGAAAGCATTCAAACTCCTGTCTAGGAAGCCATTTAGCAACACAAGCATTAATACCCCTCCCTCATTCATTTCTCTCCCCCTTCCCCACACACACTCCCCACCATCACCCCTCCATTCAGATGTCAGTCACATAACATGCTGTTAAAAAGAGGTAGCTGCAAACCATCGTTTCCTCTGGCCCACTGCTGCGGGATTGTGTATGTGTGTGTGTGTACCTGTCCGTGTTGATGTGTGTTAATAACACACAGGCTTGATGCCTTTGGCCCAACAAATGGAAGCAATCAACAAGCCATTACAGCACACACTGTGTCACTTTGAGAAAGATGGAGTGTGAGTGAGAGAGTTAGAGGGAGCGAGCAGGGGAAAGGCCGGAAAAATAGAAGAAAAGAATGTGAGAGATGTCGAGAGAAAGAGGCAAATATTGTTTTGGAATTTTGGAATGAGAGCAAAAATAGAAGCAATTTCCAAAGTCAGTTCGTGAAACTGTGTTAGCTTATTTAAAGCTGGCAAAGTAGAGCTTTCAATTTTCTTTCACTCGTCTTCTTAAAAACGTGGGACAATTAAAGGCAGATAGAAAGGTTCAGTGGAGAGTGCCCCCATGTTTAAAGCAGCAACCTTTTATTATGTTTTGCTGTCGGTATGAAGCAACATGCTAAATAACATCCCAAAACAAACAATTTTGGGGGAAAGAAGTGCAACAAAACATGAATTACTCGTTACAGCTACATTTTTCGACACAAAGATGATGCATTGTGTTCCTCCAAACAGATGCAGGCAGGGACTTTTTGCACTAGGGCAACCAAAAACATGTAGTAGAGTGAACGTGACAGGGAGAATGAGGGGCTTATAGCTGACAGAGAGAACACTCCTGTTACATGGACGTAGTTTGAGTATGAAAAGTCACACAATATGAACAAATATGACGAATACTAGATAACAGCAGCAATAATGGCTTCCATTGCATAGACATGCCCCCAATTGACAAAGGTTGGGAAAAGGTACAAGTAACATTTCACGATAAGGATCTTTATCTGGATATGAAATTACTTCTATCAGGATATGAGATTTTGGTCATATTGCATGGACCTGATCTGTGATACTAACAAAGTACCACTTAGTGCAACTGAAACATGTCCTGCTTACTCAAATGCGAATACAGTATATACACCTAGAGTGTGGAACTGTATTTGAAAGTGAACAAACCCCAGAGCAATGAACTATACTTTCTTAAAGACGGGAGCAAACTATGCAAACCAATAGACGGACTTCTCAGTAAAGACAGGTTTTAATAAAATGCCATAAAGTCATAGGTATACTGTAATCATAATTTGATGTCATGCCAAATGGAAATATATGTTTACATGCATGTATCACAGATTATCTGGGCAGCCCGGTGTCTTGATCATGGCTGTCCATTATTAACACCTTTGACATCCGATACAACACTAAAATCTGTAATAATAAAGCAAAATTAGGTATTTTGAGAATGGGCATGAACATGAACGCTGCTGGTAAGAGCCTTAACACTTTTGTTTATGGTGCCATGCTTAGCAATATATGTTTGTGTAAGTCTTTGGAACAGATACAATGAAGCTATAGTGTAGCGTTGCATAAAATAAAAAAAGGAATATTTCAAAGACATATGTTTGTGTGGCACCAAATGTTGTGGAGGCTCACACGAGTGTTTGGGACAATATATGATGTGCATGTTTAGCATGAGTCCCTGTTGTGTAACGATGACAGATTGAGAGCACGTATCATGCATACATGGCTATAATGCTCTCCTGTACATGAGCAGAGGAAAATCATGGTTTTGACAAGAAGCAATGTGCTGTGGGCGGGAACCAGTGAGGTCATATTACTCTAAGTTGTCAGTTTATAGGAACATCTCTCTACAGTATAATTCAACAGTACTGCAATAAATCCACTCATATTAGATGATGGTATGGTAAGAATTGAAAATAAGTTTGATCCAATAGGAGTTGTACATGTGAAGTTTAGCCTCTTGGATTTGTGAAACCTCTTCAAGAAACACGACCAAGTCAAGTCGCCTATGCACACATGTACAGCTCCTGATAATTTTTTTGGAGGATGTAGTTTGTGGTGCTTTTAAAATACACTGTGTCTTGTTGACAGGTGTTGATTGTCCACCACTTTCAAATCAGTCAGCAGCCTCTAAACCAGGGGTCTCCAACCTTTTTTCAACTGAGAGCTACTTAGAAAAAAATTAAGTGGCCAAGAGCTACTTGCATCACATCGCACATATTTATTAATCAACTGACTTAAGCTTCTGTTTGTACACGTGTGAAATTGCAATACACAATGCTTATCAAAAATAACTCAACTCTAATACAATAACTTAATAACTCAACATCAAAGGTCCAAGAAAACATTAGTACACTCACTCTTTTTAAAACTTAGTGAGATGACTGGCACTGCATGGAGTCCTTCTGTTTGTACACGTGTGAAATTGCAATACACAATGCTTATCAAAAATAACTCAACTCAATAACAATAACTCAATAACTCAACATCAAAGGTCCAAGAAAACATTAGTACACTCACTCTTTTTAAAACTTAGTGAGATGACTGGCACTGCATGGAGTCCACCAAAGAGGTGTATGCTGGAGTGTATGCACTCAGGTTCACTCTAATACAGTCATTTAAATGTTCATCTGTCAGTCTTGTTCTGAATTTAGATTTGATGACATTCATGTCAGAAAAAGCAGCTTCACAAAGGTATGTCGAACCAAATAAAGCAGAAATTTTAAGTGCTGCTTGGTGAATGTTCTTGTAGTTTTCTGGGTCTACAAGGCTCCAGAAATGTTGTGAGTGTTGCTGAGACTTAAGCTGAACATGATTCTGGAGATTTATAACCTCCATCTCCATAGGATTGACAGTGAACAGTTCAGCCATCTTTTCTGAAATCTCTGTGATGTCTACCTCCATGAATGGGTTGGCAATGAATGCCACACATGGCTCCAGCTTATCAAAATCATTGAACCTATCCTCAAACTCCTGGCCTAGCTTTGACATGAGGTCACAATATTTATTGACATCCAAAACAAAGTCAGCCCCTGCATGGCTATCTAACATCTTAACTACTGTTGGGAAGTGTTGCAGTCTTTTGTTTTTTAGTTGCTGGAGGTAGAATGACAGTTTTGCTTTAAAAGCCTTAACAGCACTGATCATGTCAGAAATTGTTCTGTCTTTACCTTGTAACTGGGTGTTGAGCTGATTGAGTTTCTCTGTCATGTCTGTCAGGAACGCAAGATCAAGCAGCCACTCAGCATCAGACAAAAGTGTAGTGTCCTCCTCTCTTGACTCCATGAAAGCCTTGATTTCGTTCAGCAATGAGCAGAAGCGATGCAGTATTTTTCCTCGGATCAGCCACCTCACCTCAGTGTGGAGAAGGAGATCACTGTGTTCAGCAGACAGTTCCTGGAGGAGCAGTTTGAAGCTTCTGTGCTGCTTGGCCTTTGCGCGAATGGAGTTGATGATCTTAATGACAGGTGTCATCACATGATCAAATCTCATGACTTTGGCGCATATAGCCTGCTGGTGAATGATGCAGTGATAGTTCACAATTTTAGGAAAGTCCGGGTCGGCCTTGCACAGTGCAATAAATCCTGAGTGGCGTCCTGTCATAGCTGGTGCGCCGTCTGTTGTAATAGACACCAGCTTTTCAATAGGCACGTTATTTTCAACGAAGTACTTTTTCACAACGTTGTAAATATCGACTCCTCTGGTTGTGGTTTTTAGTGGAAGCAACGTCAAAAACTCCTCTTTGGTGGAAGCGTCTTCGAAAACCATCCGGACAAACACAGCCATCTGAGCGGTATCAGCCGCATTCACCGACTCGTCACATTGAATTGAAAACCATTTGCATTTAATCATGTCCCGCTCCAACTGACCCACTGCATCGGCAGAGAGCGCAGACACTCGCCGTGCCACTGTGTTTGCGCCAAGCTGTACATCAGCGATAGCGGACATGATTTCAGTCTTACTTTTATGGTCCTTGAATAATGTGTCGGCCACCGCTGTCATTGCTTCCTTCACCATCCCGCCATCGGTGTATGGCTTCTTGTGCTTTGTCAAAATGTGCGCCACTTTAAATGATGCCTCCGTGGCCGCGTTGGCTTTCTTCGTCGGTCTGATGAAT
Organism: Pleuronectes platessa; assembly: GCF_947347685.1. NCBI lineage: Eukaryota > Metazoa > Chordata > Actinopteri > Pleuronectiformes > Pleuronectidae > Pleuronectes > Pleuronectes platessa. The sequence goes on along the minus strand of NC_070635.1, from coordinate 16,208,561 downwards.
AAACATTGCTGTTTTTTAAGGTTTGCTTTCAGCTGGTTCACTTTCTCAGTCCGTAGAGTGCTGCCTGCTGGAAAATCCCGTGCAAAGTTACCGTGGACTTGAGTGTGGTGGCGCTCCACGTTACCTCTTTTGCCGACCGAAACACTGCTCCCGCATATGAGGCACACACACTTGTCCTTCACGCTAGTAAAGAAGAACTCGCATTCCCACTCCAAATGGAAATTGTATGTTTTCTGCTTTTTCTTGACTTGGCCACCTTGGTTTTCCATCTTTGTTGTTTGTGTAAAGTTCTGCTAATACCACCAAACTCCTCACTTTAGCTTAGCGAGCGTACAACGTCACTCAACGTCACAACGTCACTTTGGCTACATTTACACCGAACACCAATGTGACATATATGTGAACGTAATTGAGATGAGGTGCATTTACTGTCGTCGGAATATAATTTTTAAAATTTTTTTTTATTATTATTATTATTTTTTATTTTTTTATTTTTTTCGGTCAACCTATCAGGCGAGCTACTGAAAACCTGCCCGCGAGCTACCGGTAGCTCGCGATCGACGTGTTGGAGACCCCTGCTCTAAACGCTCATACAGTTGAATGTTCACCTCCAATGGAGTTTCAGCTGCAACTGAACATGAATGTAGGGTATGTTGCAGGACTGTTGTATTAGACTGGATTAGGTTTAGAAACTGAAAACTAATCATAGAGGAACACATACACACATGCGTCTTGTTGCCATTGTTCCATTTCTGTTTGGCTTCGATCGAACAGAGGGTGTAATATTACCCTGTACGGTCTGATATTATACACATCTTAGCCTCCCTAAAGCCGCCAGGGAGAAATTCATGAGCTGCACAACCAATTGCTTTTGGTCCGTCGTCTTTTTTCATACAAAATAAAAGGCCCTCTCAATATGCATCAAATAGCCATCAGGCTGCAGACGTGCTTTTAATTGAAATATGTAAGAAAAATTGCCTATGGTTCCCACAAAAGGGTTAAGTTACTCTGGGTCTGCCAGTAACAAAAGAAAAGTAGGAAACCTGCAACATGAGCTTATGTTAAGGGTTTCAGAGTCAAACCAGATGGCCATTATTTCCAATGTACCAAGGAGAAAAGTGGCACCTGAATGCTGGTGTTTTCTGAACTTTTTTCGAACAATCCAAATCCATTCTGCTTTTACTGTGAAACGGCATCCACATAGCTCGGGATGCGTTGCAGCCTGGTTGCAGCGTGACATGATAAATGATGACAAGACTGACAGAAGTGACAGAAGCAGGTATGTGTCGGCTCCGCAGGCTTAAGGAGCCTTCGGTCCCGAGAGGAAAATCCATTAGTTCTGTGAACACCATCTGGCACCTATGTGTGCAGCACCCAACAGATAACTGACGAGAGAGGGGACACAATTATCAGGGGCAGACATATAGTATGTGTGTGTCGAGTGAACAGGTTATGGGGAATCATTAGCAAAGCCTCTGTCTAGAAGTGAGGGAGAAAGCTGTGTGTGTGTGTGTGTGTGTGTGTGTGTGTGTCTCTCTCTCCTATCTTGTCCTAAATTTAAACATCTCGCAAGCCTTCGTCTTTGTCTCCTCTCACTTCTTCCAGTTCTTCTTCTCCCACAGTGGCCGTATTTAGTAGGTGTTGATTTCATTTGAAGTATATGTAATTTACATTAATAGCCATGGTGATCTCTACTAAATTAACTTACTACACAAAATGTATAGACAAGTGGAATTCCTGTTCCCCTCATTTGAAAACTATCTTGTTCTGACCAATTATTGTTAGTGTTTGATTGGTCGTTTATTATTTTTACTGTAATAGAAAAGGTCTTTTTAACATTGTGTTTCCCAAACCCTTAAATGAATCCCCTTTGTCAGGGCATTAGCTGTAGTAACAGTTTTGACTCTTGGATGTGAGGCCTGTCTGCCGTCAAGGCTCTGTACTAAAATGAAGGACACGCTGTAAAACCCTGTAGGGCAACACAAGGCCTCACACAAGTTTGGGCAGAGGTGATCATCAGAGGAGAGAGGTCATATAACATTGTGAGAGAAAAGTACCTACAATACAGTGAACCAAATGCTGCTCTCAGCTGTCACATAATGACGGATGTTATTGTGTGACCAGTCCTATACTAAATTGTGAATGTTTGTCTCATCTGTATCTGCCAGATTACATATCTCTATTGTCCATATTGCAGCAGTTACATCCAGTTTAATAGTAAGAATAAGAACTAACCAGGCTATACTACAATATGATAACTATAATTAAAATGAAAAAATGTACTATACCAGAGTTAAATGATGCACAATTATGTCATTTTCTTTACTTCTCATTCATTCTAAAATAAATAATATCGAGCAGGGAGGACATATTTTTTTCCATTTGTTTGGTCTGTTAGTTAACCATATTGTGCAAAAACTACTCAATGGATTACCATAACACTTGGTGGAAGGATGCATTATGGGTCAGGAAAGAATTTATTCACTTTTGGGGTGGATACAAATTATTTTTCAACCTTCCTTTGGGGAATTTGGTTGATTTCTCAAAGAATCATTTATGAATCTTGAAAACATCCATAAACAAGCATATTTAGGGGACTGATGTTTATAAGTGTGTGCACTGTGGCTCAAATCATGGGAAAAATCCAGATCTAGTGAATTTAAAAGTGGTTTCCTTAAGAGGAGTGTAAAGTCTTTGCAGAGGTATGTTCTCTCTGAGTTCCATTCTAGTTTAATCATATTCTTCTTGGTGAGCAGTTGCGGATATAGAATGATACTCCATGAGGGGAGAAGATAGAGAGTAAACAGCCAACAATTGCACTGCATTACAATGTTTGCTGAGATTTCATTTCAGGGACTATGTGATAAACGTATTCATATATCACATCTTATATCAAACTGTGTGAAGGAAAGAGATAAGGCCATGAGTGGGAGAGTAACGGGGACAGAAATACCTTTGAGAAAACATCTCACAGAGTCACATTTTCTCAGAATTCATTCTTAATGAACCTTGCACAACAACATTCATATCTTAATGTACTATTGAGTCCATCATAATTAGAAATTAGAGATGGCACATATTAGTCATTGTTATCAGTACATAAATAATGGAAATCAAATCTATTGTCTGGTTGTAGGGAAGCAACAAAAGAAATCAACAAAAAGAAGACTTTCAAAACCTTCACAGACTAAACAGAGACAGATGGGAGGAGAGACGAGTTAATAGGGAACAGTAAGAAAATATGAATCACAATAGCCAATATTTCTGTCATCTTTACCCTCCTTCTCTTGCCCTGGACAATCAGTTCATTAAAAGAAAAGGAGAAACGTGTGGCAAACAAATGTCAAGTTTGACACAGAGGGAGGTCAGCTTCTCACGATGGTGCCAAACAGCAGCAGATTAAAATAACTCATTCAACAAAATAAAAGCAATTAAAAATACCAACAGAGAGAACAAAAAAAAACAGAATGCTAATTTCTGAGTTTAAGAACGTGCAATAAATATGAAAAAAGAGAACTGTGGTAAAGAGAGAGGAAATTGTTAGACTAATTATGATATATATATTTTTTCTTCAAATGATAATTATATCAACTTGTTTGAAACAAACTGGGAGTTCGGAATAATTGAAGGGGTGAAGTTTATTGAGTGTAATTAAGTGTTTAAGTTTTTTGAAATTGTCTTTCTTTCGCCTCGCGTTACTCTTTCATTAAGAGTCGTTTAATTTAGCCGGCTCCACCTCCTCCTTCTAATTCCATCTTCCCCCTTTTTCTGTTTTGCTCGCTCTGTGTCTTGTGTGGTGGGGCAGATGCAGCGGGCCATGTTGACAGCTTGTCCCTCCTCTCTTGCCGCAGGGAAAACTGTCACCCCTGTCATTCAGGCCTATAAACACCGCATGGAGAATGCATGTGTGCGCCTGTGTGCGTGTGTTCTCAAGAGAATATGTGGGGTGAGAGGGGCTTTGTTAGCTCTGCCAGCAGCAGCTGAGTGCTTGGACACACACACACAAACAGACACAAACACACACACACATAGTGAGTTTGCAGAGAAGGAATAGAGCATGATGGGAGTTTCACAACCTGAACCTGGAAGGGCAAACCCTTCGGGAAGCAAAACTTCACACCAGATGACACTGTGCTGCTGCAGAGACAGAAAAGTCTGTCTGTGCGTGATGTGTGGTCTGTTCATACTTATATTCTAACTACACATTTGCACAAGGGAATACCATGTGGTCAGTCTAGACAAACAGGACTAAGACAAGCATGGTGGTAGCCAAGAGAACTATCCTTGACTCTCATTAGTGAACAAAGCAAATGTAATTACTGATAAATTGAATACAGAAAACAGACACAGCAGAGACAGGTTTTAGACCAGTTACCACTTTAAATTCACCCAATTAGGCAGAAAAGAGTCCTCCAGTAGAACTCACTAAAGAATCCACCATGACCGCAGGGGGAAAATAGTGGTTGCAGTGGATGACCACATATATAAATATGTGAGTGCAGGTAAAAGAGGACTGAAGACTAAAACTTCAAGTGTTTTCATAAACCTGCTGACAGTTTTTGTAGTGAAATAAAAATGAATACAGATCACAGAAAGAGAAGGGCACTCAGTAGAGTGCAGACCTCCGCCAAGGCCAAACAGCCTCTTTACAAAACAACATCCAAATTCACTAGATCCAGATTTTTATTTGGATTTCTCTCAAATTAAGAATAAATATCAGTCTTCTAAACAAAGCGTATTTTTCCATCAAGATCCATGAATTTGTATTGAAGACAACAAGGAAAGTTTGAAAACTGCAATGTTAAAGAAGGAGAAAAACAATTCCTGGATAAGCCCCCTGAAAATATCGTGGTAATCCATCCAGTTGTATTTGCCTAGTCTTGTTTACAAACAAACAAACAGACAGGAGTGAAAACACAATACGTGACCTTTAAAATCTGTCTTAGGGACAGAATAGGTTGAGGACCAGTACATTTCAAGACTATACCAGATTTGCTTCAAGGGTGAGGCAGCAATGCTCATGTGGGACCCAGGCAGCAAAAAAAACAAGAAGGAACCTGTATTCCAAAACAAAACACAAGGCTTAACATGGCTCAGTGGGTTACATAGTCAGGGCCTTAGAGGGTCTGTGTGTGTGTAGAGCTTGTGTGTGAGTGTATGTGCGCCTGCGTGCGTGTGTATTTGTCCAGTGCAGGGCATTGGCCCTAGACAAAGTGCTCTGCCAGCTTTCTGCCCACTGGTCTTTTCATTGCTGATGGATGGGCCTTGTTCAGCACCATCTGGCTATAGGATACTTCACATTAATCATCACACACACACACACACACACACACACACACACACACACACACACACACACACACACACACACACACACACACACACACACACACACACACACACACACACACACACACACACACACACACACACACACACACCTCTATCTCTTTAACATACAGACTCCAGATGAATTATCTACATGTATATGCGCAAAAAAGAAAACATCTAACTTGCTGCTGTTCAGATGCAGAGTGGACAAAAGAATTTTTTTTATAAATGGAGAACAGAAAGAAAATAAACCAAACAAAGAAAAAATATCTATTCTAATTGACGGCCCATTTCTGCTTGTATTTCAGCAAGTCATTTTACCCATATGTGTTTCGGAGTAAGCCATGGGAGATTAAGAAACAAGCGTGGTACAAATACAACAATTAGTTCATTTAGAAAAACATTGTTTCATTTGGTTTGTAGCCTAGAGCGATGGAATAATAAAGGCTTTCAATCCCCCCCCCACCCCCCTCTGTCTTTATTAATGACCTCTGTGGACCTATAGGAGGTTGTGTATTAACAATAATGGCTGTAAAGACGCCAATTTCTCGCTTCCCTCTGTGTGTTCTCTCTCTCTCTCTCCCTCTTTATCTCTCTCTCACTCTCGCAAACACACACAGACAAACACACAGACACGTTCGTAAGCGCATAATATCCTTACATCAACTGGAAGCTGAAAGGCCAGACACCCAAAGGAATTTAATATAAAATGAGGGACATTATCAGATTTCATTTATTTCTATCTAACGGCTATACGGGCTTAATACAAGCTATTTTGCCTCAACGTGTTCCACGGTGTATGGACATGGGCAAGGACAGGCAGAACCGTGGTTGATCTCGAAGGAAGCATGCTTGACATTAGATTTATTATCATTAAATCATATCTCACGGCTATCTGGGCCTGTAATGCAAGAGGATTTATTTTCACATCTACACAATCTATGGAAAAAAAGGGAATAGGCTGACTAGAACATGGCCGGAAGTTGAGCCGTGTGGAAGATTTAAATGAAACTTGCTTGACATATGAAAATATTTATGTATGAGGGATATCACGTATCATATATTATGACAGGACTTCTTTGGACACATTTCATGCACAAAATATTGAAAAAGGAAGGTTATCATTGAGATAGATGACATTTCACTCTGATGTGGATCAGAAAGATACGGAATATCAGACAAATGATGTGTTTTAGAGCAAGAAAGATTCAGAAAGTGGCAAATACAAATGAATGTAGAAATTTAAGGATAAATATTAAATTATCTGGGGATTTTCGAATGGACAGCTTTTCCTAGCTTGTTTCCCTGTGAGAGAGCCTTTGAGGGGGTCTGGGACTGCAGCCACGCTTCATCCTTAGCACTAACTTTGCAGCAGACAGGGGCTTCGTCCCTGAGGATCTCAAACTGTTACACAGGCTAAGAGTGAATTAAGAGGTCTAACAACTCGTGAGACAATACAGTACATTTAAAGAGGTAGCTCACACAAAATCTGTCCTCTGAGAATGGAATGCCCAACCCCTGTATTATCATGAAAAGTGCTAACAAAGGAAATACACATTTGAGACCTCTGTGTAACGTGACAACTTGTTGTGAGACCCTGTTTTAGGTGTCTGTTCAGCTGTCTTTAGTTTGTGTAATATGACAACTGACAAAGTATTTCGCTTAAAGCCAGACAACCCTGAACACCGATATGGTGGCTGTGGTTATGGAGGTTAAGTGGTTGGTCAACTAACTAGAGGGTTGGTGGCAAGTGTAGGAGTGATGTATGATATAGAAAGTGCTGCACATAGATGCATATGAATGTGTTTGTGAATGGAAAAACTGTATGGCACACTGTGCTGTCCTGGAAGTGCTTTGAGTGGTCATCAAGATTAAGAGACTTATATTTAAATACAGACCATCTTTCCAAGACTTGTTGTGAGAGATTAATCAGAATTTTCTTAAATTTTTGAAGAAACATAATCCAAACTTTAATGGATCAACATGTTCCTTGAAGTAACGCAAAGTAGCCAACACAAAAAACACTGTTACAGAACTAATGTTCAGTGGTACACTGTCACAACGACGGATTCTTAATTCCTCCGGGAATCATACGTGTGGCGAAAGCATGTTCACAAATACAAAGTGTCTCATTTATATGCAGAAATGATAACGTAATACTAAGATATTCTCTGCTAACTGTGCTCAATTTATATCCTGTGTTTGTGTTAGGTGTGTGCTTATCCTCTGAGTCATTTGCATGTGGGTTCCATGTGTACTATCATTAGTGTGCTTGTAATTGTGTGTGTATGTGTGTGTGTATGCGTGGGAGGCAAAGCGTCAAGCCTGCCACAGTGAAAACGTGATCTGTCTCATATCCTTTTAATTAATGTGTAACGACTCCACCACAGGAACAAACTCCTTCAAAGGAATAAACTCTCCAAAAAAAAGTTGGCAATGCTAAAGCTTTGCTGATTGACACACTATGATACCTGCTAGAAAGACCTCAATCCCCCACATGTTCCCAACATGCATTTTGCTGTAACTGGCCACAGCCTTCCATTCAAAAGCACCGGAGATAGTATAATATGTCAAAATGTAATTTGTCTTTTTCAAGACAGCAGAAATATGTGGCGGCAGATGGAGTTGTCACTTACAGGAGGACAGATGAGGGACTCACACACACACACACAATCACACACTTGTACTGCTTTGAGTCACAAATTAACCCCTGGATTCCACCGGGCACGGGTCTTTGACGTTGTGTCTACCACATGGTTTGTTCCGGTCTTCCAGTTCTGACACAATGACCTCCTCATTGTAAGTATGTCAGATGTTACCCTCACTTTGTATGGGCCCAAATCCACACACAAACACAGGAGTATACTGTATATACACAAACACACGCACACAGTTGAGGAGAGTTATCTCTGGCTCCAGAATTCAGTCTCACAAATACAGAAACACAAACACACTCAAAATGTAATTAAGAAAAACCCCATCGACTAGATTGCTGACAAGCGGGGTTCATTTTGAGGAGGCCACTAAATCATCAAGACAATTCAGCAACACTGATGTACAACTACTTGTTATGTCAAGTGAACGCTTCTGGTTTTGAGGTGACTGAGGCCAACACTTACTGTTCCCCCCATTAAGAAACTCACGGCACTCAAAGACAAAAATAAACATCAGTTCATTTTCAGACAAAAAATTAAACACAAAGACAGAGATGGAAAAATGTAAACCAGGGAAGTGATCCAGGAACACCATGTTAAAGATGTCTTACCTCGTGGTCGTATGGGTTGTAGGAGTGGAAGAGATGGGACAGTTCTTTAGTCCTCTGCTTTTTCTGTAAGACAGTTAGAAAATACATTACAAAAGCAACCCATAAAGTGAATTTACAACACAGCTAAAAACACATAAGTCAAACAAGCTAGGCATAATGATCACATAATTTCAATAAACTGCACAATATTTACTTAATTTGAGTAAATAGTAATTAAAACCCATTCACCTTTGTAGATTCATCGAATCATTAGCGTCACCCTCTGTGTGCCAACTACTCAGCATTTGCCTTTTTTTTTTATGACAATTTGAATGTGAGTTCCTTTGAATAGTTTTTCCTTAATTCTATATTTGGTGGTGCTGTGGGACCAGTTACATGCACTTTATTTATCTTAGTATTTATATCTTAAATGATGTCCCCTAGTATTTTATTTAACCTCTAGCTGGTCTTAACAGAAACTTATGGTATAAATATGGACCTTCATTACATCTTCAATGATATTAACTTCCCTTAAAGACATGGAAATGAATCACAAGGCTGAGAACACAGCCTCCAGTAATTCATTAAGCCTGTAGAATGAACAGAGGAGGGAGAAATAGAGTTGACCACCAGCTGCAGTAGGAAATATTTCGAATTTTCTTATTTTATTCCCACTCGAAGTCTGGACTTAACCTTGCGTGTCCTTAATGTATAATGAGATGCACAAGCGTGAGACATGACTGTTTGATGCGTGGCAGTTGTTAATGCAATCAGTTACATGAGGCCGACGCAGTTACAAAGAGCGCTAATTAGCGCGCTGATTAGGCCATGTCTGGCTAAGGGGGAAGGATATACGTATGTCCTACTGTAGCTAAAGGGAGAATGCATTTATTGTCATGCTTACTCCTTTTTCCCTTCTTCTCCAGTGTTAGCATGCAAAGGGCTGGGTTCAGTGTCCTTAGGGCAGATCTGCACATATGTTGCAGACAACCTACAAGTCGTTCTGCTATTACACACAGGCGTCATTACAGGATGACGTAAGCGCTGCTTTGGGATAGGCAAAGACGACTTGAGGATTTGGAGAAATACGGATGGAGAGGAGGAAGAGGACAACTTAGATTCAAATAGTTGTGGTCAAGCTGACAACGATGGCGCAAGTTAAAAAAGTTAGTAGGAAATTACATCAGGCGGTGCTAATGTCCTTTAACGTCAACAGGAGGAGTGAAAAGTGTCAGAAAACAGGCAATGAAAATGAGAAAGTGGATGAAAACTGCAAAGACGAGGATAGAAAGGTGAAATAAGAGTATCAGGTGGGAAGTGTTTAAAGACGATTGCATTCCACCCCCTCGGCCAACGACAGCTTGGACTCTCTTCGTCTCTAGTGAGGTCCATTCTTTCATTATTGCGCCTCTTATCCCTCCTTGCCCTTCATTCTTTCCGTTCCACTGGTGCACTGCTTTTGCCTCCCCATGCTCCACACCTACCCATCTTTTACTCATTCTCTGTTCACCTAGGGCTCTTCACAATCCCATAATCATTGGCCCTGTCCGTCTGCCATCCAGATTCCCTCTCGCTTTCTCTGCCAAAGGGCTCTCCAGATTCTCCAAATCCCCTTCTCTCTGGTTGTCTTTGGCTTTCCACATATATTCCTCAGTGCCCACCCTCTCCCCTTACTCCCTGTGTTTTTCATCAGTGAAGGAAAACTCATACTAATCATTCCGTCTCCACTCTCTCACCCATCAACCCCTTACAAGTCTGTCCCCCTCCTCAATCTCTCACTCTCTCTGCCTGGAGCACCTCAGGTGAGAGTAATCCTCTAATCATTGCTCCTCAACACCATTCTCTCTCTTCCTGCCATCCCTTCATCACTCTCACCATCATTCCCTATTCAGCAGTGTTGGACTGTTTGTGTGTGTGTGTGTGTGTGTGTGTGTGTGTGTGTGTGAGAGTGAGGGATTGTAAAACAGATGTAACTGCAGGTAAGGATTTCTCAACCCCCAATGAGCTCCCAGCAAGATTTTATCCAGCTCAATACTACACACACACACAAAGACACACACCACAGGCACGAATACCATTACACGCTGGCACACACAAACTCTTACAGTATACAAAAAATGTACAGAGGTGTGAAAACCTGCCAAATACAATGTAAAAGGCCAACATGAAAAACACAAAAGAAAAAGGAGACAACCTAGAGAGAATGGGAAAGAGAAAAGCAAAAGCAGAAAGAGAGAATAAAACTGATTTAAAATAATTATACAAAATGTTGAGTGACAGAGATCCATCACAAATCTGCCACCATAAAAGGGATTAGAGAAAGAGACACCCCATCTCAATACTTGAGCCTTTTCTAAAGTGATGATGCCACTTACATAGAGGTTATGAGGTGGATATTTCAAGCCAAGTGTGGAAACAGCTGCAGGAAGGTGGATAAGCACCATTCTTATTATTCCACGACACCTGCTGCCAGGGTGCCTTTGAGCCAGACCTACACCCTGAGTTGTAGCAGTGGAACTGGTCTGTAGCCACTGGCAGGGGGCTCTGTTATAAACAAGTTGAGACTGAGTACAACTGATAGACACCAGACTAGGAGGCAGATTTAATTTAACTGTGCACTGCTTTTGGCCATCAGTGTTCCAGGTGAGAAGTGTCAGTATCGATAAATGTAGTTTAAATGTGTGAATCCTCACTTTTATGGCCTTACCTTTTTCGTTTTACGTCAGAAAATAGAATTGGCCGCTACTTCTGTCTCTTTACATAATTATACAACAATGTTTCACCATTAAAAACACTTTTTTTTGGTGGGAATCCAACTAGAACCTGCATTTAATAGATATTTCTAATCTTTAATTAAAAATAGTGCAAAACAAACTGCGACCACCCTGTTTAATGTCAGTGGTTCTGCTCTTCATACATTCTACCTTCAATCCATTGTCATCTTTCCAACTCTACTGTGTAGAAGAACTTTATTAATTTGCAAAAGCTGCACACAATCTGTCAGTATACAGATTTGTCTGCGTGTTTGTGTGCATATGAATGGCTCATCAACCGAAAAACGTTAATCTAGCATGCCGTCGAGGTTGTGTAAGTGACAACCCAGCAAGTACACAGACACTGTGTGTATGTGTTTGTTTGTGGACCTGTCACTATCGTGATGATGAACGATGGTTGGTACAGTGGCATCCATCTGTTGTTGCTGCCGGAGACGGATGCAACGTGTAACCGGAAGTGACATTACATGGATACACACACACACACACACACACACACACACACACACACACACACACACACACACACACACACACACACACACACACACACACACACACACACACACACACACACACACACAGGTCCCATGCGGACAGGATCAGACATGCAAAATGCTATGGTTTTAGGAAAAATTGTAACACTACTCGACCAGATACAATATTTAAAGTCTCATATTTTACACTTTTCTGGTGTTTTGCAGACGTTCTGATATCCAAATGAAGGGCAGCATGGTGGTACAATGGTTGGCGCTCTCACCACACAGCAAGAAGGTTATCTGGCTTTCTCCCAAAGTCCAAAGGCATGCAGATTGTGGTTGGGTTGATTGGAGACTAAACTGTCCGTAGGTGGTAATGGGAGTGTGAATGGTTGTTTGTCTCTGTTTGTCAGCCATGGGATATGCTGGCAATCGGTCCAGGGTGTACCCCACCTCTCGCCCAACATCAGCTGGGATTGGCACAAGGCCACCCCGTGACCCTCAAGAAGGACAAGTGGTAAAAATAACGGATGGATGGATATGAAGAAGATGATATATTTATGCCAAAGATATTTTTACGGGCAAGCCAATAACAGGTAAAAGATTGTTGCCTAAAAGTTTTGCTCGGTAAAACTCACTGGTAAATGTAGTTGGCGATGGTCAGTCAGAGCTGAAACCAGCCAAACTGCAAATTCCAACTGCTCCAGCTATATTTGGTGTGGAGCCTCTGGCCAGGTTCCAGTACAAAGTCCTCGAATAGAGCGATGTCAAGGTGACAATCCATGATGTTGCGTGCCCCGGCCAAAAAGAGGAGTGGTAGAATCTGCTGCCTCAGGTGATGCAGCTAAATCTCTTTGGGCTGCTAGACCCCCTGGGCAGAAAAGTTCAGTCCTACTGAGAATCAAAGTCTGTCAAAGTCTGTGTGAGCGTCTGTGGCCCCAAAAAGCAAGACTATGGGGGACATTTGTGTGAGAGTCATGGAATTTCAAAGGTACTGGCACCAACGAATTTCTGGTATTGTGACATCCTTTGTATCGTGAGTGTCAGTTTGCCCGGTTGTGGGTATGTTGTGCGGCAAGGTGACGGTGATCTTGCCTTAGCCTGGACTGAACAAGCTTCAGGCTCACCAGTATGTGTCTGTTTGTCTTTACCTAATGACAGACAGATGTTAGTGCTATAGAGTCTACACCCACGGCAAGTGGGTCTGTGTGGAAGTGTGTGTGTATCATCACAGAAAAGAACCCTGAAGGCACAATCTGAGTCTGCTTCCGTCTTTGTGTGCCAAGGATTAACACTTCCTAAAGCATCACAGTGAGGGTGGTCACAGCGACGAGGCTCTGCATGTGTGTGACCTTCGTCTGTCTACAGAGGTCACTGTACTATATAACATGGTCCAGTTACAATATGTTGAATGATGACTTGTGTCTGATCCCCTGAATGTTAGTTTTTTTTACTAAGGTGTACATAAACCTGTAAATTGTTAATATGCACCGAGAGAATAACAAAGTTTGCTTCCTAGGTCAGATTGAAGCAATGCAGAGCTGTGAGTGTGATATTCGTGAGCTTTGTTCACACTCAACAGAGTCGCTCTTCAAATGTGACCATGTTGCATCAGAAGAGACTAAAAACTAATTTCATCATGGCATTGAGACACATTCAGGTCAGTGAATTAGTAACGTTCAAGAGCTGCCATCATTTAAATCTCACCAGCTGTGAACTATGAAACTTCCTTTCAGTTGAGTGCCCTTGGGAGAATCATGTTCAAAACAAATCTCTTTAGTCGACTGGGATTTCTTTTCAATAAAATACAAATGTAAGATTCTTTTTTAAATTAATTAGCTTGGTGTTCATGATGGAATATGAATAATTATTGCCATAACTTACTTTTTTTTAACTTTTTACCTTTTTCACTCAAAAGTAAATTGAGGTATTGACATGTTGAAGGAAATGCAACTGTGTAAAAAAAATTGATTTCATGAGATAACCATCATTTTAATTGGTTTTGTTCACCAGTATTATCTTTCTGAGGCATCAACTCAATTAATAGTTCCTCTACAAAGTTCGTCTTTAATCAAATCTATAATTATGTGTTAGTTCCTAAAACTAAGACCCACTGGGGATCCTCATATTTATACCCTGCAGAATATAGTCAGTAAGTCTCTCCAGCTAGTTATAACCCTATAGGAACATTATGAAATATTATGAAATATAATGCAGTTGGGTGTGGAAAAACAAAAACAAACAAACAAACAAAGCTGCCCCGAAAGGCAAAGACTGGAACCCGTCAGTTTGCTGCAATTCTTAAAGACAATTATTTATTAATGGGTTATTTAATTCTACATATGGGGACATTTTAAACACTGATATAATATTATCTTTCTGCCTGGTGCGTAGAAGTGGTGAATTTAGAGCTTGCAGTGACTTAATACAATAACACCTCTGGGATGATATTTAGAGTAGGCAGAAAATATTGTACATTTCCAATCTGTCTTTAGCATAATTGTAACACCTAAGCTTGGAGGCATAACTTGACAGATTTATCATCTAATGTGAATTTACCATATTGCTGAAACCCTGAACGCCCCATCGAACCCCATTCAAAAAACTACACCGAAAAGAGAATCTTATTGTTGAATATTTGTTAGATCTGATTCATCTGATACAATTCTCCGTTGGGTTTATCCCTTCTGCGATCTTTAAAAAATGCAGTGTGTGTTATCCCTTCCATTATTAGCGGACCAGGTCCATTAATCATGTGCAAACCCACCCGGTCTCAGGCAGCAACTTAACCATTAACTCAACCTTAATACCTGTTAGACTGCCTTTAGCCGAGCGGTAGTATCTCCCCTGATAGTGTGTGTGAGGGAGTTACTGTCTGCATTTGAAACAAAGAGAGCTGCATGTTTGTGTCTGTGTGTGTGTGTATGTGTCCACGCTAGAGTTTGTGTGTACATCCAGGCGTAGATAAATGATGGTGCACCAAGAAGATGGAGCTACTAGTGGCTGGCCAGCTGTTTCACGTTGACAGCTGCTGCACTGGTGCCTCGTGGGTAATGGAGTTCTTAACCAATTACAACCTGGGGAAATTAAAAACACTGCCCAACTAGAACAGCTAATCTCCTTCTTTATCACTTTTTTTTCGATCTCTCTGCCCTGCAGCTGCTCATTCTCAGCTCTTCCTTACATACCAATAGACGTCCCAACACACACGTACACACGCTCCACTCACCAAGTCCATTTATCAAGGCTAAGTTCTAGTCACCTGGGGATGATTATGGAGATCCAAGCTAATAGCATTCACATCCCTTAATTCTCAACGCGTTCCCTTCCCTCTCTCCATCCCTCCACCCCTGTGGTCTCCAATTCTTTACATCTGCCTCTGCTCTCCCCTTGTCCCGCGGTCTCTCATACATCATCCATTACCATAGTTAATAAGTTAGACCCACAGATAGCACAAAACACCTGGACCTCGTCGCAGCTGGACACTGTGTGTTTTCTCTGCTTCACTCAGCGACTCATTGAGATAAATCTCTTTATGTAGTTTTCTATTCAAATGTTTGTTTTTGCCACGGCTGGAAATCAGACAGGTGAGGCTGAACAATATTTTAATAAAACACAATAAAAATAAAAATGTCAGCACACCAATTGACTAAGGGTGTACGTATTTATGCCACACCTTACTTCACTTTGAAGAGTGTGTTGTTACTGGCAGATGTGGACAAAAACCTGGCAACTCAAACAATATTAAAAAAATACACTTTTGCACACTAATATTTATCCTTCATCGATCCTTGATCGCATAGGTTTTCTGCTGCAAGTACCCAAAACAAGTTTATCATTTGACTTCTGCACCCTGAGTAATGTTTATTTTCCAATGACAAATGATGTTTGAATAAGTGCAGGAAAACAGCTTGGTGTAACATATTTATGTTTTTCTTATTCAATCTTACAAAACGAAGATAACAATATATAAAAATATTCGCACTTTGCTTTTGCGGTCAAGATTTAGGATCCCTGCCTCCATCAGTCACATCCTCATAACCGATGAGCTGCCACATTTAGTAAGTGAGCACTTGCCGTGGCCAGTCAGATTTCTAAGGATGATGGAGCCCCTCTAGGGCCCGCAGCCCTTTATGTCCTCCATGCACATCCCCTTTCCTTACTCTTCTTCCTTTCCTCCATCCCTCCTTACCTACCCTCTCTCTTTGTCTCAGGCCTCCCTCTGTCTCTGCTTCCTCCTCCATCCATCCCTCCTGTGGCTATTCAACACAGTTGTGTTCCAGACAAACCATCTGGTGCACTTTATTAATGACTGACCCTACATGCCCTAGACATCGCCTAGCTGCCACCACTCACTGAGTGTGTGTGTGTGTGTGTGAGTCTGTAAGAACAGGTGCATGGTGACTGATGATGTGATGTTGTGTGCAGCTTTAACCACCAAAGTATGTGTAGTGGTTACAGGGACTTTAACATATTATTCTGACTCCTTCTCTCACCTTTTGCTGTCATCTGTCAAGAACAGATATCGTCACAATTCATTTCAATTCAAATCATCTCAATGAGCAGTGAAAATGGTGAAATGGAGGATGACAGAGTGAAGAAGGATATATTATTTTGATGAAGTGAAGCAAGCTGCTCCTTTCTAATCAAAGATTTAGTGCAGTCATTAATATAAAAAATAAAAACTAACTATCAATTTTATTTCATGTGTAAAAGATGGTGATATGAGAATAGAAAGTTTCTACAGTAACCAGTGATATGGCACAGAGCTGCCTGCAGAATAAAGCCTTGGAAAGATGCATGCAAACATCCAAACGCTGACAATAAATGTCGGATGAGACAGATGGAGGAGAAAGAAAGGAGGGGGGGGTGAAAGATAAGAAGAAGCGAAGCAGCGATGTGGTTGTCTGGGGATTGATCCCTCCAAGACACACTCGGCTTCTCCTCAGAGAGGAAGGAGGGAGGAGGGAAAAAGAGAATGACTTATGAAGACGCTCCACTTGAAAGAGATGTGTCAACACTTTGATGGTAAAGAGTGTGGGGGCACAAATGCGAGAAGATATAGAACATACAGTGTCGGGCAGCAAAGGTCAAACCAAAGAGGAAAAAAGAAAAACTTTTCAGGCGAATGAACAAGTAGATGAAGGGTCATTAAGATTCATTAAACAGATACAAGCGATAACATAAGAATGAAGAGTTATTTAGACAAGTTAGTGCTGATTAAGCAGAAACTTGGTAATTTAGTAGTATTATATCAAATGAAAGTCTGAACGTTAATACATAGTATTAAAGTTTAATTATTATTTTTATTTAATTTATAGTTGAATATGGTTCTGTGCACAATAATTTAAGTGAGAAACCTGTGAGGCAAAGGGTCAAGGAAATGCTGGAGCTGCTGATATGTTCATCTGCCTCCCTCACACAGACACCTCTGCTAACAATTACTGCTTCATTAGCCACTAATTCTTTCATTTAGCAGAGGACTGAGAGAGAGAGAAAGAGGATGAGAGGGAGAATCTTACAGGAGTCGTATGGTTATACAGAGAATAACAAGATATAATGAATACACGATGTGCTAGATGTTGAAACATCTGACTTATGTTGTGGAGAAATACTAAAAAATTCTCTTAATGCTTAATACGAATATAAGAAAAAGGTTTCCCCTCCATTTCTGGCTCTCGGGATAATATTAGTTTAAGGGGAGATAAAGCAGCCAAGGACATGTTGGCTTAGATGGCAGATGTCTTATTCTTTCACATTCAGTTGATGTTTGTTCATCCCAACAAAGTGTTTTCACCTCTGAACAGATTTGGACTTTCTGATTCCAGTTCACTCCCAGCAGTAAAACTTTAAACCAGACTATATAATACTATTATGCTCATATTCAGGGTCATAATTTAGATTCTGGTTATAGCTTGAAAAGTTGTTATTAGTAGTCATTTTCCTCATGAAGTTAATTGCTGCAGCGGGCTTTTTAACTTTGCTGAACTTTCACATACCCAAAAAAACCCATAAAACACTCTTAAAGAAAGAGAAGCTAAATAAATCACCTCTAACTCAAAATCAGGCTTTAACATTTTTTACATTAAAACTGCATGCCTCCATATGAAGAGCGACTGTGTCAGTCTGTCCGTCTTGAAGGGACAGTGAGACACTGTAACTCGTATGCACTTATCATACACACACTTCTAACGGCTTTCAGGATTAGCAATATTAAAATTCATAGTCATACAGAAGTCATGACAGAACTGGAACGGGCTTTTAAGTTTTCAGATGACAGGCGGCTGGTCTGTGTTTTCTCACACACATGCAAATTTGTGTCTGCACATGTAATAAAGTTTATGCATATAAACAGCACATACACACATGCATGTCAATAAAAAAAGTATTTACAGTATGTATGGGTTTCTACACATGATACAGTTGCAGATCTTTTTAATACATTTTTAAGAAAAGCTGGTTTTACCTCCAATTTAATCCATCTTAAAATCATTATTAAGTCATATGATGTATATTAGATGACTACTAAAACTGTATTGAGAGTCTTTTTCTGCCCGTGTCCCGCACTCACCACTTGTGCTGGTACTTGCTCCATCTTGGCGGCAGGTGTACCAGGTCGGGGGTAGAACTGGTTGATGAAGAGACTGGGGAATTTGTAGCATTTCACCAAGTCTACCGTCTCCTGGAAGTCCTCCTCTGTCTCACCGGGAAAACCGCAGATTATATCAGTAGCGATGGTTACACCTGGGACCCTAAGGGAGAATCAGACAGAGAGAGAGAGAGAGAGTGTGTGTTCAGGCTCACATATTAAAGTTGTTATTTCCTGGTTGTAAAATTATGTTTTAAAAACATCTGGTGCTGGGACGAGGAAAGGCTTTACATCTGTTTAACTTCTGGTGTTGCGAGAAAATAGCGAGTCTGATCCTCAACCTTTTTGGGATAATAGTTAATATTAAGACAAACGCGTTTAGCCACGATACAGCACATGGTTGCACACAATCTGTCACATAGTATTGTTATGTATCTCCACGTTAAAATTTTTGTTTTGAAATGTTTTAGAATTCAATCAGAATGAATCATTGATATCCACCTCCTATAACGCAGAAACATCTCTTGAGATTTCATAATATAAAAAAGACAAACAACAAAACAACATACATTGTAAAGTTCAGTCTGACATTCATTAACCTCAAACTACACTTAGATCAATTATCTAAATTTACTCTGCAGTTTGCGATCCACTTACATCTTCCGATCGTTGACAAATGCCTTTGAAAAACTAGGTGAAGCACTGCAGCAGAACAGAAGGTTACAGTCTTTCCCAACTGACTCTTTCAGCCAATCAAAACCCAATTGGCAACCTCTGCTGCCAATCGTTAGCTATTGATTATTGACCCGCTGGCTCATTGGATTAATTGTAGTTGGTGGGGTCTGGGAATAGATGCATTGATTTGTTTTATGTATTTTGTTTGTATTGACAGCACTCGGTTGGCTTATAAAATATCTCCCAGGCTAAGTCACTGATGTCTGTCTGAAACCCATGTATCCTAAGATACATACTTGACATTCCCTTTGAAATATATGATGCCATATGGTTTCAATGATAAGTCTTGATCCCAAAGGCATTCAGTAGCTGTCCGGTATCATAAATGAGGATAATTTGTAATATGATGATGTAAAAACGAACAGGATCAACATCGATTTAATTTTTTTTGTCATAAGCTGGCTTTCCAATTGCTTTCTTGCTCTAGACAAGTCAGACTTAAACAGGTATCAAATGCAGAATTAATTGGAAATCATTGTCAATACAAGGGAGCTACACTATTGATTACAAGATTTCTATCAAAGCTCGAAATGCAGTGGAATAGGAGGGAAACTGTAGCCTCTCAATGTTATTTATAATGTGTTGCGTTATTTAGCGAGAAATGTCTAAGAAGAAGTCATGATTTAAGTAGTAACACAAAACGGACAGATTTATTCTAGAAAAAACATTTGGATGGAATGGAAGAGGAAGAACATTCCTTTATTGTATCTTTATTCTTGAAACTCTCTCTCTTCTTTTTCCTTCACACATTAATGAACAAACCCCGCTCTAAAGACACATGGCTGCAGAGGTTTACACACAATGCACATTAAAACAAGACACAAACACACATAGACAAACAAACATGACAGACCAGTGAAGCGAGAGACAGCTTAACAAAGACACTGAGAAAAGGACTGGAAGAGACACTTTCTCGGCAATCGACAACATGATGCATCTTTAATTACATTAACTCCCTGCATCTGCAACCCTATGATAACCTCTGACCTATTGATGAGTTCCAATTGGCTGATGGTCATTAATATTAACCAATGGCCTGCAGGCACAGGCATCCTTGACCTCTCAGATCTGCCTGACGACTACCCTAAAAAACAAAACAAAAAAATCCAAAAGCGGAATAGTTAAATGACTAAATGAATGAATAATCCTCTATTTGTGATTAAAATTAAATTCTTGGGATGCCCTCAAGCAGTGGTTCCAAACCCCCTGAGTACTGAACTCAAAATGCATGTTTTTAATCCTTCACTTTGGTGGGTAAACAAAGGACTGTTTTCCGCCTGTAGGCTCCAACAATAATTAATCAAGCAACGTGTAATGAAAAAGGGAAGAAATAGTTCAGTTTGCTGTGGTTCTGACAGTGTGCAACCACACTGCTTTCACCAGAACGAAGCAGGTTTGAAGGTGAGTAAGTTTAGTCAAATAAATTATTCTCCTTTTTTGAATAAATTCACACCATTTATTTATTGCTATTTAATTCTCTCATCACATGAGTATAAAATGTCTATAATGTGTTCCCTCAAGCTGTTTTATTAATGACAGTATAGTGAGGGAAGGTGAATGAGATTGTAAATGTAAACAAATAAACACTTTTTTCTGGACTTAATAGATAACTGTCGTTCTCATCTCCCTGGGGCTTGTTTATCTAATTTCCTACATGGCCCTTTGATGGAAGAGGTAGGGACGTATACACTGCAGGTGGCTGGTGGCTTTTTCAGTCTTCTACTAAGGAAGCAAGCTAATACACCAAGATAGAATAATGTGAGAAGAAAGAGAGACTGGTGTGAATTGGCTTCTGTGGATTTTCCTAAGGTGGAGGCCAATACGGAAAAATAACTTGCACACACACAGTGATTTTAACACCTCTGTGTCCCTCTGATCTTAGAGTGACTGAGGTGTGATATGGGATATAAATGGATAAAAAACACACTGATACTCGTCTAGGTAAAAAAAATGAGAAAGGAGAAATGTCTTGTACTGAACATAATTTAAGCAGTGGAGAATATTTGCAGGTTATTTTTCACCCAACAAGCCCATCACATTATAATATTTTTTCTGTTTAAATGCCGCAACAGCTGTATATACTCATGAAACCTATCTGATGTTAATTAGACCTGAAAATGACTTTTTTTTCAAATGTGCACAACATTAGTTTGATAAACGAAAATTCCTGCAAGAAAATGGACATAAAAAAGGTTAAAAAATATGAGAACTGTAAGCAAAGTAACCTAAATAACACTGACGGAGAAAGATTACTATCTTTGGTGTGTGGAGAGGAGATAAACAGAGCACAACAGAACAGGATCTATCAAATGAGCCATTATCTGGTATGTCACGCCGGAGGAAGGACTCACCATCAATACATATTGATTTCAGAACTATATCAGCGAAAGAATTGTTTAACAAAAACAAAAAGGTGTTGCTGTGTGATGCAGGTAGCATCATACTGTACAGCCTCAGTTCAAGTAGAGATAACATACAGGATAACTAAGTTAAGTCTACAACACAAAGACTATAGAGTAACGAAACTTTAGTTGAGATAATGTATGATCCCTATGTAGCTATTTATAAAATAGTGAAAGATGTGCATGTGTATACAAACGTGTTTGTACATCAGATGCCTGTCACTGCCTCAGACAAAGAAAGCAGTCGGTACATCACCTAAAGCCCCTAAATCAAAAAGAGATAATAGGGGGTGTTTGTGTGCTCTGCTCCTATCATTTCTTCTCCTGCCCCATGGAGGCAACGAGACTGGATCCCTGTCTCCCAGAGCCATAGTGTGATACCCGACTGTGCGAGCATTTACACAGGGAAAATGTGTTCATGAGAGACTAAAGTCATTTAATTAAAACTCAAGATAAGTACACAGTCGGTCCCCCATCTGCCTCAATAGGGAGAATTAAGCTTCATAAAACATGCCATTGTCTACGGCACAATTATTGTCAACTCTTTGTTTGCCGAGGCCCTCACACGTCTGTACATGTGTGTGTATGTTTCAATACACATCCAGTCATCCTCCTCATCATATATTCAAAAGATGTGCATGTGTATGCAAGCGTGTTTGCACAACAGATGCCTATGAGAGGCCCCCACGATAAGATGAAGGCGAGACCATTGGGACAGAAGAACCCTGAAAAACGACAGCAAGGAACAAACAGATGAGTGTGGCACGGAGGTGTAGAGAGGAAGGCGATGGGTGGAGGGATGGAGGGATGAGCGTGGAAGAAAGACAATCTGGGAAGGTAAATATTTACCTATTCATCTGTCGGAAAGAGACCATGCTACCCATCTGGGCTGCAGCGCAGCGCTGTGTGTGTGTGTTCTCTGAAATTATAATGTGTGGCACAGTGGGGCCGCTGCAGCGTAGGAGTCGGACAGTGAAGAGAAAGAGAGAGAGACGAGGTGAGGAGGAGAGAGAGAGATGAAGAGATGTAGATGGGGAGGCAGTGTGCTGTGGGGAGGGTTGTTGTCAAATGTATATAGTTTGGAAAGCTGCTGTCTTGAGGAAACACAAAATCAAATTTGCATGTGAGCTGACGGCTCAACTAGAGTGTGTGTGTGTGTTTGTGTGAGAGAGAGAGAGAGAGAGAGAGAGACAGAAAACAGCAGCTGGGGTGATGTGAAATTCTATAAGGAATGAAGTTTGTCGAAACATATTGTGCGAAAATTATGTTAGAATAAATCAATGCTTGTGCGAGAATGAAGAGGGAAGTTTACTTTTAAGAGACATGTTTCCAGTCCAGTTATTATAAACAACAAGCTAAACCTTTTTAAACAAACATTCTAAAATCTATATCAATAACCATCAACCCATCCATTGTTTTCTTGGGTCGTTTAACTGTCTGCTTAATACTACTAATCTACAGTGCCGTTTTACCAGAAATCCTGACATTTTCCAGATGGACTGAATGTCAGAACCCAAATGTCCGAGTCAGTTCCTCAAAGCTGTTGTGAAATCTCCCAAAAATCTCCACCTGAGAATACAGCAGGTCAATTTCTGAAATACTCACAGCCAGCGAGTGGGCGAAGAAAAGCAGCCCTACACGTAGAAGATTTCAATTCAGAAAGACAATGAGATTTGAGGGGTTTTGACAACAGGGGCTGATGTTGGTGCCGATGAGCTGTAAACAAAAACATGTGGTTTCCATAGTGGAATTTAAACGTCATGTCCCCTCTTGCACACTCAGCCCAGACGCCACCATTCACCTAAATGTTCCACATGCACAACAATGCTCCTGTTGTTGTGAGTGCGTGTGACCAGGACAATCCCCTGCTGCTTACTTCATATGGAAATAAAAAAGGCAAACTCGAGGAAATGTCTGGACCAAATTTTCCAGACATTTTAGAGTCCCTGTCTGAAAATAGCTTCAGTCATTTCTAAAACAAAAGCTACTCACCAGTCAAACATGCACTGAATCACCTTTTTAAATGATCAAAACATTTCCCTCTGAGAGTTATTCGGCAGCAGTGTGTTTTGCAAAGGTTATGGTATATTTCTACAAACTGCTGCCAATGTGTTGACTGTTACTGGGTCACACTTAAAAAAAAAAAACTCATTTGAACAGTGAAGTTGGCTTCAAAAATCAGAAAACATCTGTACAACAGATATCTTGCAAAATGAACTTGACTCCTAGGAGCCTGTGCTAAAAGAAAAATCTGCCATCACATCGAGTCATTCCTCTCAAATGATTCCTTCCCTTCACGCAGCCACACATCCGCACACTTTTAAAGGTCATGCGTATCTTCGTTTGCAGTGATTGCCTGAGATTAAACCACTTTTGAAGATGCGATCAAACCCTCAGGAACACAGAGTTGTCACATTCTTAACGCTCATCATCCCCGCTGCTGGAAATACCTTTAATGGAAAAATATCAGTGATGTTCAATAAACAGCTGTTATTTACATTGTGTTATCCAGGTCAGTTCACTCTCGGCGTCTCGTCTTGATTCGTTTAAGTGTTGCTTGTTTTTCCACTTTAGCTCGTTCTGAGGTTTGATTTTTTTTTACAACACCCTATCATTCACTTCTTTGTTTTATCCTAGCTCTGAGGCTGATATACATTTATGCATGTCATATATTATTGTGTAAACTGACTAAATGAAAAACATTGTATGCACATTGTATTTCATACCTAATAGAAAAAAAGTCTTTTCCAAAAGGAGGATCAGGAGGAACCATAGGGAGAGAACAGGGCACACTTGTGAGGAGTGAGAGTAATCACTCAGATACTTAAGTGTTTAACGGTGGCAGCTGGAGGTAATGGCACTGTCATGTAGCAGCTCAATTTACAGGGACAGAGGCAGGGAAAGTGGTCGGCTTGGTTATCACTCACTTTCCTCACCCAGTTCCACCATCAGGGATGAAGGAGGGTACTGTCAGGACTGGTTTGAGGAGGTGCCAGGTGACCGGTCAGATAACGGGAGGATTTCAAAGAGATTTAAACTCAAACAGCCAAACAATGGCTGCCATTTTGGCTCAAATGCAAACCTCAATGACTGTAAATTGACTCGCGACACTGGAATGACAGCTGGCGGGAGCTAAAGAAAAACATTTAACATCTGACAACTGAGTTGGACGGACGTAATGATGACATCTAATTCAGTTTGTTTGTTTGTCTGTGTGCATGGATGCTACGGGTGAAAAGTTACACGAACTTGACTTCTTTGCAGAGACCTTCATGAAACCAAATTCTACACTCAAGATTGTGAAAATTGTCATGTTGAAATCTTTTGAGAAAATAAGGATTGGTGATAGTATACATTTCACAAATGCTGTTTTTAGGCACGACCTTCAGAGGATGTGCGGAGAAGTGGCTCACACATAGTGGCTCGCACATAGGGGTGTCACAAAATGTAGTAGTCGGTGCCAATACCACTAAAATAACCTGATTCTCTATGCCAATTTCGATACCATGGTAAAAAAAAAGGATTTTATAAGATACCATGTACTTGAACTTGAAACATTTAAACTTGAAATTTAAATTGAAAAATAGAAAAATGGCATAAGACATACAGAACCGGTGCAATAGAATATAGCACAACATAATAAAGTGCAATTAATGGTCAAAGTGCAACAACTAGTGTCCCCAGACACATACCAGACTTCCAGGCATCTTTTCAAAAGGTACTGTGCAAAAACAACAACAGTGCAAAACAAAACAGTGGATATAACAGTGCAACCATTCATATGTTGAACGTGAGTGAAAGTCAGGTTCACGTTCATTTTTTAAATCATCATCGTATCAGGCCATCATGAAATACCAGGAGCGGGTGAATGTGTGTGTGTGTGTGTGTGTGCGTGCGCTCCCAGATAGCGGACACACACAGGCCCCGGGGCTCCATCCCCCGCCCCTCTCACATGCTCAGAGACTCACAAAGTGAGATCAGAGCTCGTTCACGTGAGGCAGCCGCTCACTGACTGATCCGCAGCTTCTTATCAGTGGAAACAATGAAAACACAGAGTTTCTCTGGTCTCAGCTGCTCAGAGATCAGCGCCGCAGCTCCAAAAGAGGCACAGCACCGATGCTAACAGCTGGCATCGGCACTCACGGTGCTTCAAAAAAATGGGCATCATCAGTGTTTTGTTGTTTTAGTATCGAAAGATATCGTAAGTATCGGTTCTCGTGACATCTCGACTCACACATACACAACGCAGTGGAAGATTCTCTGACGTGTTTACAATATGGAAATCTTTACAGCGTTCAGGTGATGGGTGGTGCAGCCGGCGAACACAAGATTGTACCTTTTGTTTTTTGTAGAACATTGACACCTGCATTGACTCATTTCACGCAAGCTCTCGAGTCTTCTGCTCTAATAACACCACATTTTCATACAGGGAGATATCCGTTTTCTTTTTGTTTTGTTCATTTTGCATCTGTCCAGGTTCGAAACGTCATCAACACACACACTTCCTTTTATTAAGATGCATTTATTTGTCCCAAACACATGCACAGACATGCAAAGGCACACTCATGTAGGTAGGGAAATTTAACTTCTGCTTTACCCATCTGGTGCAGGACACACAGAGCAGTGAGCGACCATGTACGGCTATCAGGGAGCAGATGTTGGGGGAGTAAGGTGCCTTGCTCAGGGGCACTAGACAGGGTAGGGAGACTCTTGGATTTTTGGACAGATCAATTCAGGTTCGTCTTTTGTTGTCTCTCCGTGGAGTCGAACCAGAGACGAACCAGAGACCTTCTCTGCCCATAGTCCAAGTTTCTGCGGGGAATCTCCTGCTGTGTTCTCACATCTGCTCCTTCAGACTTCCTTACTCGGGCATTCACACATAGAGCCTCTCAGGAGAATTACCGGTGGATCTCTGTAGTTCAGTGTATGTCTGACAGCACATACAGTTTCATGATCATGAGCACATAGGAACCATGAGTTTCAACTACGGCTTGGATAAATGAAGAACAGCTGAAAGGATGAATTAATGCATCGAGTATGTGAGACAAGCTAGCAGAACCATTTTGACATTTTGCTGCAGAATTACTCAATGATTGAAAGATGCAAAATAAGACAAACCGATGGAAGTGTGCCTGAGAGTGAAGAGGTGACAGACAAATGATCGGCTAAGAGAAGGAAGGAGACAGGTGATGGCTTCAGCTGGCCTACGAGAAGCTGTCAAACTGTCGGTAAGACTCTCTCAACCTGAATCTTTCGCTCATTCCTGCTTGAAATCCTTGATTTCTCTCAGTCTATCTTCTGGGTTTAGAAAGTGAATAATGGAATTACTTTTAAAACCCCACACATTCAGAAACGTGCGAGCAGGCGCTTCTACGTTACATGAGGATTCTTGAGTTAAGAACGGTCTCACATGCTTTGTGATCTCTGTATTTTCATTCTGGGACAACACTAGAGGAGCTTTGCAGGATTCACAGATCAAAAAGACTCCCTTTGTATCTCACACTGTCTGTTATGCCGCCCCTCAGTTGAGCTGCTGACTGAAACAGGCGATATTAGCTCAAATCTCCTTAAGAAGCCTCTTTAAAAGACAATTTTTTTTCTAATTAGAAATATATTCAAAATTGCACTAAGGAAATGAAAAATCCATCCACATATTTCCATATATTTTAATTTAGATAGCAAATGTATAAAAATGGGAAGACTGAAATATCACATTAAAATGACACCTGAAGTTTTGCTCAGGTGCCTCCCATTTCCCTTGATACTTTTTGTAATGCTTCTGGACCTGCATCACAGTCAACTGACATGATTTGGAAAGGCACACGACTGCCAAATAAGGTCAACCAGCTGACTACGCACATCAGAGCAAAACAAAAGACTTGAGGTCAAAGGAACTGACTACAGAGATCAGACAGGATTGTGTTGAGGTGCAGATCTGCAGAAGGCTACAAAAATATTTCTGCTGTGTTAACGGTTCCAAAGAGCCACAGGCTACAACATAACAAGCGTGAAAATGCACTGAAGGGTTCTGAATAGAACTTTAACATGTTGTTAAGTGAATAGCAAGGCATTCGTCTGGAAAGCTGAGATGCAAAATAACCTCTGTCTTTCAGTGTAGCAGGTCATTTGTAAAGATGGAGGTGGCTGCTCCGGAATGAATGGAGAGCCAAGTAAATAATGATCCCACTGGAGTCATCAGTAAACTTTATCATTTAATGAAACTGCTCGAACACACCGGAGCAGAACTGCAGTTCAATTTAACACACGCAGTAACACATGCACACACACACACACGTACTTCATTAGCCTTGGAGAAGGGTAAGGAGAACACACACATACACATTTCATTAGTCTGAGGGAGGAGTAATAAGAGCAGCGACACGCAAAACCACCCACTCTCACACACACACACACGCACACATACACACACACATAAAGGCGTGACACTCGTGACTGTCTAGCCAGGCGTTAAATGGACCGTCTCTTTACATTTTATTTCAATTTAATCCAACCTTCATTGATATACCCAAAGCATATGATTCATCATTCCATCCTGATACGCTGACTTGACCTGCACCCGCACTATGGATAACATCAGAGCACCGGGTAAATGCTGGTCATAAAGAGCCTCTGAATCAAATGCATGGTGGGAATTCTCTATGGAGCTAATTATTTACAGCTACAAGCTACAAATATTGTTAATAACATGCTGAAACAAGTCTCTTTTTTTACAGAGGGAGATGGAAGGTCTAAAAAGATCAGACCATAAATGATGTGTCTTCTAGGATCACAATAGAGCAGGGTCTATTGTAAACCTGCCTGTTTGGATGGTTCAGAGTGAAATTAGAGAACTTTGCTTTCATCCTACCTGGTTTATCTGCAGTGAAGGTGTTCAACTGTACTCACACCTATTTTATAGTGAATGCGTTTTATTTCATGCTTCATATTGTCGCAGCAAATTTGACATTGCACTATCCAGATATGCGTCCCACATACAGACAGACATTTGGAATAAGTAGTTAGGTGAAAATGGGCTATTTAATCATCTCTGTTTGCAGGCCAGCTTACATGGAGAAACTGCTTCTCCAGCTGATAGAGGAATTAGGTTTGCTCACAGGTTAGCAGGGCACCAATTCAAGTGTGGCCAATCTGAGCCAAGCAGACACATATTATCACAGTCTACTCACAGTTAGGCCTAGTGAATTAAATCAAAAGCAAGACACTTTGAGAGCAGTAGCAACGGAAAACAGGGGGTGAACACTCCTGAGAAACACTTGATTGATGCTGAAGTTGGTTGTTCTCTCTTAGACAAGTAATTAACTGACTAATTGCTTTTAACTAACTAATGATTTTATGAATCATTAAGCATCATATGGGCTTTTCTTGAGAGTGAGGAAGAAGCTGTCAGGGAGAAACTAGTTAATTCCTCTATTAATGTGTGATTTTCAGTAAAACGAGCAGCCATCTCATTCCCACCTCTTTGAAGGCCTTTTTAACTGTCAACAATATTCCTTGAAAGATTATGTGCAAACACGCGTATTAAAAGCAACAACATTTCCTCTCACAGTCTAACTGCCTCGGGTTATGTAGCTTCATATAATACCTGAAACAGTGGATAACCTGAGAAGGTTCCCGGTAAGAGTTTGTCCCTTAGGGTTTAATAGCTCGACACTGCTAAACATTACTTAACCTTCGAGCTTAATATTTAGGCGGCAAGTTTCCCTCCCTGTGGACTGTTTACAGTTAACAGGAATTTTAAAACGCACACACAAACACGTCAGGGTGAACACAGCAAGGCTCGCTGCCAGGGAAAACCCACTGGAGGCTGAAATAACTGTAGCATGATGGCAAATTCTAAAACTCTCCCTCGCTTTCTCAAACACACACACACTCAGGCTAAACTAATCCCATGCAAACATATTATACTCCATCAACTGTGAGTGAAACTGTGTGGTAGAGAATAATCTCTCAAAGGCGGTTGAGTCAAAGGGAAATACGATATGAGGGAGGGAGGGAAAAAGAGAGAGAAAGAGAGGGAGATAGAGACCAAAAGGTGAGTCAGACAGTGACTGGGCTGATAGATGGGCCCGAGTATCAGTTGACCTTGTGTGTTTGCTTATGTGTGATCACTGGGAGGGTGCGAGCACATGCAAAGTTAGCACTTCGCTGCCTTGTTACTTTACGTTCCATTATGTTTGGGGAGAGGTTGTTTACATGTTCACATTGAACTGTCACGCTACGTAACATGCAGTGACGCGTCCCTGTGAAAATGCAGGTGTTAGCAGTCTGAGACTATGCTCACTGTGTTGTTGTGAGAGGTTGTTTTCAGATGAGAAATATTTATTCTGTATGGGGCCAAATTGAATTTATGATTCATAAATAATAATAACAAAAGAACCTTGACATGAGGTCGTGTAACAGCAGTTTTAAACTCAGAGGCAGAACAATCTTACCCAACATGAGAACGAACAGGCTGTCCTGATCTCAGTTTGTACCT
Organism: Pleuronectes platessa; assembly: GCF_947347685.1. Classification (NCBI taxonomy): domain Eukaryota; kingdom Metazoa; phylum Chordata; class Actinopteri; order Pleuronectiformes; family Pleuronectidae; genus Pleuronectes; species Pleuronectes platessa. The sequence goes on along the minus strand of NC_070635.1, from coordinate 16,178,510 downwards.
GGCGTATATTGTCTAGTGGGAAACGACTCAGTGTGCTTTCCCATGCCAGTGTACAAATACGATTAGTCTGAGGCGATTATGAGAAAACAAATACCTTGAAATCTTTTATTCAAATAAAGACAACGTATTAATGAGGAAAGTGTTGTAACTCAAACCTCACCTCAGTCTTTCAGGGAAACAGATAAGATTGAGGCTCACGAGTCAAACCCACAGTAAAGTAGCCACTGACTAAAACAACTTAATTATAAACTACAGTTGGTTAGTTAAGGATAATATTACCATTGCCTCATCACTTCTGTGATGTGTTACAAATGTTGTCTAAAACTTTGTAATTCAAAGGAAACAGAACACCTTGTGCTTTCTGAATTGTTCTGACAAGCCTTGCATGAAGGTCGAGCTGTTTTGTCACCTGCTCTTTGTGAACACAGCGTTTCACTTCTGCTTGGACATGTTGTACAGATTCATACACACTAACCTAATGCTCCTGCAAATGTTTCTGTGATCTTTTCTCTCTATACTATAGGCATGGAAAGGATCTCACTGGGGTCTGAGCGGCCTAATGTTAAATTAGCACAACTTAATGAAGGAAAACCTAACTCCTGTTATTATCACAAAGCTGTATTAGTCCTGTTCTGGCTTGTGGGGAGGAAATAAGGAATAATACAGAGGAGGTATCAATAAGTCAAACTGCCAGGAGTCATTACCCTCAAAGTGCTTCTCTCTGTCTACAGTGCATGCACACAGACACCCACACGCTCTCGCACACACACCTCAGTTTCAGCTTGTTGTGAAGTCAATGAGTCATTTTCTGCTTCTTTCCTGTTGTTTAAACGGAGCCAGTTCACAGCACTAGACACAATGACACACACAGACAGGTATGTGGGCAGGAAAGCCCCCTCCCTCTATCTCTCCTTCGTGGATTAAATCACCTCTGCACAGAGACCTAGTCAACATAAATCAACAGCATTAACAATAAAAACAGATCCCCATATGTATGTGTGATGTTCCTATAAATCAATGGTCGAAAATATACATTATATATGTAAGGGTAGATAAATGTGTGGGGCGATTAATAGGCAGGTAGATAGATAGGTCAGAAGGTAGATAATTACGTAGGTAAGTCATTCTATAGGTAGGTAGGTAGATACGTTTCTGGATGTTTATTTTCAGGCTGTACTGTTGGTGACCATGTGGCTGCAGCCTCTCAAGGATACAGTGGATAAGTAGCAGTCTGTAGGTAGGCAAGTAATACCAGTAAGATAGGTAGGTGGGTAGGATTCTGAATAAATATATTTAGGGAGGTGGCTTTAGTGTTGGTGACTATATTGGGCGTCCATAAGGATAGAGAGTGTTATTCTGAGACACCTGTCAGTAAATATGGTGGCCTTGAGTTTAACAAATTTACCTCAGCGGTAGTATAACTGGATTCAAGCTTATTCCCAAGCTCCCACGTCCAAATCTGCTTGGTTGTTGGTTCAAAATGTGAAGGAGAAAACCTGTGTACATAAATGCGGCTGCTGAATGGTGACTTTCTAACATAGAAGCGTGTTTGTGCATGAGATGTTACTGTGCCTGCGATGACTAAACACATGTTGTTGTTCATGTCCTCCCATTGTATCTATGTGGTTGAGTAGAGGCTTTCACTAAAAGACTGAGTGTCAAAACGCACAGGAAGACCTTCACTGCTTCATTGACTTAACTCGCTGAATCATCAGCTGCAGAGAAAGGAGAACCAGAAGGAGGGTGGAAATGTTGACAGGTCGCGCCAGTGTGGCAGGTTATCGCGGTAAACCTGTCTTGCTTACTGCTCTTTTCCCGCCTCTCTTCTTTCCCTCGCTTGTCTTTACCCCCACTCCCAGACACACACACACACACCAGCCTTCAGGGAACTGCCGCCCCACCTCCTATTCGGGTGAAACATTAGTCCTGGCCGATACCTTAAACCTCGGAGTGTGCGTGAACTATTGAAGGTATGTCTTCAGCGGCAGACAGAGTGAAACACTGACTCCACACTGTGTGTACTGCTGTAACCCATGGAGGTTTGATATAACCCATGTCACTCCTCGTGACTATTACAGATGACAGACTAATACACACACACACACGCACACGCACGCACATACGTCCTGGGGCCATGCTGTTTGGAGAGAAACAGACGTTACACTCATAAGAGGCTGAGACAGACAGAAAGCTTATCATCAGGACACTATATCAACAGTCACAGCGTCACTCTGCCGCCACTGCACCACACTACCAACAAACTCTGTGAATCAACACGAGTTGAGTTCATTTTTTAGAGATCAATCAAAGGAAGCTATAATAAGGTTACAATTACTTTGATAAAAGTCATTGCACACTGACAGGCTGCAAATATGAAGTTATGCTAAATCAAGCATGTGTATGGTTTTCATGGTCATAACAGAATGATAACCTTTGAGTAATGCGACCTGAATATAATTATTATTCATTTAATCAAACTTATCATGCTCCTTCATTATCTTTATGAGTGTGGAAAACACATACAGTTGATAAATTATAGTGTATTCTACTTTATCTTATTGCTACTAGGGTGTACATAAATCCTAATGCAGCTGAAAACCAAGTCACTAGTCACATCCTGTTTAAACAGCACATCAGGGAAATTGATTTAAGCATTTGGCATGTTGGCAGTGACATGTAATAACAACCACAAGGTCGAGAGCCACATTTGACCCCTGTGATTTGTGAATGTAAGGTACGAAAATCAGCTCAATCAATCACCAGCGGGGTTGGACCAGCTGTATATTTAAAAACATGCAAAGTGATAAAATGTTCTTTTCTCTTTGTACATAACAGTTGATGTTAAATCTGGACTAATAATGTGCTGAAAAGTCCAGCGACCACCCGGAGACTCTGCTGCCTTTGTGTTTACGCATTGAAGAATTCATGAGAAAATTCATCCTTGGGCAAAGAGAAAAGAGACAGTATTCACATCACGGCTCTTTCTCTCATGTTTCTCTGTGGCAATTAAGACAATATGAAACAAATTGTCAAATAATTGAGAATTTGTGAAATGAAAACCAGGTGCAGCTGTGAGAATATGTTTGTTTTCTAAACAGGGATAAACACGGGGAAATTCTAAAAGAGGACGGGAAAAAAGATTGATGAGGATAGAAGGTGTGTTATAGGTCGGAGTGATTTCATACAAAGCAGCATGTGAGGGGAACACCAACCGTGAAAGCATATCAGAATATTTAATTTGAATATCTTAACGGCTTAATCCAGAGACGCACTGGTAAATAGGATAAAATGGTAACCATATGCTCAGATGGAGATTAACTGTGGAGTCCGAGGTTAACACAAGTCAGGTTGTAGGTCAAGGGTCACTGTATCAGTCAGCTGATGGGATCACACATATTAATCACCTGTTGACCCTTGAAATCCTCATTCCTGTGGGACCGCGACTGTAAACATCTGAAAACTTCAATACGATGAATACTTTGCTGAATGCTTTCCTTCTTTTTTCTTTTAATAATATGGAAATTGGAATAAAAATAAGCATACACACAGCTCAGATGAAAGTGAGTGTGTATCCTACAGAGTAGGACATCTACAGCCTGAGATTGAAAGAATTTTCAGAGGTCAGGAACATATAACCTCCAGAGAAACCGACGTACCACCCTGAGGGAAACCACAGAGGGTCTAAGGCCCGCTCAACGCCCGGCCCTCCCCCATCATATACCCCTCTCTGGTAACACGAAGGCTTACTCCCCCTCCTCCTCTTTATGAACCCTTAAGTTCAACATTAATATTGCCAGAATCTGCTCCTGCGCACTCGTGCTCACACACACACACAACCAATCCCCAACCCACAGAACCATTCTTTTCCAGGCGTTTCATCTTTGGCCCCTGCGGTTCAAACACAGTTAATCCTATAGAGTGGTTGTGGGGAAATCAGCCCTTATATTACAGTAAACTATGAAACAACTGTGGAAAATCCTCTGACCACATTCGCTCGCTCTGTAACAGCCTTATTCCACCATAACAGGATTTCCTCCATACATCATTACATAAAGACTGTACTTCATTATGTGATTTTAATTGATAGAAGCCGGGAGAAAAGATGTGAAAAAATATGGTCTGTGTTGGCAGACAAGGACAAATTAACCATTTTATTGAAATAATTATGTGACTGATTGTTAGAATTATGCACGGCATGAAACAATCGGTTATAACAAGTTGGAGAAATTAGTTATGTAATTCAAAGGAAAGTATATTTAATGCAGCTTTTCTCTGTGGATATGGACGACTTCAATGGAAAAGCTCTGTATCAAAGGCTCAAGTTTGAAATTAGGCAAACATATTTAAGAGAACAATCCAATCGGATATTTTTTATTTAAACTATGACAAAAACCTGTAAGAATCAACTAATATATGGCAACAATTAAACATACAATTTGCAACTTTGGCCACAGGGGGCTCTCAATCAACTAATAATAAATAATACAATTTCTGGTATGATGACCTTGTGAGGCAGCGGGGGATCATGGGAGTTGTTGTCTTCACCATCAGCGCCAATGAAAATCTACCTGACACGATCATTCATTGCAAACAGCAATGTATAATTGTGATCCTTTGAGGGTCACCAATAAAAACAGTGGCTAACATGCTAACAGGCTAGCAGTGTGTTCCTTCATCAACGAGTATGAGGAGAGTAAAAGGCGAAAGAATCAACCGTTCTATTACCATGAATAATATTGTTGATTTCTTTAGTTTTGAACATTGTTGGAAACATTTTAGATAACGTACAAAGGTCAACAAAATATATAACCATAACCTAGGTGTAGTCGATTTAAAAAGAATTGCTGCAAATTACATCTTCAAGGATGCTGAATGAAAAGAATATACATTCCTCACTAAGAGAGTCAATAATGTTGACCTACTTTGAATTTAATCATACCAACAGTGTTTTGTGCTTCAGTGGGGTTTCATTGCTCTCCAGCTCGTCCAAGGAGAAAAAAAAAAAATCTGTCTTTCATAATGACTACAACCGTAGAAACACAGAATTGATTTTCCTCTACCAGTCTGCCTACACATGCTTCAATAAGGGTCAGCGAAGCCCTGATTTACCATTAGATTTGATAAGTGTGAATGAGCTTTCAGTGACAGGAGATTTGGGCAGTCAACCATCAAGAGACCTTTAAACTTGATACGTGTTTAACTGTGGAACAAATCAAATTGTTCGAAAGAGCTGGTGTATGTTCATGAGTGTGAGAAATTACTTCTCCCCCCCCCCCCCCCCCCCCCCCCCCCCCCTTCTCTCCCCAGAGTGCAGCGTTTGGTTTGTTTCTGGAGAAATTGCCAATATATACTTAATTAGTGCAACTTGGATTTGTATTGCACTGCAGGAGAATTGCAGTATTGTGCTAGAGAACACCAGGTGGATTTTTTTTAAACAGCAATCTCTTCCAGTTGTTTAGACTGGACATTTAAAGCTTTGATTTTTGTGAACACAACACTTACTGCTTCATGATTGTTACCTTCCAACCAAAGCAACTACTTTATCTCAGGCAGACTACAGTGGAAGGCTCTGTCCACACTAATACATTTTCCTCCTTTTCGAGCCTCTAAACCCAAGAACTGGCTGCATTTTAGCTTAAAATCTCTGAAACTCTGTTGCAGCTGTGGTTGAGGTTTCAAGCTCTTACCAGGAGCTTTTAGTTTTTGTTGATTTTGGCGCCTCCGTGGACAATAGCGCCAGTGTTTCAACCCTCACCTGTCGATAAACCTTAGTCCAGAGAGTATGTGCATTTGTTTTGGAGGTAGTGAAAGAAAGACTTGTTTTTTACTGTAATGATATGACACAAAACAAGGACTGCATCAATTTACATCCTCTTGTCAGACCACTTTCTCTCTCAGGGTGTTGATGACGCTTCTAAATTGCGACACGTGCAAAAATTAAAGAACAAACACGAAAACAAATATATCATGCTAGAAAAGCGATGACACACACATGTAGAAGACACCGACGAAGATGTCATAAAAGTTTTTCTGTGATAAAAGCCGACGTCGGTGTCGAGGTGCTGTGTCGAGGTGATTGAGTTCATATGTCACTTCCTGCCTCTGTCTGCTGCACCCGGCTTCTTCACCTCTCGCCTGAATAATGATGAGGTATTGATGCTGTTGTGAACGCTTCTGTGCAGATAACCTCCAGCTGCGTTGTGCATGTGTGAAAGGCAAACTCTGGGTGAACTCTATAGCCAATTCCCTGGATTTTACCAGTAGGTCTGAAAACGACTTTAAAGATGATTCCTGGGCACACGTACCAGAGCGTGAGAAGGGAGAGGGGGTGCAAAGACAAAAACACTCAACATATTCATATAAAATTAAAGATACATAGAATTTGAATCCATTTGTCAGTAAAAACAATCTTCTAACAATATTATAACTGACTTAACAAGTATTAAATACACTTATACAGGTAGCCTGAAGTATCCCCAGTCATAAACTCACCTACTGAGGACCAGAAGGAACTAATGGTTCACTCTACTGCTTTTTAGTTGCCAAGAGTCACCAATAATGTCTTATCTTATCCAGAACTTTACCAAAAATATATTTTCCACATCAACCTGACTTGTTTATTTTCTATACTTTCAAAGATAATTACAGGGCTTCTGAGTCTATTTCTTGACCAGGTGACTTTACTCACTCAACAGTGGTGGTGTCAGTTTGCACAGAGATGCAAAGACGAACAGACAAAGAAACACTTGAAACCAATTATCTGTCTGCAGAAAACAAAATCTAAGTTCAGAGTGTGGGGTTCAAGATCGTCAGCAGAGAGATGTCAAGGAGGGAGGTCCGATGTGTGTTTGTTTTTTTGTGTCCTAGTTTTCTCTGATAAGGGAGGGCAGAAGTGTTTGACCCCTGGTGACCTCTTCGGTGCTGGTGGCATTAAGTGGTTCGGATCGGGAAATACATTTGTCTCCTGCTGTGTGTGTCAGTCAGATAAGCCCTGACCTCACACATACCTTCACAAGGTTCCTGCCTGTCTCAACACTTCATGTGAACTTTATGTGGCTACATGAAAGACCAACATTGATAGTCACCTGCGTGGCTGACTCACTGCCGCACAATGACAGCGCTTCATTTTGCACTTTGAGTTATTCAGGATTTCATGAAAGCATCAGTTTGAAATGCCGCGGCTTAGTAATTACTTTATGACTCTTACACCTGCACACAAACCACACACAGAGCATGTTGGGAGGCTTTTTGAAATAGAACAAGAAAAAGAAGAAAAAAAACATTTGACTTAAAAATATTAAAGGTTTAAGTTCTACAAAAAAGACTAAGAACATGTAGTTCAGAGAAGTATACAAATAACTGAACATATGTAAAGGGCTTTCACGATAATAGTAATAATTGGTATGTATGTCTGCTTTGAGGAAAGCAATAAAACAATCCTTATATTTTTTAATTGATATTTAGTTATTTCAAATTAAGTTAACTTACTGATATCACGTGTAATGTTGTTCCTCCATAAGCGTTTAAGTCTTACAAGATCCAATTAAAAGGTCGGGGTCTAAGTGCCTTGTTAAGAAATAATCAAAGGGTAACTGTAGAGGAAGTTGGAAAAAATACTAATTGACCTCTAAAGGCTACTACAGTAACACACACACACACACACACACACACACACACACACACACACACACACACACACACACACACACACACACACACACACACACACGCACACGCACACGCACACGCACACGCACACACACACACGCGCACGCACGCACGCACGCGCACGCCAAGTCTCTTACTCTGTCTTTATCTCTCTTCTCATCTGAAAGATAAACATCTCAGGACATAGCTGCTTTAAAAAGGCCCCTCAACAAAAAGAAGACAGTTTGTTTACATTTCACACATAGACACTGCAGCACAGCCCTATACTCATTCCAGCACCCAGCCAAGCTCACTCATACACTGGTTGTGTTTTTTGGCTTGTCTGAAGCCCTGGACTCGCTCCCAGACTTCAAACTACGCCCCAGCCATGAGTGCAGCAGCCAAATGGATGAGGCCACTGGATTGTGTACTGGTATTGATTTCACACAACTAGCATCACACATGTGTGTGTTTAAGTAACAGAAGCCAGAAACGGAGTAATGCACACACGCACAAACACACACAACACACGAAAGGGTAGCCAGACAGTTTATGTAAACAAGATCTTATGACATGATACTTTGCATGTGATTAGCTCGTGCATGTGAGTTTGTGTGGCGTGAGTCTCCCATGACCATTTACCACAGTGCGTTAAAATTTTTGCCGGACCAGTGTCATTGAGTTTAAATTTCAATTGAACACTAAAAAAAACAACTGGAGACATGGAGAGAGACCTCTACTACACACTGAACAATGAGTGTACGTACACACACACACAAAAAGCAGAGAGATAAGCATCTGAGTCAGTTAAAGCAAACACTGCAGCATCACTCCTCAACCCAAGGCCCCTTCAGAAGGAACTTAAAAGGGAGGATTTGAAGAAATGGTGAAGCCTCAACTATAGAAGACTAATAAAGACCACACACTGTGCCCAGTCAGAAGTTTCCAATGGCAAATTGTCACAGGGACATCAATAGATATATAGCCTATTAGTAAATCGTGTCCGCTCTGACAACACAAAAAGTAAAATAAAGCTTTTAAGGAGAAGAACATTTATCTATAGGCACCCGTGAATGAATGATAAGAAAACTTTGGCTCATTCTGAAGTGGCCTACTATAAATCCCAATCTTAATCCAATTGAAACTATGGAAAAAAGCTAACAGTATATTGGAAAAGGGCCGACAATGCAACTGGAAAACCTGGAAAACCCGGAGCAGTTTGCTCTGTGTACAACTTCCAATAGGAGAAGTGTACGCTGCATTAAGAGCTTCAGTGGCTGGTGCTTCGATTGGGTTTCTAAACAGAGCCAGGATGACAAATAAATTGAGGTGAGTGACAAGTGAGAAGTGAAAAGAGAGAGAGTTGGTGTGATAGAATGACGGACGTGTTAAGTGTTAACTTAGTCCTGAAATAAGTCGAAGATGGTTTTAGTCATATTTAGTAAACTTCCCTCTTTTTGGTATTGGTTCAATATCCATTCAATTGGTTAGATGGTAACCTATTTTTAGCTAAGACCAATAATGCACATTTTATTTGTTTGTCCAGAAATCATAGCACAGAAGGACAGAAAGAGATTTTTCAACGTATTAGAAGGAAAAAAACTGACCCATGTAAAGCACAAAATCTATTGATTGCTGCAGAACATGCATCTCATCTGCTTAGAGTAAACCAAGTTAACAGAATGACTTCTCTGTACCATCTAAGACATGTATGTACACATGGGAACCAAACCAACATAACTCTTTAGAGAAAAGTCTTCCCATGTTCAGCTGCATTGCTTTGCACTAAGTAAAGTACACGTTCATGATCATCTGGATCAGGATGGAAGATAATCCATCATGTAATAGATTTCATTTCATACAAATAAGAGGTTATCATGTGGAAAAAGCAATAACATGCTTAAATGTACTGTACCATCGCATACATAAACATCTTTCTGATCAATCACATAATAATATGTGGAGATGTAAGGCAGAAATGTGACCCAAACCCATTTTCATTGGAATCCCTTCATTGCGCATTATCGTAGAATCAATTCTATATTTATCCACAATCTCTGACATGTACTACCATAAGTAATCATACTCAAATTCGATGACAGATTATCTTTCATAAAGTAAAAGATTACGATTGCATCATTTCTCCTATTTTGCAAGGGGTCAAATCCATGCATTATGTGCATGTTTTAGAACCGTGGATTTTTATGGGGGGGGGGGGGGGGGTATATTTAATCCATGTCAGGACTGCACATGTTTAGATTTAAAATCCATGTATGTTGTTCACTGCGCATAGTTTGAGGAAGATGGATTAATCATGAAGAGATTCTTTGCTCAGAACGCTATGACTTGTCTATACCTTTACTAGGGATGGGCGTTCGATTAAATTGTCTTCGTCGATCGTCGGGAGAGTTAATGACGAATTTTCGATTAATCATTAATATTTTCAAGTTAAAAAATTCACTATTTATAAGCTACATTAAAATGCAGTGGCAAAAAAAAGCGTGTTTCCTCATTGAGATCTTTATTACAAGATGAACAAAATATGCGCTGCCGTAATCTTAAGCAGCGGAGCCGATAGCTAGAAGCCGGTGGATTTAACCAGTAACTCACATACAACTTCAGCACCAGCCTACGGATTTGTGTTGAGAAAGATGAGCATGATAAACTGCTCTGGGGTCAGACGCAAACGCAGCCTGGTGACCGTCAGTCCAGCCGCAGAAAAACCCGCTCTGAGGGCACTGACGTCGACCTGATACACAGGTAGCTCCGTGCTAACTTGGCTAGCCTGGCCGCGGCTCCGGTGTTTGCGCTCCCCTCGTCCGTGTCAGACAATGCAGGCTCCTCGTCTACCCAAGCCTCTGGGATAGCTTCACAGTGTTGGCAGTGAACCAAGTCATTTTTTAACTCAAAATGGTCCGATGCAACACTTCGCCGTGACCTCTTCATGTTTACTTTGGAAATGGAACCACACGGTAACTCGCAGCCAGTCGCAGATAACTGAGTAGGACTGTGGCGTTTTTTTCAAACACTGCCCCCCGTGGTCAAATGTGTAATTAGCGAATTCCTCGATGAAAAAATTATTTCATCGAGGAAATTCTTAATGATCAATTAATCGATCGTCGATTAATTATGCCCATCCCTAACCTTTACATGGAAAAGAGTTGTTGGCTGCTATACTGATGTTTAAAATCTCAACTGTCATATTTGAGTTGCAAATGTTTAAATGTCTGACTTATGTCATGTTTATCAAAAATTCGGCCTCCGAAGTCGGGCAACATCCAACTTAAAGGAGTCAATATGAGGAGCTTCAGCACAAATATTATCAAACAGTCAGGATAGATACACAGTGACTCCAGAAAGTATTCACATACTTCACTTTTTGCACTTCATCATCAAAGATTGGATTGTAAATGGATAAAATTGCCCTTTGGCTCATCGGTCTACACCCAATGAGCCATAAAACACAAATACAAATGTTTTGTTTGTATTTCCCTCTTTTGCAGAAGCATTTGGATTCTTAATCCAGACAGTTTGGCAGCCGTTACAGCTTTGAGTTTCCTCTACAAGCTTTGCTCACCTTTGGGCAGTTTATCCCATTCTTCTTGGCAGATGCCCTCAGGCTCGGTCGAAATGGATCTGGAGTGTCTGTGAACTGCCAACTGAAATTTGCCAAATAGGCTGCTATTGCTTCACGTGGACACCAAATCCTCTGCCTCATAGGTCTAGTCTCCCCTCATCATTATAACACTCTGCTACTATGTGATGCGACTCTGCTACTGCACTGGGCAATCAGACTATTGATAACTACTTTTTACAAAGTAGTTAAATTTGAGAAATGTGGGCATCACTGCAGACAAAAATCTACCAAACAGGTTTTTTGTCTTAAATATTCTGTAAGACCATGTAACACCGATTACACAGACTACTACAACAATGCACCCACGACATGACATCTCAACTGACAACCTCTGGCTTGCTGTAGTTTCATTTAGAACTTAAAGTATTCCAGTCTCCAGAGTATTTTCCATTTCAAATGAGTAAAATCTTATTCCGTTGTCGAGCCGAGCACAGCTTATCGATCCGCTCAGCCCCTTCCTTACCCATTCTCCCTGTCTTGCTATTTATTATACTGAGTAGGGAGGTGATAGCCAATCACAAGTGGTTGAGGCACATGTGGAGACGCATACTGATGGGAGGTGTGAACAGACATACTCACATACAATAATTACTGAGGCCACTTTTCTCCTGGGAACTGTCCAAGCTTTAGAAATGTCTACCGAAGGTTGCATGGACTTTGTGCTTTAGTTTTAGTCCTGACTGCAGTTTGGTAAGTTGCACTTGTAGAAGGAGTAAGATGTGGGACCATATCGAAAAACCAGTAGGTGGATTTCTAACCTATATATATATAATCAATTCAGTTTTCCATATGTTGACTCCATTCAACTTCATCGAAAGAACATTGAAAGCAAACCCATAGTACCAGACCAGAGTTTAGAGTGCTACACAGCAAGGGGTCTGAATACTCTGGTCTATGTCAGGTTTCAGTTTTTTCTAATAAATTTGCTAATGGTTTCCCCTAAAATATTTGTAATTTGTTATTATAGGCTGGGTGTGTGTTTATGGACAAACAGGGCAATTTCATCCATTTTAAATTACTGTACAATTCAATTAGGGAAGGAGTCAGTCTTGTCCAACCACTTTTTGTAAAACATGATGTAAAAACATGATGAGTCAGAGGGAGAGACTCAAAACCTTGAACTAATGAGCCTATAATGAGGGTGGGTTCGTGTCCTCGTGACACTAACATACAACAGACTCCAGATTCTGCGATGAGACCACATCCAGCCTTACCTCTCTTTGAGGAAGTCCACTACTCTTTTGAAGTCGTCGACGCAATACTCCCTCTTCATGTCCATCAGCACGCTGTCCGAGGCCGACTGCACAGGAATATGAAGGAAGGCATAGACACGCGGATGATTCAATATCTTAGCCATCTCCTAATGAGACACAGAAGAGAGGGAGGGATGGAGAGAGGAAGAAAAAGGGTTAGAATTTCTTATATGGAGAAAGTTATATATGGCACCATGAGTCTTTTGACCAAACACAACACTCACTTGAGTAAAGTCTGTTATTGTGTTACCGTTACTTAACTACTCTTACAATTAGCGTTAATTACCAAAAAGTCTAACAATTACTGTGGGTGTACTTAGGATAAAATAACAGACCTTCTTAATAAGTGGTGTAGCCATTGGAGTCATGTGTTTGAGGCCAAAACTCCAACTTTCCAATTATTTAATCATAAGGTTAGTCAATGCAAATGGCTCCGATGATTGATAGCCGTTAGCTATGAATGAACTGAAGGTTCCATTAACATTCCTGCCTCTCCGAAGACCTTCCACGATACACCGCCTCTCTCTTACATCTATTTCTCTTTTTTTATATATCGGAAAAATAAAAGCAAAGCAGCTCAGGCAATTCAGCGCGGACCCGTAATACTGGATGTCTACAGAGTCAAGGCTGCCTCAGTAGGAGTCCTTTGTGTCTAAAAAGAAGTAAAGAGCTTTTACAGAGGCACGCAGGTTCACAGCTCAAATCAAAATGATGAGGGTTAAATACACTGTATCCACTGAGTGTATAATTATTTCAGGCAAGTAGCTTTCTGTTGAAGGATTTGATGGATGGGGGAAATTACACACTGGCAATAATGCTGCCAGTATCTATTGTACAGAAGACTGACAGTAGGTTGTAAGTTTGTAAGTTTGTTACTCACGCTGTGAGTTAAAAACATGTGAAACTTTACTGTTGGAAATATTACCTTCAGAAGAAAGGCCACCGCCAGATATTCATTAGACAAGGATGTTCAATGGATTCCAGCAGCTGTGATAAATATATTTTCAGATGAGATCTATCTAATCAAATTGATATCACGGATTTACATCAACAGTAATATACACCTTTTAGTCAATGTATATCTCCTGCAGAAAAAAAGCTGGTTAAAACAGGATTTTCGGGAAGCAACACTGAACTTTGAGTTGTCTCTTTTTGGTCTTTTCCTTTCCCACTTTTACCAGAAACAACTGCAGCAGTGACATTCTGTCTTTTTTAATCAAACACATTAATCATAGAGCTGGCAGGTCTTTTGTCTTTCTTTCATTCTCACTTTAATTTCCTCAGCAAAAGAAGTGGAGAGAGTACAGATGTCAGATTTTTCTGATGGACATAATCAGGATGCTATCATTACCATGCTAATCACCACGAGAAGGAGAGAAAGCAAAAGAGAGGGGAGGAAGAAATGATTTAATGATTTCCTACAAGAATGAGCTGATTGCAGTCCGTCTTCTCAATTAAGATCTATTGTGGAATGTTCCCCACTTAATACAGAGACACAAAAGCATACGAGTGCATGCACGCACACACACACACTCAGACAGAGACACACACACACACAGACACAGCTCAGTTGCAGCACCACAGGGGGGTGACCACTGGAAGCCCCAAATTAGGCAGAATTAATTTGGTCGGAAAATGGAGCTTGATTGGTGACGGAAATCAGCCTGATGTGTGTGTGTGTGTGTGTGTGTGTGTGTGTGTGTGTGTGTGTGTGTGTGTGTGTGTGTGTGTGTGTGTGTGTGTGTGTGTGTGAGTGTGAATGTAAGAGAGAGAGAGAGAGAGAGAGAGAGAGAGAGAGAGAGAGAGAGAATAGAAAAGAGAATAACAGGTACATGTTTTGTAAAAGTTATTACTCTGATAATTTATTCAACTTTCCTCAGCACTAGTGCTGTGCCTGTTTGGAATGGACTGTTTTCTTGACCTGTGGTGAGGCTGGTTGCAGCTTTCTATTCTGACACTGTAAACGGGACCTGCAGTAATTGAGCTGGTGCAGGTGAAGGCCGGCGGCAGCACTCAGTCCACAGAAGCCTGAAGCTGCACCGCCGCTGCCGCACAAACAGCTGTTCACCTGTTTATTCAAAGCTCCTCTCGGGAAACAGAAGGAAGAACTGGAAAAGTCGCAGAGCACTGGTCTTCTGCTTATTCAAAAATGTATTTCTATTGAAAATCAAATTTGTGAACCTAATTAGAATCAACAACCATTTGATTGCAATTCATCAAAGTTAAAGAAATGAAGAACAACCACCTCCCTAGTCAACAGTTGATCAGATAACATACATATGATTAAAACACATTATTATAGATGGTAATGATCGGTGTGATTTTTACTTATATACACATTTATAGATACTTTCTCTGTATGTGCCTTTCCAAAGAATTTTCAAAGTGAAACTCACTTCAAGTCTTCGAGTGAATTTATTTAAGTGAGTAAGTAGAAATTCATTAATAACATGCTCATTTGCTTCAAGCAGAGAGAAATTACAGGGTCTTTAAAATAAAGTTCTTTCAAAGTGACCAGTCTCTTTATAAAGAAACAGGTAATACATTTTCAAGGTAAAGATTTATTACTGTACATGTGTGTCTGAGTATGTGTGTTTCCATTCATGTGTGTGTGTGTGTGTGTGTGTTATAGTTTACAGTTTTTTCACACAACACACAAAGAGTGTTAAATGATTCTCCAGTGTCATTGGGTCCACAGGGTTAGGGTTAGACAATCACAACACCCCACTGACCACAATCTATCCCACCGATCATGTGTGTAAGTGTGTGTGTGGGCATGCATAAAGCCCATGCATGTGTTTTGCGAGGGAGAATGGGGTCTCAGCAGATGGCACGGTAGTTTGAGTATCACAACACTGCTGATGACAACTGGGGATTAATCTATTAGGGGAGGACTTTTCATTCGCACAAGCCATTTGTCATGTGTGTGCGTCTGTCTGTGAGTGTGCGTCCCGTCCTCCCATGATTAAACAGCACACTGATATGAATCTCTCTTGTTACCGATCCCTGCGGAGTTGAGGCCTTTTGCATGTTTGTCTGCCGCTGACAGACAGTTTAGTGAGTCTGAAGAGAAGATGATGCTGTGGTGACGAAGATATGGCTCAGCGATGCCCAGTGGCAAAAATTTAAGTGCTGCTTTTATGTCCTTTCGCTCCTGTGCGAACCATCCGTCTCAGAGAAAGAGGCTTAAACGGCCAAATAAGAATTTGTGCAAGTGTTTTATCTCTTAGTTATTTTTTCATACTTTGTTTTGCTTTTGTATTTATCCGTCCTGACAGTGCTTACAGCAGTGGAATATTCTCGCTCACTCTCTGTGCCACTCTCTCCCTCCCCCCTCTGGGCCCATG
This sequence comes from Pleuronectes platessa, assembly GCF_947347685.1. Taxonomy (NCBI): domain Eukaryota; kingdom Metazoa; phylum Chordata; class Actinopteri; order Pleuronectiformes; family Pleuronectidae; genus Pleuronectes; species Pleuronectes platessa. Next base: position 16,162,626 of record NC_070635.1, on the reverse strand, counting down.
TCTCTCGCATTCACACAAACAGACACACAACCCTTTCATCTCTGCTTGATCAGCTCAGATAGACACATAAACCCGAAACATAACTGGCTTAACTCAAAGGATCTGATATCCAGCCCTGACAATCAGATAGGACTGAAAAGAACATATATGGGAGAAAAAGGAGAGAGGAAGTAGATAAATGCTGGTTTGGCTCCGAGCAGCCTCAATGAGGGAAGACTTTCACACTTCCACACCAACTCCCCCTTCCTCACAAAGACAAAAAGTGTGAGTCACTGTGAGCCCAGTCCTGAAAATTAATTTGGAATAATCTGAAAGAATTTTGCCCCGGCTCAGTCTTTCTTTGTTGCACCACCTAATTTTTGTGTGAAACTGATAGACACATAACTGCTGATTTGGTAGGATCAAATTGTTGCGGTTTGCATTGCTAAAAAACTGCAAATCACTTATCAATAAAGATGATCTCGCAAAAGAATAAAACAAACTCCAACTGTCTCCAAACAATGAGGTCTGGACATTTTCTGGAATTTGCCTTTTCTCACAAGTAAAAACGGAGCAGAAGATTGTCCAGGGGAGACGCTTTGAAAAACAACAGGAACATTTCTGGAACACTCAGATGACAGATGGAGCATTAGTAGAGGATAAAGGAGGCAGGACATGACGTATAAATGATGCTGTGGAAATCACGTTGTTGTTTACAGCTCATCAACATCGGCCCATAATCACCAAAAGCTCTCGTATCTTGTTGTCTTTCAAAGGTGAAATCCTTGGATGCATATTCTACGTGTATGGCAGCTCTTACTCATCCTTAGATATTTGTATTTTTTCAGCTTTATGTCCACTCGCTCTGCTCTGAGTTGTTTGGCAATTTTCCTGCTGTATTCAGACAATGGCTCACTCTGTCATTTTCCAGACATTTAACGTACGGTACCTGGAAGGAAAGCTGTGGAAAATGTCCAGAGTAGCTGACTTGGAGATTTGCGGTTTCAAATACAGCCCTAGATATGCACAGGAAAATGTGTGGAGGAACTACAAAGCAATATGTGTCTGAGTAATACACGTTGGGAATACATGTTTTACTTACAATTTGCTACTTCACGTTAATGCATGCCATACATTAATTTATATTAGCTAGATAAACAAAACTTTAATCAAATTGCTATAGAAGTGTACTGTGTAGATATTAGCATATGGCACACGCATTATCATATTCATATTTAGCATTGGAGTAAGGACACATTGGTGACTTTAATTTAACAGCACAGAAAAAAGCAGCTGGATTCCCCAAAGTACCAACACAGAGACAGGAAGGGTTAGAGTCTGGTTCAAGTGAATTTACTGAAGCAAACACAGAGTAAGTATCACCCTGACTGCATCCACACAAACCCACACATATCAGAGTATGAGCAGAGTTCACCCAGGGGAGTCTGCAGAGGGAAAGATCCTACAAGCCGTTCCCAGGGTAGTATGTCAGGTCCCCATGTGTGTGCACTGGCGCACACGCAAACACGCAGTCGGTGGGAGCAACATTCAGCAGCAGCCAGAGAACGTGAGCTCCCCACGGTATTAGACATTTCAAACACTCAAGGCACCAGATTTTCCCTGGAGGGCAAACCAGGCCTGAAGCACCTCACACAGAGCACATGTACTGTACGGTTAAAGCGAAATTAAGTGTATGTAGCAACCTATTGTGCTGTGTGAATCGTTTGACTGTTAAGACTGTCACTTGACTGCGTTGTGGCCTTTTCCTCGTTATGATGACTGAACCGAAAATACACCCCAACGCATTATACAACTATTAGGATGTTTTCTGCAGGAAACTGAAACTAGTTCAGTTCATTCTTTTGCAGTATTCTTTTCACCTTTGATAAACTGAGGAATAAAGCACAATATAAAAGCCCAATCAAAGATCACTGCTGGAATTTCAAATTGCAAATGGGCAGCTACCCTTTAAATCTCCATTGTTCAAAAGTCAAAATGCAACACAATGATTCGGAAAGAACCTAATTCACTGCATTAAGTCAGGAGCCATGATTTAGAGTCACATCAGAATAGCTTCAGCGTGAGCATTCATTTGGTGCCCGGTCCCTCACACAATGCTACATTAGGCCTCTAATGTGAAGAGGCTCCCCAAGGCTTCATTAAAATGAAAAAAGGTCTGAGAGGGTCTGTCCAAGTGTGTGTGTGCCCGCACAGCTGTGCATGTGTTCTCGTCTGAGTGTGAAGGTGAGGGATCTGTGCAGATATGTGTGTGTGTGTGTGTGTGTGAGAGAGACTGTGTGTCTATGTGTAATTATGTGTGTGAACGTGAATGTCCTGGGTATGAAAAATATCAGCCGATTCAGAAGATGGAGTTTTCACTTCATTATGGGTATTTGGTAGTTTGTCAACCTTTTCAAGGCCCATTGGGGCTGCAGGGAACTGTGGATTTAATGTAAATAGATAAATAAATAGTGATTTAATAGTTAAATCACAGGTTATGTTTAGTCCCATGTCCCCTCACTTACTGCCAGCACAGCCATTAGGGACAATTTGTGGTTCAGTATCTTGCCCAAGGACAATCAGGCACATTGTGGGGGAGAATGGGATCGAACTGCAGACCCTATAGTGGACGACCCGCTCGCTTTACAGCAATTCATGTTTTCTCAAAATGTACGGTTAAGACATGTTGTTTACAGCTGGATGCAAACCAACTCTCCAAAACAAAATATCTGTTTACAGTTTTGAATTCTAGTTATAAAAACCTTGGTTGAATTAAAGTGGAGTGAGACGTAAAGTGAAATGACTTGTTCGTGACGTTACAGTCATCGCAGCACTGTTTCACAGAACTGACTGTGTAGGTGTGAATGACATATCTGATGTCTCTCTGCTATAACTGAGATCAGCTCTGAGGGAGGAGGTTTAATAGACAACTGCTATTTCATTCATCTCAGCCTGACTGACTCCTACTTTCACACCTCATTTACTGAGTCAGCTACCATGCCAGACTCATCCGCATACACAGGCTTGCACGTGTGCATGCACTGGAATCCACGCACACCTTATATAATCAGCTGACCTACCGACAGCCACTTAGTTATTTATTAACAGGCGGATGGACACACGGAAAGTCAGCTACAAAAAAATTGCAGTATTAAGGATAAGGATGATGAGGATAAAATGTCAGTGAGGTGAGGAACAAAGTCGTCGCATTGTTACATGCAGCCACTCAAACAGGAACCAGCGAAGGCACTATGTAATCAACAAAAATGTCAGAGACAAGTGGCCCATGAGAGGCGATTTGGGCCTTTAACTGCTCCAATCAGCAAATGGTGCTGTGAAGCTGTCTGCATCTGTCGGGGGGGGGGAACAGGCGCTACAAAGGAAGAAATTGCGTGTTCTTGTGTGATAGAGGGAGACAGTGATTTCAGTGAGTACGTGTGAGAGAGGATCATCTTTTAGGGGGAAGTGGAGAAGTTCCTTGGCCTTTTCAGCTTCAATTAAAGCCATTTGGTATGATGCTGTTATATAAGCAGCGGGGTCCTTCAAAGGAAAAGACAGTGGGATACAATTTGGCCTTTACAGAAGAGGAAGGCTAAATCTATCTCCCGAGTTTTGGCTTTCATCATCGTCATCATCACCCTGCCACTCGTATTTCTGTGATTACAACCATCATGAGAAAAAATTGGAGAAAAGGAGCGGAAGTAAAGTAAAGGCAGAGTAGGTAGGAGGAGGAAAAAGTTGTGACATGCACGTATTTATTCATATATAAGTGTGTGTGTGTGTGTGTGTCTTTGTCACTTTAGACGTGGAGGAGACGTGTCCATCTCATCCATAATGTCATCGTTTTCAGGACATGTGACATTGTGACACTGTCGCTGAAGTACTTGCAGGCAAAACACCTTTGTGTTACCGCTCTTGGCCTTTTTCAGACAATGGCTGACGATCTAACCACCGGGAGCGATATTGAAACAATTACAGCAGAGCTTCATTGGATAAAAAATACAAAATAAATAAAAACCATGAAAGTCACAAAGTGTTATAAAATTGGTAGTGATGTATAATAAAAAAACAAATGTTTAAGCTGTCAGATGTTTTTAATTTCATGTCTCTATCGGCTCTTAAGAAAACCCTCAGGTTTTAGGTTGTTGCTCTTAAACAACACTTTTAGAGTTTGTTGATATACAACATCTTAAGTGTTAATGTTTTTTTTTGTTTTTTTTTTAAGATCCATTTATTCGTCCCAAACACATGCACAGACATGCAAAGGCACACTCATGCAGGTAGGGAAATTTAATCTCTGCTTTTTACCCATCTGGTGCAGGACACACAGAGCAGTGAGCGACCATGTACGGCGCTCGGGGAGCAGATGTTGGGGGAGTGAGGTGCCTTGCTCAGGGGCACTAGACAGGGTAGGGAGACTCTTGGATTTAAAACTGGCCAAAAGAATGGGAAGGAAAAACTGGTAAAAAGCTAACCAAGAAACAATTAAACAATCGTTTTATTTTTTTCTGGTGAGTTTTTATGTTGGGCCATATAACAACTGTCAGAGTAAGATTAAAAAAGAGGGAAATTGTGGAGGAGGGGAGGGAAGACGTGAAGAGGGGCTCATAGGGAAGCGGAGAAAGGGTAAATGGAGCACAGGAGCAACAAAAGACAATGATAAGTTAAAGACGAGCACTCTTATCTTTCCTTATGTAGGTTAATTGACTGAGGATTCAGACCTAAAAGATATAATTCAATTCAAAGTATGGACGTTAACAATGAAAGGGCCAGTAGCATATGAAATGTTTCTTAACACACACACACACACACACAGAACAAGCCAGTGTGGCGTCCTACTATATTTCTAATTATCAGTTAATTGTTATTCCCTATCATTAGAAGGGTGGGTTTTTAATTGTAATGTAGCCAAGCAGAAAGCCTACCTATACATGTGGGGGACAATTAGCCACCTCCATTAACCCCTGGTTAATTACAACCTCCATTGCTGCTTCCCACAGCACTTTCTCACCACTTTTTACCCCTCATCTCTATCCCCGGGCCTTCAGCCCCCTTTTTCCTCATTTATACCCTAATTTCATCTGAGATCTACAGTCGTCCTTGATTCAGAGGTGTATCTGTTGTTAACAAAAAAAAAAAGTTTTCTAGGTTGTCATTACCCTACTTCAGTCCACCAATATCTTCCATTTCCTTCCTCTATACTTCCACATTATTGTCCTCAGGGATGAAACGGAGTCTTTCAGTATCATATGTTGTAAATCAAATTAAAAAAAGTAAGTAGAACATTTTTATTAAATCAAAATAATCCCTCACTCATGTCTCCATCACGTTAACCTTAAGTCTGTCCATTCAAGTTTTACTTTTCTTAAACTGTTCCTTCTTTATTTATCCTCTGAAGTTGCCTCCTCACATGCACACTGCACAGCTTTGACTGTACAGCCCGAGTAAAGTCGCATTAAAAAAGTAGTGGAATTTTTGGCAATGTCCTGGGTTAGGACAAACACAAATAATAGTTTTTTGAGTTCTTGATAATCTCCATAAGCTGAAGGAAGAAGTACATTTATTGCAGAAATAGTGTAAAGTAGAAGTTTATTACAGTAGGAAGTGTGCCACACTAGTTAATTTAGATCCTTATGAACTTTGTTTCCATGTGCATCCGCTCATCCTACAGAAGTTCTTTCGATTATAGGGAAATTTAAACTGTTAAACTGACTTTCTCTCCAGTTTCTAGGACAAGCCCCCTAATAAAAACCCTGGATAATTACCGTATGAGCCCTGAAAATAGCAGGAGGATGACATTCTAATATGCAACAGATGCAAAACTGAAAAAAACAACAACAAAAAAAACAATACAAATATCTCAGCATTAAAGAGTTGGGCCATACACGTGGTAGACAACATCGAAAATGTCTGTGTTGTTGTGAACGTGTCTGACCAGAGAATCTCCTGCTGTGTTGTTCATGTGTGAAAGGCAAAGTCCAGAGAAAGTCTGGACCCAACTGTGCGAAATCCTCCAGTGTTAAAAAAAAAATTCATTTTGAAATGCTCTTAAAATACTAAATTCCCTCTTTTGTTCTCCAAGCCCCACATTCCCTAAAAATACAATCATTTTAGAGCATTCACACAAAAACACAAATTGCATAACTGCAGGGAAGAAACTCTTTTCTTAGTACTAGCTGAATCCTGCTTAATTTTTTCACAACAATGACATTTTGACCGACCACAAATCTAAAACTTGTTAATGTGTCTTTATTTATCCACATAATTAGCCACAGAATATGAACAAATAAAGGACAATTCTCAACAGATTACTCCTCCAAAACATCCTTCTTCCATTTAGCTCCTCTCCACTCTAACTTGGTTTATTGTCTAAAAGCAGGGGCGAGATGCGTCTATTGTGCGCCGGTGTTGGGAAATGGCGATAACATGGTACTATGTTGTTACTCGAACACTTTCAGAAACAAAGATTGTTTTAAAATTAAGATAGATTGACGGAGAAAAGAAGGCAATAAGATTCAAATGATAGAATGGGCACGTGTGACGGACGGGGCAGACATGCAACAACAGACAGAGTGGGGGACTGAGAGCCATAGAAGGGATAACAATGTCCATTGTTCCATTAGGGAGGACATTAATGACTGATAAAATGAGGTTGCTAAAGAGGACACAATGGTCCTTAATTGACTCATTACGGAAAAGAGGAGAATGGACTGCACTAATGAATGGACTGTGAGCGCTGCAGCTTAACTGCTTGGTAAGCAAAACAGAAAGGCATTCAGTTTATTAAATCTAATAGAATGATTTTATTTGCTCACTGAAAGGGATAGCACAAGATATTATAGAGACAAAAACAAAGCAGAGGGAAACAGAAAAACTCTGGAGTTCATAAGTAATTTAGTTTTGTAAATCACTGATGCATGATTATGTTTAGTGTTACTTCAGAGATAAAAAATAAAGTGTGTGTGTGTGTGTGTGTGTGAGAGAGAGAGTCTGTGTGTGTGTGTCTGTGTGTGTGTGTGTGTGTGTGTGTGTGTGTGTGTGTGTGTGTGTGTGTGTGTGTGTGTGTGTGTGTGTGTGTGTGTGTGTGTGTGTGGATACTGTACATACCTCTAGGTGTTCCAGGATATAGGGTGGATTGGTCATACCCAGCCTCAGCATGGCTCCTTCAGGTATCTCTTCCACCAGTCTCCACAGCAACGTGGGCAGATCTGTTCCTATGTCTCGACCATAAGCTCCTGTGTCTTCACTGGTCAACCAGATCTCACACACTCCCTCTGCAAAACAACAAAGATAAACCAGGTTTAATAACTTATACAAATGATTTTTTTTAATCATCTAGGCTCTTAAGAGTTATAGTCTATTGTTTTGGTGCCAGTACACTGCAGCTTTGCAAGTATCAGTGGTGATACCTTCAGGTTAAGATTTGCTTTCAAAAACCTGTCCAGTTTATTTCCGATGGACAATATGATATATCCAGAAGTAAAGTAGTCATTTTGAGAGAAAAGTGATAGGAGAGTGAGCAAGGGCAGCAGATGCAAGCCATAGTTTACAAGTAGACCAACACCACCTGCAGAAGAAACACCAGCATAGACAAACATCAGAGGCCTCAGTGAAGGTCTCTGAAGGTTCCCAGTCCTAACTTTGATTAGAGGATTGATTGATTGATTACAAGATTACAAATTCTGGGGTCTTACACCGAAATTTGTGATAGAAGTAAACTATTTAAATGAAATATGTAATACCTTAAAAAGTTCAACCTGAAAAAAAAATTGCTAGACCCCTTTTACTTGTACATACCTAGCTGCAAGAAGTTTTCTTATTTTGCTTTTCTTTAACATATGCTGTATCTTGCTGCAGAATTGTAATGTACAAAACAGGCTGAGGGCCACAATGGGACCGTGGTTGTTCTGTGTTTTATGAGGGGCTGCCCTGGAGCAATGTGAAAACTTACTGAACTCCATACATATCTATACATACATTACATAGCATTGTATTTGTAGTATAGCTATTATATATAACTTTCAATGCGAAAGAGGACCTTTTTAACTGTGATTTTACAGCCACTGTTACACTTCAGGGAAAACTCACATTTACATCCCATTGACTGGATTCAACCTAAGCACCTCATACACTGTTGGTAGTGAATGCAACCTGGGGGAGTTACTGCCATTATGTTGAATGCCTATACTTTTTCAAAGGCATTATTTTGTATCATCCCATTTAAATCCCACTTTCCCTTTCTTTTTGTATAGTTTCCTTGATGATTTACATATTATTGTTTAAACCATAAATCATAAACATATCAATATGGGGACACTTAATGTGATACATTTTTCCACTTGATTACTGAGCTCAGGTTACAAAACTACCCGAGCATCACAGCAGCTTCTCTCAAATATGATCTCCTCAGTCGTCACCTTTAGCATGTTCTTGTTGTCACTCCCTAAACGCTCCTGGACATTGGTGGAGCCCAGCTCATGACAGTCACTTACAAGTTTTAAAAATACCCGTCTTCTAATCATACCTTCCAGGAATGTGAAGGTCATATCCAGCACGAGGGGACGATACACTGCCTTCATGCTAAATTAGAGCAACGCTCACTGCAAGAGCTTAATGATCTAACTGTCATTTGGCTGCAGGTCTGGAAATGGCTGAGTGTCTGCTTTGGTTTAAGACACATCATATAATGAAGGCACACAGAGATACATTTGCACTTGCAAGCGCACAAGGGCAAATATGTACACACACACACAAACACACATAGACAAAAATTCCAATTAGGCAAACACCATCTTAGCTCTATGAATGACCACATGCATCTTTCTGTCTGTCTCTGCACAGCTAATGATAATGATGGTTGGTGTGTGTGTGTGTGTGTGTGTGTGTGTGTGTGTGTGTGTGTGTGTGTGTGTGTGTGTGTGTGTGTGTGTGTGTGTGTGTGTGTGTGTGTGTCTATGTGTGTGTTCAAAGATGTGTATGGGCCAGATAGATTAAAGATGATGACAGTATAATTGTCCACAGTACGAGAGTCTCCAAAGCTCATCATCATTGACATTAAGATGCGCTAATGATATCTGGAGCCGGCCATGTCCAAAAGACGCATCAATCAAATGTGATCAGATCTAAAAGAAAAACTCTATAAACACACTATATAACAATGCATTCACGGTAGGATGTTCATTTTTTTTTTTATTATTAAAATGATTTAATCTTTAACAATATTTTTATTTGGTTTAGTTGTATGTACGCTTACTTGTAAAAAAGTTAATGGTTTGAGTGTAAAATATCAAGCCTCAAATTCACTTTCTTGTCGTAACAGTTTGATAATGACTTCTTTGGAATCATTGCCAATGTATATATATTTTTTTTATATATTTGTATCGTCCTCTTTACTCTAATATCAGGATATGCATTGGCACCAAAACACATTGGTATATAGATAAGAAGTACCCATACTGTTGGCCACGGAACACCTTGAATCAGGGGTTTTCACTGAAGTGGTGAAAATAGCATCCAGCTGGTTGGGCTGCTGCGTCACACTATGTATTTAAGTTGGCAATAACCAGGATCCCAATTACATTTTCTGACCTTAACCATTTTATTTAATTATTGCACAACTGTTTCATTTAATTTCAATTATAAAATCATCGTTGTTTTGTTTTTTTGGTAGGATTCCCTCAGTGTTCTGGAAATGTTTAGCAGGAGCTAAATTATCCTCAGAGGTCTCTTCTTCTCCAATACAAAAACAGAATTCGTAATTAAACCTGGTAAAAGAAAAAAACACTGTAAAGGCTGTTTCATGTTAAAAAACAATGTTTCTCGGATGCTCTTGGGGGGGGGGGACAGAACGTCAGCAGGGGCTGTTTGTTTAGCTTGTTAAGAACCAGACGTTCCAATAACTAGATCCCTTCATCTGGTAAAGTATCTTGTTATAAGGTTATAAAAACCAATGAAGACTTGACTTGAAACATGGAAAAAATTGTTAGCTGTAAATGTTTCAATGCCCAGCCATCTCTGCGTTAATCTCTGTGTTAATCGAGGACCTGGAGGTCAAGCTAAATGCAGCCATCTTATTATCAGTATCCATCGATGGGTATTGATTGAGTGTCACTTCTTAGGAACATTAATGCCACAGTTGATTTGCAGCACTATTTTTCCCATTGATATGTTACATTTTTTTCCAGTTATTTTTAACCTAGTGACAGCCCAGTCCCAGGGCAGCTAGTGTCAGCTTGTTTGGACTCAATTACACCAGTTCCTCTGCCAAGGTCTAACTCCTGCCTGCATCATCTGCATCCTGACTGTTAATATTCCTACCCCATCACACCAGCAGCGTCACATCTCTGTCCCACAAGAATGTTGGCCAGGTGATCTCTTAATACAACGTCAGACTAATTAAACTGGCCTAGAAGCGAAATTGGTTCCTTCCAAAACAACATTTGTGAGATTCTACTCACACAATACCACCTAGATGGCAACCTTGTGTATTGTCTGCTATGAAATAGCTCTCGTGATTACTGTGTGGATTGTGTTTTGAACATGGTGATGGTTTGGAAAAGTCTCAGGTGTTAAGTCAAGGCCACTGTCATACATAGACTTCTCAATAAACTCAACAACCAAAACCAGTAATTTCCCCCTTTGACGCGCTTCCCAGTCCCTTTTTTGTTGGATGTGCCAATGGTGTTGTTGTTGGCGAGAAACACAGAGATGGAGGTCGATTCATCAGGAAATGTTAGCTTGTTCACTCCTTTTCTATCTATTCTCATACAAAGCGCAGCTGCTTCCTCTGGTTTTGGTATGTGTGCTGTGGAGAGAGGGTTCACGGTGAAGCATATCTGTAATGTGTCTACTGTGTCCATGTATCAGGCGTTTCAAAATGATGGCTGGGTATCGTTTGGGTTTGTACCAACGCAGCTGCTAAATTGATAATTTTAACATCTGCTAGAAACAAGACACTTTTGATTGTCGATAAGAAACGCCTTTTTTATTGCTAAGGCAAATTGTAAGTTGAAATTTAACACTAACTGTTAGTTGTTAACAGCTAACTGAGGGCTAACTTTAGGTACTAGCTATGTAGTGTGTGTTGCAACCAGAGAGTTAAGTGGAATGTTAACTAGGTATATGCAGTGCCATTTATGGTGCCTGTAAGCAAAGCAACAATTTCAGTTTATGGCTCAGGCAATGAAATGGGTCACCGAAGTCTGCGGTCTGACTCGGTCCTATAGGTACCAGCCCTGTAGGACCGGTGTTAACCGTAATCAGCACATATATAAATTGAATTATTTAAATTAATATTAAATTAAATTAAATCAAATAGTGAAGGAGGCATCGTATTAACCTACTATTTTCAAATTCAACCTGGTCTAGTGAGAAGGGTATATGAGCCCCTAAGCAAGTGAGACGTTAGGGATCATTAGAGAGCATTTCTGATGTTGACTTCAGACCCTGACCCAAAGGCAGATAACCAATAAGGTGTTAAACATAAAAACACATTATGAACAATCACACATTGGTTGTTCATCATTACCATTATCAAGCAACAAATTAAAGTTGTGTCTTTTGAAACATAGGCAGGGTCGACAAGTTTCCATTCTCATTGACCTGTCTACATTTTATAACTAACCCTCAACCTGACCTTTTCTCTTCCACGTCCTCATGGGATGTAGTTTGATGTCAGAACAGTTGTAAACAAGGGTGAGATGTCGGGCAATTTTCCTAAAAGCTATTAAAATTCACTTAACTGTGACACAGCAGTGAAAAGGCAGCAAAGGGAGGAGTAAACGAAACAGAGTTGAAGATAAAAAAAGAGGTCCTGTTTAGTTAGAGAGCAAAAAGGAAACAGCTGTGTGTACATGTAAGCTGCCTTTGTCTTCGTCCAACGATAACAGCATCAACACGCTCGCCTAATGCCATGCACATACCAAACAATCATCACCACAACTCTGCCCTGTACTATTCCAAAAAAAGCCCTATAACTGGAACTGAAGAGTTTTAAATGAGGTGGATCTTCCGACTGTTTTGATGCATGTCTGTATATTGAATTCAGGTCAGGTTTGCTTCTCTATGTTTTGATGTACCAGTGTTACCACTCAGGGCATTTCATTTTCTTCTAAATGTCCACAGGTCCAAAATGTAAGAGTTCAAGCAGAGGAGGAGAGGGTACACTATCTCCTATGGATGAGTGTTTCTTTTTTTTTCCCACGAGGTATAAGAACTGGTCTGGTTTATACTGGTTATGTAAAACAGCCCACACCAATCTTTTCGGGATTGACATTGTCAGGACTTATCATGTAAAAGTTGATATAATCCAATTTTGTAATTTTATCTTATATTTTGTAATAGAATCCAAAACCCTGACTTTATTCGTAATAGACCTCAAAAATCTAACATTTAAATGTTGTTATGAAAAAAGCATGTTCTTCTTTTGATATTCAATTCAACATTCAGTTCAAGATTGTAGTGTACATTTTGAAAAATACATTGCAGTTTTCATTCGTTCAAAATCACCAATACAAAACTGTTCCCAGGCTAAACTGCCTATAAGGTGCTGTACTGAATCACTTCAGCATTTACTGTAGCAGACCTATTTATACCGTCCTGATTCAAAATATTGGCACCACAGAAGTACATCATTCAAAAATTATCAGAAGCAAATGCTACTGCAGCCGTTTTATAAAACCAGAATATTTTAATAAAATGTCTAAGGCAATTGAACAAAAGAACGTTTATATACATATATATATGAAATGTATTAAAATATTCTGGATATATACAAAATGGTTGGTTATTATTTAATTCTAAAGATGTTCTGAAATATGTATTTGAAATTCAGAGGTGCCAATACTTGTGGCCGGGACTGTATATCATTACCCTGTTTACAAATGGCCCTGTCTCTGCTCCGCCCCTGGATAAAAGGATGAGAAGAGTGGGAGGAGAAAAGAGATGAGGGCTTCGAAGCAGCTGCTTTGAAGAAGTGTGACAGAACCAATTGATTCAGGTGATTGGGAGCTTTAGTAAAAGTCACTGTTGAAACGGTGAAAGGGTCTTAAACCATAAATGAGACACACACAAGCAGCACAACCTGACCACACATATTCATGTCACGCTTGTTTCTATTAGTTAGTAAATGCTGACTCTGGTCACCTCAACACTAACACATTTTAAATAGCATTAACGCTGCTTTCTTCTTTACAAAATATTTAAGAAAAGCATCAACAACAATGGTATTTACCAATAATATTATATTATTAGCCGAGCAGACAATTTAGCTGTGTCTCAATTTCAGAGGGCGCATTCTTCGAGGCTACAGCCACGTATCTCAGCATTCATTGCACTTCAACGACAAGGTAAGGGTGGCGACAAAAGAAGTCGATGTTTGAGTATCAGGCTTTAACTTTAGTACCAACCAGCTAATGGTACACATGATAAAAAACAATGAAGTCCGCATGCTTTGTGGGCCATGTGACCGCAGGAGAAAAACATGGAGCGACTGTGGAACGTAGTATTTTCCTTAACTGTTTGCTCAATATGTCCTCAACCAAATTACTACTCGTCTCTACTTTACAAGAACATTTGACCACACTTGTGACAACGAGCAATATCATTACCAGCACACTATAATGTAAAAAACATTTGATCACATTGGTCTCAGATCCCCTAATGTTTTTGTTTTGGTGACTGCATGTTCTGAGTGAGTTTATGTGACCAAAGCTCTGCCTCCTGTCTATTTATTCAGGGGAAGCATTTATTTTAAGGTTTTACACACAGGAGCAGTAGCTCCACTATGTTGTTACGGTATGTTTTTAGAACTGACTTGACTAAACTCAACCATGCTCCCAAAAAGACAAAGGTATTTATACACATAAGTGCACGTTTAGAACTCCATGTGTTCCGTGTGTACTAGTTATATGAATGCCTTTTGAGCACGTGCCTGTTGGTGGGGCTACCTTTCTTGGACTGGGCTTCGATAATCCAAACACGGTCACTTGTGTTACTGCTGGAGTTCACATATTTTGATTGATCTTCTTCTGATGTATTTGTTCTTCGCAGACTCACCAATTAACCTGACCTGTGGGTCTTTGTACTATGGGAGGGACCTGGAGCCGGAAACCCACTCAGATAATCGCAAACGCCACTCATGACAGATGTTAGTTGAACTGGTTCAAATCAAATCTGTGCGCTTTACCAGGCAAAACGGGAAATCGACCCAACTCTAAGGCAGCTTGAACACAGTGGAGCAGTACATAGTGCAGGGTCATTGTATGTTTGTGTCCTGTATGTGGTTTAGTACATGAATACGAACATAACATGATGCCCCTCTATATGGCTTCAGAAGGTCTACTTATCTTAATCTCTTTAGCATGATATACAGTACATTTTTGATTGGCTGCCACAGGCTATGATGTTTAACAGATTATAGATTAGATGCACATAAAGATGATCCTATTAAACAGCATTAAAAACCTATTTTCCGTAACATAAGTCAGCACAAGGCTAAGCATGTTACAGTTTATATGGAGAAAGACAAACCGGGGAAGGAAAACAGAGGAAACAATTCAATGTTTTTAGTTTTGTATCTCAATTTTAACTGTTTTGAAATTTCTTCAATACTTCAAAGTCTGGTCACTTATGGTTAAATGCTTTTTAATACACTTTAATGTCATGACAGCTTGAATATATAAGCACACACTAACACACACCTCCCATGCATCATGGCAGCTTAATGTACACAACACGCTTAGCTATGTGTTGCTTTGTGTCATGGAAAATAAGGATTTAATGCAGCATAATAGGATCATCTTTATGTGCATATAATCTGTAATCTATTAAACATCTCCGCCCATGCCACCAATGAGGATATGCGTGACTTATGCACAGCATAACAGTTTAAATCCATTTTAATTTGTTTGCTCTTTGACTCAGTGACTTAACCGAAATATTTGCATCCTCTTAAGGCCGTTATTCTAACTATATTCTGACTAGGTCTATATTATTTTATATTACATACATAACTTTAACAAAAAAAAAGTTAACACAAAAGAGATATTTAAAAACAAATGTTCTAAATATACACGGTTCAAATAATTGTAAAAATAATAACAGTCTCAGTAAATGCAAAAATCTGTTCTTTACGGAAATAATTTAAAATATATTTAATAATCAACAGTAAATATTAACCGTTGGGTGACTGCCATTAAATCACAAGTCAAATACATCAATGCATAAACCTTCTCGCAAGCCAAACAAACTAGAATGTGATGCATACATTAGCTGATGATCGACTCATTTGGTAAACATGACAGTGAGTTGACAACAAATGTAGATCTGCCCTGTAACACATAAGGTCTAAACTATGCCATTTAAATGTATGTAAAGCAATTTCACGCATTCCATGGACAGCGTGCGGGCGTGCACACACACAAACACGTACACACACCATCTATAACCATGCAACACTTTTTAAAGTACCATTGACTGGAAGGCCTGTCTGACCTTCATCCACATTAGTCCCACCCTTTCCCCCTGATCAGCCAATACCCTCTGGCTCTCTGCCTCCTGAGTAAACCTCCCCGCCCAAAACTCAACAGTATAAAAAATAATTCTAGGGCAGATGTCAACAACAGCAACTTGAGAAATGAAATGATAAATTTGGAGAGAGAGAGAAAAGTTAAGGACTGTGTGCAGAGAGGCTGCAAACAGGATGAACATTTGGGTCAATAAGAGGCATTCAGGAATATTACAGTGCATGTTTAAGAAAATGATCCAGCTATTGAGTCATACAGTAATTTCCTTAAAATCTGTCATTACTCATATCATTTGATGTCAAACCTTTGCCTCTTCCGTTTATTTTTTACAAAAACATTTAAAAATGAAAAATAATATACACTAGATAGCAGAATAGTTTTTTGTATTATAGCCTTCAGTTTCCGAGAGCATGTGTATGTTTCCTACGTAAAAAAAGCTTTGATTTCTTAAATATTTCGTATTTTACCTTCAGTGTGTGGCATGGTTTCCATGTGATTAACCAGAACAAGCAAATGCTGCTAAATTTCGAACATTAGGAATATAGCAGGGTTTAGCTACAGAGATAGTGCACCGTTCATTCTCTGAATACTTCCACCACTGTATGACATATGACTGACATCAGCTCCCATTAAAAAGTATTGGTAGCCGTTGAAATATGAATACATTCTTTTAAGAATCTTGTCACTCACGCCCCCCTGCCCTGGAGCGGACTGTTGACAGTGCGCCTCAATCGCGTAGCTTAGGGCGGGGGGCGTGGCGCCACCTAGTGTCAAAACTGAGAAGTACAATACAGTGGGCCATAGTCCATTACATTACAATTAATTTAGCTGACGCTTTTATCCAAAGTGACTTGCAATCAGTGCATTCAAGGGAAGGGGAGAGCGGGGTAATGTGAGACACCCCCTGCATCTAGGCAACGGAACACATTTATGGTCATGTGATCATTATGTTTTCAAGCCCCTCCCATTCCACCCTTGCCATGAAGGAGAAGTTGGTGCTGATGCTGTGGTTAGAATGTTTTTTCACAAAAATGTAAAAGTAAATTTTCTTGCATCAACTGTTGTGTCAAAACAAATTGATTCAGGTAGAAAAACTCATATCATACATGTTGGTGAACTTCCAACATATAAAACCATGTGATTGATGCTAGCTGAAGATTAGCCTGAATTGCTAAGAGATGTTGTTTTTTCTAAAATGTTGGCTGTGGGGTAAAGTGAGACATGTAGCACAAGTTAAGTTGTTTATGTTTTATTTTTAATGCCTTAAACATTGTAGAAAAGCCATCATGCAAAGAAACTACACCGGGAAGACAACCTGGGGCCAAACACCCCTCCCAGAGATGGAGAGTGAAGACGCTGAGGTCATGCAAGGAAAGAAGTCCTTAAGAAAAACTGGAAGGGATAGAAATATTGATAAGACAACCCTCAAAAGATTCATAAAGAAAAAAGAGAAAGGGGAAGTAAAATCAGAAGCCTGGGGTGCAGTAGCTGATGCAAAGAGAATATTCACAGATGAGATGGAGGAGGAGCTGGCCAAACACTTGAAATAACTAGCTGACCAGTTCCATGGCCTTGCTCCAGTTAAGTGCCGTGAACTGGCATTTGAATACGCAGAGAAAAACAATATCCCTGTCCCTGCCAATTGGACAGAGAAACAATGTGCAGGCAAGCTAGGGTGTGCAAGAGATCACATGAATCATAATAATCATAAATGTGCTTAATTGACGTATTACAACATGTGTTGTTATGGTAGTTTTAAAGTGGAAAAGGTAAGTGGATTACTTTACCCCCTTGATTTCTCTGGTCTGTCTCACTTTACCCCTAAGCTGGGGTAAAGTGAGACACAAGACCACTTTTTTACAAACAATCACATTTTCACTGCCCTTTGTCCTGAAGACATTCTGATCATTTCCATTGCTAGGAAACATCCTGAATTAATAGGAAATGTGTAAATTTTACTGAAATATGATTTTAGCTCGCCTAGAGGGGAGCAAATGTAAACAATGTCTCACATTACCCCACTCTCCCCTACTCGAGGGTACAAACCAAGAACAACAAGAATCAAGAAAGTACAATTTCTTCAAAAATAGAGCAAAACTACATAGTGCTATAAGTAACTGCCATTTCAGTGCTACAAAATTGTTAGTTTTTTAATTTTTTTAATTTATTTTTTTGAGGCGGGCCAATTTAAAATGGATGGCGGGCCGCAGATGGCCTGCGGGCTGTAGTTTGGACACCCCTGCTCTACACACACACACACGCACACACACACGTAAATATAAATACACACAAGCACACACACTTTCTCACAAATTCCCACACTGTAAATCACACATAAACACAACACACAGAGTTTAATTGCAGTAATTAAGCAGCTTAATTTAGAGCAACAACTGTTGATACGCTGTGTGGGTGTCTTGGCAGGTAGCATCATCATCACGGCTTAACCCAACACACACACACTTGTATATATGCAAATATTCTCTCTCAGGCATGTTTACATAAAAAACATGCATGTGTGCATGCACATGAATGTGGCTGTGCACATGCACATACGTGGATGTACATGCATATGCATGGTATTAATGAACAGCCTACACAATCCTTTAAACAACAACATGTCAGCTTTAACCTACTTTTACAGAGTTTTTGAACTACAGGCACGACCCTCTGTGCATGTGATATAGAATGTCTCAATACATCAAAGCTTTGATGCATGTGTAAGTGCGTGCTCACACAATGTTTATGGAGACATAAGAAAGTGCCATAGCATATTGTATATGGGTCAAACATATTGTATGGATATATCAAAAGTAATTGGCAGCAAGCCTGTTTATGTGTGTGTGTGTGTGTGTGTGTGTGTGTGTGTGTGTGTGTGTGTGTGTGTGTGTGTGTGAAGTATGTATATATAAATGTATAGGGAGTAATTGGGTGAGGGGATAAGATACAATCATGACAAGTGAAGTTATATCCCCTCTTTCATCTTTTCGTGTGTTTGTGTGTGTGTGTGTGTGTGTGTGTGTGTGTTGTCAAAGAGGAAGCATCTTGTGAATCCACCAAAGCAGAAGCACTGCTACATCTAGAAGAAACAAGGAATCTTCAGGGACTTAGATGAGGCATTTAACTGCCCGTACAGTTGCAAGTCATTGGTAACTTCCTTGTGAACTCAGGAGTTATAACTTATGGACAGGAAATACGGGAAAAAAACTAAAAACACAAGGACACACGCCTGTTCACATCTTGGCCGACCTCTCTCCCAGTGCATCCTGGGCAGGAGAAGAAGTTCTATAAATCTGATGTCTTTTAACTATATTCTGGTTCGCCATATCAGGGTTATTTAGCTTTGAATGTCCAAGCTTGCGGCCACTGTGTCGGCCTCTTAGAGTGACTCAACTTTTACAGAGCAACACAAATGAGGAAACAAAGTAGTGGGACAGATAACGACTGAAGAACAGAGATGATAAATGGGATTGTGTGAGAGCTCTTGATCCAGAAGTGAGACTGTCGTTATTAATGATTTGGGAAGCAATCAACAGGCCTTTGTTTATCTCCTCTCATTAAGAAATGCTCTCATTAGTGTCCCTTTAAAAGCAACAAACGCAATTAAACAGGAAAGCAAAAAGATGCAGCTGTCGCAATAGGACGAATTTACGTGTTGATAAACTGTATGTTAACGTGATCCAAGGCCTGAGTTATCAAGCAAATCAACACATTTGAAAGAGGTTTTCATCTGCAAATGGTTATTTGATTAATTACTTGAAAGTTGAACTGATTATCAAAACTGTCACATATCGATCTAATGATTATTCAGATCTTTTCAGCGAAAAATCTTCCAGCGTGTTACTGGGAGTTATATCGTTGTACGAAGCATGGAGTTATCTATCAAATAGGGATTATCCAAACTGTCTCGAGATTTAACCCGATGTCAGTCTATCAAGATAATGAACATGTACTGTACGTCATTAAAAGGACATGAGTTGAGGCCAAGAGGAGAAAGAATGGCTGATGGGGAGCTTGGATTAGCGGACGGGGAGGCTAAGACACAGAGCAGAGAGAGTGTCAAAGGAAGCTATAGGGGCTAGATCCCATTTCTGTATGCTTCAGAGACCTCAAGAACTGCGAGGCACCCAGGGCATTAGGCAGACACACACACACACACGCATGCACGCACACACACTGTAGGCATGTGTCTCAACACTGGCCTTACATATGGAAATGGCTTCTTATTAAAAAGTCATTGAGGTGGTAATGGTTAATATCAGCTGTCAAAGAAGTCAAAGCAGTGGACACACATGCACACAAACACACACAAACACACACTTAAATGCTTGACATATATCCTCATTGACACACAATATTCAGACACGTACACACACATGACAGTACTACAGTTGAGTTATTAATTAGACATAATAAGGTTTAACTCTAAAGTAATTCAAGGCTGGTGACCTACTTTTGTGACATACTGTGTGGGTGCAGCCACTAATGTGATAAATAATAATAATATGTCTGGTCAGTATTTATGCTAATGTATTCATAACCCACTAGCCGGCATCATGTTTGTGTTTGTTAATTCACTTAGTGTGAGTGTGTGTGAGTGTAGGTGGGTGAATGTGTGCGTGCATGCATGTGGATACCCAGAACTTAAAACACACCCTGTGTGTGTCTGGGTTTTAATTAAGTTAGTGACTCTAATATTGACTGTAAAACTGTATTTAGAAATGTGCAAATGTAAAAACTTGTATGTTAACTTAGTGAGTGGATATGTAAACATCGACTAATTATGTAAATATTAATATTTACTTTTAAGTAAACACTTTTGGTGAGGTCCATAATAAAGCTTTAGACTTAGACTAATGACACTTTTTTTTTACTATTTTAACAAGCTGAGCAACAGATAAGCCTGATCCTTATCTACGGAATATGCAACTATTCCTCTCAATACCTTTCCAACTCTTTCAACTCCTTTCTCACACAACAACACTGTTATATGCATACTCTATAATGACAGAGACGGCATGTGTTTAATCCATCTTCACAATGCAGAGAATACAAGAAGAGGTTCTGGGATCTGATGAAACGCTGCTCTCTACACTAGTTGAACTATCTCAGCTGCAAATATGCACAAATACACAGTAACTTACACTAAGTGGTATATGTTTGTCACTGTAAAACACCAAAACATGAACACACCCTCATCCTCTCAGACATCCTCTGTAGCCTCCTCAGGCCATGTGACTTGCAGGGAACAGATATGAAAAACAACAGCTGTTGATGGACAAGAAGATTCTATATGCAGACGAATGAAGATGCTTCTTGACGCATCGAGCCAGATAATGTACGTCCTCACCTTTATGCACAAGAAACAAATTTTGAAAATGTTTATTTCCCTTAAAGATAAAACAATTACTGTCATATATCTGTAGTTATTACTTTTTTTATATTTTAATATATTTTCTAAAATAAAATAATGTAACTGTGCAGGACGCAAGCAAGAAGCAAGCACTTCAGCAAGAGGTCGAGAGGCAGAAGTAGAGACGTGTCCTAACATGTACCAGACATGTGCAGACATGTGCAGACATGTATCCAACTGTGTGTGTGTGTGTGTGTGTGTGTGTGTCAACAAGACCGTCTTTTCTTCCTTGTACATAGGAACTGCTTCTTCAAATTTTAACCAGGGAGTCTTTATCAATATTATACACTGAACACAGCACATATAATTCAGTATGAATATATCTGTGATTGTATTTCATTCAGTTAACAAACCCCCACTTTTTTCATATCATCTTTGAGTTTTTGTTAACTCTCCTTAAAATGTTCCTTCTCACTAACTTTCAGTTAAATATTTCAGCTTTTTCTTGTTACACCTCCTCAGTTAATTATCTTCTCTGCTTTAAAAAAAAATAATCTTTCTGTCATGTTCTGCAGCTGTTTACTGGTATTTACTCTCAGGCTCTTTCAGTTTGAGGATGTCTCTGCTGTGCTTCCTCTGTGTACTGGTTCATCGGTCATGCTGCCAATGGAGTGTTGTGTAAAAACTACTTTCAATTTCTAAATCTGTTCAACAGCGTCCAAATGATACTCCACCTGGCATAGTTCGCACATGGTAGAGAAGACAATTACTCTTAAGTTAACTAACTAACTTAACTAAAAACAGAAAGAAAATCCAAAATATATTTTTCCCTCAGCTGCTACAGTTATTAATGCTATTTCCCCCCCCCCCCCCCCCCCATGTCAGTAAACAATGAAGAACACAATCTTCGAGAGATCTCTTGTGAGATGGGCAAAATAATTCAGTTAATAAAAAGTGCATAAAATGACAAATCCCCCCAAAAAATTGTATCACTGAGTGACCTATCACTGAATACTTATTCTTCATGCTAGTACCATATGGCTCATTCAGCTGCTTTGACTATGTACTCATTCTGTGAACTTCCCATGTAACTTTGCATCAAAGCTAAACACCTTTGAGCTGTAGTGTCAGAGACTTCTGCTATTTGAACCATTATTTTGTTTAAATTCATTCACCCCTCTATTAATCTATCCATCTACAGTGAGGTGATCATCTCAGTATGATATAGTGTGAAGACTGGTTCTTAAACCCGCTAAACTATTTCCTGAACAGGACAGGATCTTTATGAACACAATTTAACCCTTGTGTAACATTTCTATGCTTTGAAACGTTCCACTTCCTGCTGCACTGGAAACTGCTGTTCAGAGTCAACAAGGTCCTCAGAGTGGACGTGAGGGAAATGAAAATATTTAAAGAGTAACTGTATCTGTGCTTGTATTTTCAAACAAATGTAAATATACGGTAATGTTTGCAGGGCAAATTTTTTTCAATTGTCATGTTATTGTCAAATATTTGAGCTATTCATAAAATCCACTTTGTTTACATTTCTCATAGAGTCCTACATCTTGAGTTTTCTCCTGCCAAGCAGATCCATTTATCCAGAAAAGTAGTAACAGACCTGCAAGATTTGCATTTGTGCATGAAATCGCACATGCAGACAACACAGACAAAAAAAGCAAAACGTGTAGGCATAGACTAATTATTGGATTCCATACTTCCAAGAAGCAGACGAACAGTAGCTTAACTGTTGTGGGAAGTAAGTCGTACAAAACATTATGTAGCTATTGGAGCTGACTTTTTTTTGCATTTAGTTTCATCTTCTACTGTAAAAGCTCTTTTTAAATTAGCTAATTCATTTTTGGATCGTGTTTTTGGCTTCTCTCTGGAGTGTTATGTTCCAAAATGAAACAATTGAGACTTTTAATGCAAAAATAACAATTAAGCTCATTAAAATACTAAATTGTTTCAGGAGGCAGATCCAAGCCTTTGACTCCAAAAAAAGCTGTAATGTATTGTGAGTCTGTTCCCATCTGCAAGAAAACGTGATGCTATTGTTCTGTGTAGTCACGTACCCTTTCAAAATGGATCATTTCCAAGCCAAAACATATCCATCTCAGTTATTTTCAATTACATATTTTCTCTACTCTCACATAAAGGAGTTAAAATGTGCATTTCTAAGTGCAGGTGGTTTGGCGTGTCATTATTAACGCACAGTTATTACTTTTAGCCTCACAAATGGGTTGTGTGTTGAGGGGCAAGGCCATGTACAACCTGAAGCACACATAGGGAGAGTTCCAAGATTTAGAAGTAACATTTACTCGAGGATATATTCAGTAGTTTCCAGTATTTGCGTTTCAGTGTGTGTGTGTGTGTGTTTGTGTAAGTAAGTGGGTGTGCAGCAGCTGCCCCCCCCCAGCCCTTTCATGTCACCCAACACCAGGGGCTCATGGCTGTGGCCACGGGTGGTCCACTATGTGAGAACTGGTTCCTGCAGGGGGTGTGAAGAGACCCCCTGATGCTATCAAAATATACGTATACCACAGGGGGACAAACACACAAACAGGCCCAAGAATGAGCACTCAAACACACACTAATACTGTGCCAAGCTGCAAATTATACTCCGAGGATGTCGCTGTCTTTGTGCAAATATTTTTTGTAAAATAAAGGCAGTTTATTTCATGTCTGCCATTACTATTATCGACATAGCATTTGGTTACCGAAACAAGAATGGAAAGAGATGAATTGAACAAGACAGCGAACAGATTTAAGAAATAGAAGGACATATTTCCTCAAGCATGTTCTGTGTGTCAAACTATTCAGTTATTTTTACTCCCCTGATTTAGAGATCAGTGAACTGGCCATCAAACTAAGTTATACACAAATCTCATAGTTGAGATGAAGATAAAAATCTGATAATTAAATAATAAATATCTACAATAAATATACAATAAATATGTATATATATTTCACTAGTTGCAGTGTCTTTTGTGAAAAAATAAATGAACCCTAAACAGGCTGCGTCAAGGAAAAATACGTATTTTAAATTAGCTCAAACTGCTAAGTACTCGAGTAATTTGTGGTTTCTGTGAACTGATGTGAAGGAGATGTGTCATGCCCTGGTGACTGTCTGTTAACCTGGGAGTATAAAAGTTAAGAAATAATAAAGTCAAGAGGAAACACTTTGGGCAGCAGCACTGGTTTTATCACCGATGGCAACAAACCAATCAAATTAAGGTTACATTTAAACGACTTCCCCTAAAATACAAGCTTGGATTGTTTATTTGAGACAATGTGTTCAGCCCTAATAACTCCAAAAAACAGACAGTTAACTTCTCCTTAACTTTGCTTGTGTTGTTGTTACTTCACTACAATGAATGTGTGTTTCAGTGCCTAAAGTGAGACTGGCACAACAAGCAGTGCAACACCACTTGAACAGCTAACACCATGGTTAATAACTTATTTCAACACATCATGAAACAATCTCATCAAACGATGGATCATGAAAACTTAATTTACAAATGAGGAATAAATAAATGCAAATACAAATAACTGCAGGGTGAACGTTTTGTTTCTGGGTTTCTCTATTCACTCCGCTAAATGGGAGATGAAACAAGCTGCTGATGGTATGTGCCTTGAGAAAAGAACTTCAGGGTTTAGCCTTTCATAAGCAATGTTGTTATTTATCCATCTGAATTCAGTCTGGTGGTTTAACACCGGACCGCAAACAAAGTAGGAGAGAGAAAAGAGAGAAAGAAAGACGGCCGCTGATGGACGGAGGAGTTACACACAAACACTGAGATTGCAAGGAAAGGGAAGAAACCCCCCCGAGAAAATAAAACTGAAAAGCTAAAAAAGAGACTGATTAAGGCAAATAGGTGATTAAGTGGGAGAGAGAAGTATAGAGGAATGAAAGGCAAGGGAAATTGATCTGAAGCAAAATAGAGAGATAAGAACGTGAGAGAGATGGAATTGACTGAAAATGAACGAGTGCAGATCAAAGAAGGGGAAGCTGTAATGACTTAGGGAGAGAGAGAGAGAGAGAGAGAGAGAGAGAGAGAGAGAAAAGCGGGAGGAAAGAGGAGTAAGGAACTGAAAGACAGATCCATCACAGGGAGTGAGGTGGGAGTGACGAAATGCATTCAGACAGGAAAACAGACTAACACCAAAGCAAAAGTGGGGCAGTTGCATAATTTTTTACACTGAGCAGAACCACATCATCTCGATATCTGTTTGGCTTTTCGTTTTCAGTTTGTCTTCAACTGTTCTCCATGGGCTATACGCATGGAAAACAAAGACGCATGCTTACGGATATATCACAATTTATTCCGTTTCCTTTCCTTCTGGCACGCTTCAGTCTCCTCAGGCTGTCATTGGTCCCCCCCCTCCCCCGTTTGAGTTGCCTCTCTTTACCAGGTAAATGAGATGTGTTTATCACAACATTGATGTAAGGTTCAAGTTAATTACAGGTAGAGTAACCAATTAATTGTGATGTGTGTGTTAAGTGGTTGTGCACGTGCATGCGATGTGTGTGTGTGTGTGTGTTTGAGGCTGTGCGGGGCGTCACAGATAGGAGGAGGCCGGTACCTCAGGAAACCGAGTAGAGAAAATGAGTTCACCTTCTCCCTGTGTGTCAGACTATTAGCGTGGGACAAATAACAAATTAATTGTCTTTGAATCATAAGCACATGTGACGATAAGCGTGTTAAATATGTTGTCTAAGAGTTCAAGGTGACATAAAGGACAGGCTGATATAAATGTATTCAGGCCATAGTAAGATAGAAAGAAAATTAAGCAGTTTTTTTAATTAAGATAATTGTCAATTATTATTGTTTAGTATATATAATGCAAACTACTGTACATTTTCTGCCAATTTGTTAACAAGTTACATAACACAGAAGTTTACTGTGGTAATATCCAATCAACACTCTTCTCTGATCAATATTTTGATATTAACAAAATGGACTAATTGACTGTGTGTAATGTGGAGGTCGCTGGTATTGTAGCACAAAACTGACACATCTCTCAGTTCACTGCTTTTTGTTTTAAGACAGAACTTTACTCTCTCACTGCTTTTGCCTGGGTGGTTTGAATTGTTTTCCATTTGAGTAAAGCATCTGTCCAGCACCTGACAGCAAACAAACAAAGTTAATGATGAACATAATAAAATAGATAGTTTCTTAACAGCTATATACTTCCCTTAGAAGTTGAAGGAGACAGAAACAGAGCAAAAAGGAGAGTGAATATTCAACTTGTATTGCACAGGTCAGAAATAAACATTATTAATATGACTGTGGGTTTTTGTATTCTGGGTTTGCAACTGCTATTAACTGTTGAAGTAATAATGTGCTAACATTTCAGAGGTTGAAGCACTTGACTTATTTTCAATGAGTCAAGTATATACCAGATAAGGGTTAGATGGAAAAATAGGCTGCTTGACTGTGATAAATGTAGATAAACAAGCTTTTGAATGAAATCGTTATGCAGATACATGTGATACATCAGCCTTCATTTGTGGATATGTTCATTGCCATGACAAACAATGAAACAGTCATTAAACTGCAGTACTGAGTGACACCTAATACTCAACTGTACCTTTTATCATGTATCTTTCACTGATCTAATGCAGTCTCCCTGCTCAGAAATCCACATGACTGAAAAATGCCACATGGCAGAAACTTTAATCCCTGCAGGTATCTAAAGGGCTTTGGTTTCGAGGCACTGCCAAAAAGCTGAAAGGGTTCAAACAAGGGACTGCGTAGATTAAACGGCCCAATTAATCTTTACTTCTCCAGTCTTGCAAACTCCAAGTCTAGACTTCAAAGCAGAGGCAAACTTGAGGACTTGATCCACTTGTAGAGTTGTTTTTCTCCTTACGCGTGTGTGTGTGTGTGTGTCTGGTGTCATGTGTGTATGTCAACCTCATGACTCACAGAGGCTTGTGGAAACAACCTTGCTATGGAGTGGCGTGACGGGTAATGAACCAGGAAGCAAGGGGTTCCTTGTAAAATGACATTCAAAATGATACATTGGATAAACAAACACACAAAAAACTGTATAAAAAGGATTTTTATCTCTGAAAAAACTAAGTGGGAATAAAACATTGTACAAGGAGTCAGATCCATGAAGAAAGAAATTGGAGGGAAGATATGGGGTACCAAATTTTTGATTATGTCAAGGTTTTAGATAAGCAGGGCAGGAAGACAGGTTGAAGAAGGAAAGGGAGAGAAAAAACTAATTGAGATTAAAAGGCAGATTGGTTTTATGGAGGAAACAATGATCACATGCAAGATCAGCATATTTAGCTATAAGGTAAAATAATCCTGACCTAATATACTGAGAGAGGAAATGATGATATGCAAATAATCATCATAACATCAGGACTGAAGTACTTTCATAAAGACATTTCTCTTCCCTTTCCCTCCAGTGGAATCTGGGTTCACAAAGGAGCCTCACAAGCGGACTAACAGGGGGTTTCCTAAAACACCTGTACAGTCTTTGAGTGGGCGATCATTACAAATATTTACACGGTTATATTAACATATATCACATAACAATTAACAATTATTTCCATTAATTAAAAAAAAATGTGTGAATAACAGAATAACAAAGAGGAAGTTGGTATGTAAACAGCCGAGCTTTCACAGCTTGGGAGAGGAAACACATACACACAAAAACATAGACGGTGGCGTTTTGGGGGGAGAAAACTAAAAGCCAAATGTGAGTCAGAGGACTTACAGCAGTTAAACATTTTAACAGGCACAAGCCAACTCTTGGTGTGTGTGTGTGTGTGTGTTAGAGAGAGAGAGAGATTGTGTGCAAAGCCAGGGAGACAAAAACAAGGCCAGTGAGCCGAGCACATGGTCTGAGTCTAAATATTAGTGTCTTACTGCCACCTATTGACTGAATGTGTTACTGCCCTCCCCTCCCCCACAGTGTTGTTCAGCAGCAAAACACAGTTGTATTCACCACCTTTATTTATGAAAGATATAGTACGAAGAAGAAATGGATGGAGGATAGAAGAAGAACATTTGTTTCCACAAAAACAACTTAATAATCAGTATTCAGAGGACCATGTATTCTTGTCTAAAGCTGATTCTATTGCCTGAAACCCACTGTATGCATCCTCTTATTTCCCCAAAATACATGTATTGCATTTGACTTACTTCTTACTAGTGTGTGAAAATACCTTAAAAACAATATCTTCTCCAATGAGAAAATTCCCAAAGTCCCAAATAAATCATTAATACAGATTTTAATAGCAGTTTTATGTATTTCACAGACAAATATAGTGTATTATTAATGGTGTCATTATTAAATATATGCGTCGACACAGTGTCCTCAACAACAAGACTGTGCAAGTTTTAGGGGTAGGAAAATGATGAGTTGCAACAACACACATTCAGTTATAAACAGCTGTAAAACAATACATAGAGCTATATATATATATTGCTCATCTAGCAGAATATTAATAGGACTTAGCAGTAGAGGGTAAATACTGCTGTACCACTAAAATTGGGTATTTATCCAAGGTTTTATCACATTTTGATAAAGTGTGATGAAGTAGGAGAGGTGTGGACACGAGTTCACAGAGGACAGAGCAGATGGTGTCTGCTGGACTTACACAATCACACGCGCACACACACAGACACACACACTCTGGTGACATAATAGCGCCATGCCAGGTGTGCAGTTGGTGGCCCGCAGTCTGGCACTGGCTGTGAGTTGTGCGAGAGTGTGCGCGCGGGTTTGTGTGTATCCCGTGCTCCCTTTGTGTGAAAGGGGCCCCCTATTCACTAGCCTCCGCTGCCAGCTTGGCACTAAATCACAGGACGAGACGGTACATGCGCACGCACAGTCGCACGCACACACAAACCCACACGTGCATGCAGACACACCACCCTCTGTTGTCTTTTTGTCTATCCTGTGAAGAGAATGAAAAGAGGTCAAACAGGAAGACTGAGGAGGGAAATGAGGGACGGCCGCGCTTCAGCTCAACTTAAAGAGCAAAAGACAAAGAAAACATATTTAATATGTTTGAAAGAGGCAGAGAGAAAAGAAAAGAACTGTCATCCTCTCTCGTCTTAAGTGACTCAGTGGCTCTCACTGAGCACGCACGCACGCGCGCACACGCACACACACACACACACACACACGAGTAGTGGTTGAGGTGAGACTGCAGCTGGGTTGTCCAAACCTTGCCTCAAAAGACTGCCTGAGGAAATTGTGTTTGTGTGTGTTCTTCCTATCCTTGTGCATGATGTGAATAAGTGTGTTTAAATCCAGACAAGCAGCATTTACCAAACAGCGAGGCACCTGGCTCTGTATTAAACTGATAATAATGACACAACCAATGAAATATTTACACTGAGTAGACAAGAGAAGGAGAAAGAGTGAGTGTTTGTGTGATCTGACATCAGAATCAGAAAGGATTTATCAGTATTTCAGTAAGCAGCGGACATGAGCAGTAAGAAGCAGACTGAAAGTTGGAGAGCAGAACAAACTGATACCGCCGTATCGATTGTGGCTACACTGAATGGGAAACACAACCTGTATACAACAGGATTTCAGTCACTTCCTAGCAGCTTGCCACACCACTGACTGTGTAAGTTATGTCACCCATTCAACAAATACTGCCGGTTAAAGTACCTGTTGATGAACACATGACACTGTTGTGTGAACAAGCCAGCAAACACAGAAGAGTCACGCCAAGCTGAAATCGAACAGGCTCCCAAGTGTCTTCTGTCAGATACTTGTTTCTTATAACCATGCTCCAGCACAAACATGTATTCAGTGCAGACTATTATCTAACAAAATAAATGACTTTCATTGAGAGTTTTTACGCAAGCTCATTTGACCTTTGGGTTGTCGAAGTGATAAGATCAAGTATACAGGCTAATATATACAAAGAAGGCTGGACGAGATTATTTTATAAATATTTCTGCATTAAGCTTTGCACTGGGCAGGAGCCTTTAAGTTGCATTATCTGGTCGCAGAATGAACATTAGTTCTTATTTACTTAACAAACTCTCCTGCGTGTGCACATCCACCTTCCTCCTCGACTGCCTCGTCAGCGCCAAACACACACATGCAGCAGAGGAACTGGCAGAGAGAAGAAAGATATCATCCAATTCCAGCCCAACAAAAAAGTGAAAATCTGCAGCGTGGGATTCCTTTGGACATCGCAAAAACGAACATTGTCCTTAAGGACGAATATCCACTTGCATAAAAGGGGGACGTAAAGACAGGCTGCCAAAGGAGGAAACACATCAAACGTGTTGGCCCATCTTTGGGAGCATCTGTGCAGATCAAAGAATGTGTTCCAGTCATAACTTTAATCCCTAAAAAAAAAAAACATGTTTCATTGTCCATAATAAAATGCTAAATCTAACTAATTTTCCACACGATAGTTCCAGGCCTCTGCGTTGTCTGCTGTCCGTTCGGCAGAAATACACTGATCCCCGTTGTGACACCACAAAGAAACCCAGGGGGCTGAGATAGGTGAGTGTATCTGTGAGTGACGGCTACTGACTGGATCAGTCTGGTTGAGCTGCTGCAAAACCAACAAGAAACTGGAAACTAGTTCAATCATCATTTAGAGAACTTGTGATGATATTTCTCACGATTTTCAGATTTGATCGTGAAATGAACCAAATGAACAATAGATTAATTGAGTCACAGGTGATATTCTGTATAGAGTACTTTTAAGATTAAGATTAAGATACATTTATTTGTCCCAAACACATGTACAGACATGCACAGGCACACTCATGCAGGTAGGGAAATTTAACATCTGCTTTTAACCCATCTGGTTCAGGACACACAGAGCAGTGAGCAGCCATGTACAGCGCCCGGGGAGCAGATGTTGGGGGAGTAAGGTGCCTTGCTCAGGGGCACTAGACAGGGTAGGGAGAATCCTCTTGGATTTTTGGACAGATCAATCCAGGTTCGTCTTTTTGTTGTTTCTCCGTGGAGTTGAACCAGAGACGAACCAGAGACCTTTTCGGCCAATAGTCCAAGTTTCTGCCACTAGTCCACCGCTTAATATCGTAAATACATTTTTCTGGTAACACTATAACTATAACTCAATGTGGTACTTTTAAAGTGAGGTATAAATACTTTTTACTTAAGTAAAGGGCATCAATAATTCCAGAGTTTGTTAATTAAATCAGTTTCAGATTACAGGCGTCATAATATCTCATCTCATTTTCGTCCGCTTATCCGGGGTCGGGTCGCGGGGGGAGCAGCTCAAGCAGGGGGCCCCAGACTTCCCTTTCCCGGGCCACATTGACCAATTCTGACGGGGGGATCCCGAGGCGTTCCCAGGCCAGTGTTGAGATATAATCTCTCCACCTAGTCCTGGGTCTTCCCCGAGGTCTCCTCCCCACTGGACGTGCCTGAAACACCGTATTTCAATAATATATAAATTGAAATACTGGGAAATTGTAGTATTTCATGGGGCAGTTATCAAATCTTGATAATCTCTTAACATCGCAGCACTACACCAACCCTTACCTTTGACTGTGTCATGTGGCATGTGGCATGTAACTGCAGAGCAATTATTACAGTATTAACGCTGCTCTCTTTTTAATGTTTTTTAAATCTTTATCTTTCAAGGATAATGGGTCTCACATGTTTTAAAATGTGACCTGCACCCAGATCTGTGGGGCACAGCATCTTGCTCCCCTGTATGGTTTAACCTGTATTAACCAGTGACAAATAAAGCTGTATCTGAAGCTCATTAAGAGAATCAACTTTCTACTGGTTATCGCTCCTTGATGCTTCAGTACTGGCGACAAACAGCATGTTTGAACTCAGCAGGCAGTTTTTGGAAACACTGCCTGTGGATCATTTCTCAGTGCAGAACAGCACATGAAGAAACTCCTCAGTGGCTGAAAAGCATTAGCAAGTTATCGGACAGCCAGAGATTCAGAAAATCTATTTGGAGCTTCTCCGCACGAGCTTTCCCAGAGGATAATGAATTTGACTGCCTCCATACACACACAGAGAATTTGTCAGTGTTTGCTAGCTCAGCGGTTTTCCACAGTCTTTCCAATAGCCGGCACTTTCATGGCAGTGACTCAACTATGATCAATGTGCTTCTATCAATATGAAGACTCTCTGCTCCTCTCTCTGTATCTCTATCGCCAAATCTCAATCAATAACAGACAAATTAGAGGCAGATTTTCTTTTAATCTTATAACCCCCATCTCTTTTACCTGACTGAATTCTGAACCGGTGACCTCTATACACGTTATCCACTCCACAGTGAAAACACCTGATATTATCAATAGCTACCAAACACATGCACACTCTTACATCTGCTTTGACCTTGTACATCTGTTCAATCTGTCTCCTGCTCTCAATCCTGCCCCCCTTTCTCTTCTGGTTTTCACCACAAGGCTCGGTTCATTTCTTCTAATCTAATATAAGGTGTAATTTAGACAAACCCACTAAAATGTAACTTTAACACCCAACCTGGAGGAACCGCTGACCCAGAGAGTATCTTTCCTGGCAAACTTTGGCATCCCCCTCTGCCCATGTGTCGGATGGCCACAGCCGCAGAGGTAAACAGGAGCTGACACCTGTCACAGATGTTGGAGCTGGCCAACAAGCAAGCCCGCATATCTGTCCATCTATGGCTATCTGTCATATGTCATCCAGCTGGAGCCGGGGAGCTAAGCAGTGTCATTTCTCCTAATATCTGTGTTCGACACTGATGCAATCAGTCATGTGGAAACGAGAGACAAATCTGCTGATATCTGGGGATATTAGTGGATATAGTTGCCTTAGATTGTATGCTGGTAGAATGAAAAAGGACGTGTGATGGGAAAATTAAAAAAGCAACTGAGAATTTGATTATACTGTCAGCTTCATGTGCAAAATCAAGGCTTTACATCTGGTTTTCTTTTCTTTTCTTTTTTTAAATGATATATAGTGCATCAAACAATTTTTTTTCACAAGGGACAAAATCTCCAGCCTTTAAAATATGCAATTGTGGTCATTTAGGTTTCAATTGTGAGTTGTCATATGCCAACACTCAGTGCAGCCCCAAAAAATTAAACCTGTGTCGTGATTGCTTAGACACATGTCACACACTAATGTGTTGTGTCATGTGGGAGTGATAGCAGTGAGCCTGTATCTATGAAGCGTCACATCCTGTTTTAGACAGGGCCGGTTCAAAAACACCCCACTGACAGTTTAAACTGACAGGGCGACAGCCACAGTGGGGGGTTTGAGGACCGCAACAAAAATAGAGAACTCTGTCTCGTACACAGCTCTGGCTGCTCACTGTCCGACTGACTGGGCCAATGTCTCCTGTCCCATTTCTCAGGGGCAGCCGCTGTGTTCACGCCATAGGGTCACTATAGTTTCCACAGAGTATCTTTGAATAGGAGGAGAGGAAAAAGCCAATTTCCATTTAATACAATCAAGTTTAAATTGAGAAGATATGAAGATTGTTGTTAACTCTACATCTTCTGTGCTCACCTCATAGAGGAAGCTGTCATTTCCACAACTGCTCACACAGAATAATGGGATTAAATGTTTTTTTGTATGAATGTGCAGAAAAAAAGTGACTTAGTCATGTTCTATCACACAGAGGTGTTAGAAAAATATTAAAATTACAATCAGGCCACATTAGTTCTACTCATAATACTGCATGTCACGATTTGGACAGTAGAATTTCCTCATGTGGCATGTAGAGGTAGATTTGGATTTGGATTGCAACTGAATATTTATCATCTGTTCCCAAAACAGACCCACACCTTGCGTTGCCCTACAGGGTATCGCAGCCTGTCGATCGCAGTAGAAGAACAACCTTGCTGACAGACAGGCCTCACATCCAAAAGTCAACCCTGTCAGTTCAACTAATGCACTGACAATGGGATTAATATAAGGATTTTGATGAACACAATGACAGACTTTCTCTAAAACAGTATAAATAAAATGCCAATCAAACAATTGAGTCAGAACAAGGAAATAAAAAATCCTGCTACATGCAAATTTCTAAGAAATAAACAAATCCAAAAATATTCTGGGCTCCTAATTACCTATACTGCTGATCTTTAAGACATAAAAACAAGAGTGAGACGTGACAGAAGGGAAAGGATTGAGGCTGGAGGTGTGTTTAAATTTAGAGGACAAGAGGACAGACAGGTGGAGTCGCAGTCACTGGTTTGTTGGCAGGTTGCTGGTGGATGTAGGTTGTTTACCTTCCATCTACTGTTCTCACCTCACGGAGAATACTGCCATCTCTAGAACTGCTCACCCACAAGAATATGATTAAATATTTCTCTACTTCTGGCTGTTTTACACACTTCTGATAAAACACACACACACACACACAAACACACACCAACCCACGCACAATCACAGTTTCCCTGTCTCTGTCACACACAAAACAAGGCATACAGACCCCCACTCTCTCTCACTCACACACACACATGCACACACACACACTTGTCATTTCCTATGACATCCCCAGCCTCCATTACCTGCATACATTAACAGACCTCTCTGATGTTAAAAATTATCCATTCATACATTTGAATAATTCAGATTATTTTAAAAGCTGTGCACTCACTCACTTTTTTCTTTTTTCCAGATGGAAAGAGAGCTATTTACCTCAAATCGCATTTGAATAAATCCCATAAATCCTTTCAAAGTTCCCTCAGATAAACCAATCAAATACCCCCGTTGCGGGCTGACTGCCCAATCAAAATTAGCATTCATACTTGCAGCTTTTTCCACTATTATTATTCAAAAGACATCAAATAGCAAATCAAATTTCAGGGCCGGTTTGTGGGGCTCAATTTGTCTGTGATAAGAAAAAGGTGACTCCGAATGAGGGAGAAACAGGGGCACTGCCATAATGTAATTCCAAACCCAACAAAAATATTTGACAGAGTAAACAGCGTCCCTTTGCTTCATAAATGTGGCAGATGATTCTATTTGTTCAACAAAAGAGACATATTATATGTGACATGCAAAAAATATATTAGATGGCCTCGTCCCAATTATTCCTGAGATGAAACTCGCTTATCACACTCGCCAGTGAGTGTGTATGTGTGTGCGTTTGTCTGTTTGTGTGTGGGAGACACACATCTATAACATGGTCAACAAGCATCAGGAAACTCGGTTGAAAACAGTGAGTCTTACTGTTGGCATTGGCCATTAAATATGTATGTGTTTTGTTTATGTGAGATGATAAGAGTTGCAAAGACTAAGATGCAAGAAATGAGGAGAGTATACATGTGCATCTCAGAACCTTAATATTCCTTTATATGTATTTTTTATTTAAAAACAGTTTAATATTCCCATCAGTTATTGACAACAGGAAAGAGGAATATCACAAAATATTTGAATATTTCATTATGTATCTGAGTAAATTACTACTCATACAGTATACATACCATGTGTCTCTCAGTATGGTTCACTGCAAGCAGCTTTACTCATGGGGAAGACGACCATCGACACCCTCCACAAGGAGGATGAGCCACAGAAGGTCATAGCTCAAAGTGAGTTTTAAGCCCAAATCATCGAAATCTCAAAACAAAAAAGGCTTGAAGAATTTACTTTGAGACTAGAATATATGAATTCATCACCTTTTTAGTAAATATAATGCATAATATAAAAATGTTTAAGATGCACCAAAACATGTGAGTGATAGAAGATGTAGAGATATGAAGAGCTCACTCTGAAGGGAGAATCAAATGTTTAAAGGTTCACTGAGTGTAGGACTGGCTGCATCCACCACAGAGAACAGTGGAGAGACAGTGAAACCTCGTCTGTGTCCTCTCCCGTTACCCATCTCTGTCGCCGTCTCATCCAACTGTGTGTAAATCATAACAGGCGCTAACCTCCAGCTTCCTCTTTCTGTGTTTTGAAAACAACTAACCGTCTGGGACACTCATGCTTCCTGTGTTTTAACGAATTACAAACGCACATATCTGACGTCTAAACTGAAGTTTCTGCTTTGTACTCAACAACTCTCGTAAATCATCACCCGGTTTGTCAAGAATTGGTTTGAGCACATGCTGTTTTTTCACTTGTTAACTCATTTATTTAGTTACTTTAGTTATTTATTTTAGTTATTTGTTCATTAAGGCTGTGGCATCCTAATAGTTTTATTAGGATACATATTTGAGACAATTTTCAAACAAGCAGCCGCAAGGTAAATATTGACATTGCAGGTAGAGTAATAAAAGTAATATGAGTCACCAAACTTCTTGTCAGTAGGTTTTACACATGTAACTTTTCTCAAACAAGTTTAAAGGGCAGGTGTATCTTTACCCTGCACTGTCACCAACATCTCTCTCTCTCTCTGATGCAAACACATTCATACACACACACACGGACCTAAGTTCAAGCAGCTGGTGAGTTTGCCCTTCACTGCCCACCCCTGGGCGCTGCAGTGGTATGGATGCAGCTGTTTTAAAGAGTTCTGGACGGGATTTGGAAAAAGCCATGTCCTTGTCAAGGGTATATTCTCACTTTTTATTAGCCTGATATAAACTGAATTGATCTTCAGCCCAACAATAGTGCTCAGTCCAAAATTCCAGGGACCTTAACCCTTGGCAGTGTGGCTGAGTTGTAAAATACTCTCCAGCATCTTGACAACTCTAGACTTCAGGTTAATATTTCAGTTTTGTGCTGATACCTGCATCAACACCTCCACAGTCAAACAGCCTCAGGCCAGAATAAAAACAACATGGTGTGCACGAGTCTTGCAAATCACGACTCTTAAGTAGTGTGCGTTTGTGTTGCAACATTAATCTGATGACGATTTCAATCCCACTGCCTCGGAGCATTGCCCTCTCAGGTAAAAAGGGGTCCGTTGTTGAAACAGTCATGTGAATTTGCTGCTTTAAGTCAGCCATTATAAAGGTTCCTAACGCACTGGATTGCACCAACCAGTGTGGAGGATGCAAAGAGAGTAAGATGCAGCAGAGTCTTTAATCAAACAGGATAATTGCACAGATGCAGACATGTTGCAAGAACATTGTTAGAGAAGATAAATGTCTGAGCAGAGAGCTTAGTATCACCATGAACAATGAGATGTTCAGAAGGAGCAGAGAGAGGAAATGTTCTGTGTTAAGTAGCACATTTGTTTCCCTTAAGCTTTTTATCTGCATCATCACTGTTAAAGTCTTTTTTATTCCACTCACAAGTGCATTCAAGTTGCAAAAGGAATCATAAATCTAACCAATCTGCGAGATTATCTTACATAAATTTGTCTGTAAAAGCAATGAGTGAAACAAGCTGTGATTCGGTCAGATTTAAAACAAGCTTCTACTAAAACATGCAGGGTCAAATTCTCAGGTTCAACGACATTTAAATCAAGTGCATGAGCAATGAAATGTTAATGGGATGAGACAATTGACCTGAGGTTGTTATTCTCTGGGCATGAAGATCCCAAACGAAGCATCTGACATGAATTACGTGAGCAGGTTTGGTTGATATTATCATAGATACAAATGCATTACCTTCTCTCTCTGTTTACACAGATGCAATAAATATGTTAGACTTAATACCATTCAAAAACCCAAAAGGCATTGACAATAAAAGAAAAACACATAAAAGAGTAAGTACTATAACCTAGTCAAAGTAAGATTTGAGTTATCAATGTGCAGATTTGCCCTTGACTGACCCGCCTGGGGCTCTAATAGGCACATGGCCTGCTGTGCAGTTGGGGATTCTGGGAGTCTACTCTCAAGGAACAGATGCCAGGGCACAACAGCTGTTCATCTGGCATCGAACTCGAGCCAACTGGCCGGACCCTCTACCCAAGAACAAAAACATCAACATGTGTTACTAAAGCCTCACCCCCTCTTAACAGGAGAGACACACAAACCGGCATAAACACGGAGAACACATCATTGCAACACACTGGAGCCAATGATGAAAACACAAACACACACAGTGAATTGTAAGTGACATAAAACTTAGTGACAACAGCTCCAAGAGCCACATTTAATCACAGATACACAAAACAACTTAAACTCACCACTGTACACTCACCAAGAATAAAGTAAGCCAAACACAACCCTCTAAATCCAAAACCAGAACTTGCATTTTGAGAGCACAAATATATATAAATATATTGATCTCTATTAATTGTCAACACTGGATATTCTGTGACCAATATTATAATTGAAATGATGGAGCATAATTACACCTGCTTTCACAGTCATGTTACATAAGTGCCACAGAGATAACGTACTCACCCTGGAAAGACTGTCTGGCTCTCTCCACTAGTTCCTCAATGGGATAACTGGCCAGGTCTCCTCTGGCATGCTTGGTCTTGCAGTAGGTACAAGCATTCAGACACCTACACACACAGAAACAGACAAGGAGAGAAAAGAGAACTTAATGGCAGTATATTATGTGTGGAGGTTAGTTTGTTCATACATCATCACTGCACTCAGATGAATAATAAAACACATTGCACTTTGTTGTTGGCACTTACTCCATCAAAAAATCGAATATTTCACAAAAATATAAGAATTTGGGAACAGGGCTAAACTTTGCTCAGGTTGAAAAGATTAATTTAATTAAATGTAATAAAGTTCAATGTATCTTAACTTGTTACTTAATGTCAATCAATTCAATTTATGTATAATTTATGTTTTCATGCTTTACACTTGGTTGCAACACTTGCCAAGACAAGTATTTATTTGTCTCTGATCATTATGTTGTGCTTTACATAAAGCTAAAGAGTTAAATCCTTTACAATGTACCATCTCAAAAGTAACCAATCCAGTTATTGACATGTTCAATTGAATCAATTGATTGAGCATGAAGATGACATGAGATTTCTAAATGAAATCCACTCGTACACATGGAGAAGGAAGGAGGGAGAACAAACGTCTCTCTCTCTGCTAAACTGTTTATAAGGACTCCAGCTTTCCCAAATAACCGAGGACAGCTGCTGTCTCTCTCTGCCCGAGACAGGCAGAGGCAAGATTAGACTCAATGCTTTGTTTTGTTTTGACAAAGATTCATTCAAATTGACTTTGAAAGCAAAGGAGCAAGAAACTTTTTAATAAGAAACCAAATACGAAGAAAAAAAAAAACGAGAAATGCTGCTTCACACCAGCTCCACAAGCATCGCATGTAATCAACTCTGGACAAGTCTTTATTTAGGATGAAGGGGGCTTTTCTTCTGAAATCACTATTGAAAATGAGAAGAAAGGCCCCTGTTGAGAAGACTTTGGCTATTTGCTCTGTTAGGGTTGAATTGCTGACCTACAATTTGTCACACTGGTGTAAAAATACACACTGCCGTTTTTTCTTCTCACTCATTATTTCACTCTTGGCGTAACATTTCTGGAGACAGTTGTTAGTTGCAGTTGTTGCTAGAAGATTCTGCTGAGTGAACACAAGTTAATGCGATTAATTTAATTTGTGTTTGCAGGGATACATTAAAGGAAAAATCTTCTTTCTCATCGAGTAAATAATATTTCAGACATTTGTCATGAATCATCATTCCTGTCTTCTCATGTGTTCCAGTGTGGTGGTAAAAAAGTGAGCTTGGCCACTCCACCCTTAAAATGTAGAGGTTCAGTTTTTCTCTATAACTCAGCTGATGGTGACTAATGCTGCCACCTCAGGAGTTCAATCCCCAAGGGAGTCACATGTGAAATAACAGTGATGCAAAGTGATTTCCCATAAGCAGAACGCAGCAAGCCAAGTGGTGTTTTCTCTAAAAACTCCAATATACTTATAAAGAAAACAGCATGACCATCTATTAACAGCAGTGCTAATACAAAAACAAAGGGCCTATTAAATAAAGTGTCACAATGATAAAATGTGTTTGATGTGGGATTTATACTCCCCAGTGCAATAACAGAAACATCTTAGTAATGATTAATTACCATCAAATGCAGTGATATAAGGAAGCTACTGTGAGACTATGAAATCAGACTGGTGCAGCTAATGTGCGTAAACCCTGTATCTGTCCATAACAGACTCATAGAGGAAAAACAGGGATTCCCCTGAAGCTAAAACTGGTAAACAACACACAACTGCTGCTGGACTCCAGATACAGTTGTTGTCATGTTTACATGAAGTGTGTGAACGTTGCGTCACGCAGATTCCATTTAAAATCAATAAGAGCACTCGGCTAAAGTTGAATCATTATACTTCACTCCTCCACTTACTATTCAAAATATAATGTATCTAGTCAAAGTACAGTCAAGTCAAACTGTTATATAGAGTTGTTCAATATCATAAAGACACATTTGCCTGAAGGACTTAATCAGTTCCGAGCATGACATCCATCTAGGATGAGTGTCTCTGCGACGTGTAGAAATACAGAAAACCCATTGACTTCAAGTTTCCACTACACACTGACTGAAGTCTATTCTGGTAATTCGCTCCATGAGGAGCAGCGACACTGCAGATTAACATTTCTACATAGCTCCAGAGTGCGACCAACACACAAACAACATCCGTGAAGTGCACATAAAAACATTCAGCTGGTCTGTCTCTGTGTATTTTAGTTCGTTGCGTCTTCTCCGTCAGTGAGGCGGAGTTTACACTCACACGCACAGGCCTCGCCCCCACTCACACACAGACCGGAAGTGAAGCAGAGATGAGAGAGAAGAGCTCGTCGAACAGCGGCAACAAAAAGTTGGAATACAGGGTTTAAGCGTTGGACCGCCAATGCAAAACGATTAGCGCTGCTGCTTCAGGATCAGAGTAAAAGCAGCGGTTGGTTTGTACCATGTCAGAGTCTCCTATCAGAGTCTCCTCCCTGCAGTCACTTTATACTTTAACAATAAACACCAATACGCATCACTAGTTATCTGGACCTGAACAGTATATTAGTTTATTTTGTGTTTGTTTGATTTGCTCAAGAGTTTATGGGGCACACATTTAAACACATTGAGAAAAAGTCCAATATTTGGTACACACTCCGCTCATCTGTCACAGTCAACACGAGAAGCGCACAGCCAGGACCTCAGGGTTAAAGTGACTGGAACGATTCGGATTCATGATCCGACATCATTGATTAATAACTTAATAAATATAAATGTGATGTATGTGTGTGAAGAGCAGCGGAGACGGGCAGACACACACATAATCTATATAATATATAGTTTAAACGCTGCAATAGTCACATCATACAATACAAATCCAAAAGCTCAAAATCATAACCAACCTGTTTACTAAGCTGCTAACATTAACCCTGTGCCACCAAGAAAATGTGCAGACTCATTTGTTTATTTGAATCCACTCCAAAACTTGTCATTGAAATCTGTGCAGTAGTTCGGGAAATATAACCATCTTGGCGAGGGTATTTAAAAAATGCAGACACCATGATTCAGCTCAAATGCTGTGAGGTCCAAATACAAAGATGGTGTTTTAAAATGACTTTTCAGATCAATGGCTTGGTTAAATGTAATTCAAAATTCATATTCAGATACTGCAATGTGACCAAAGTCCACCACTGTTGTCTACTGAGTAGATCCATTACTAAAGTCCTTACAAAGCAGCAATACAAAGCTGTGTAATCTATACAAAATAAGATGACTTATTAAAAACAGGTCGATCCTGTTTGGGGTAAGACACACCTATAGGGTTTTGGTCCCTCTTTTTTCACCCCATTTAACCGGGCCGGGCAACATCTCCATTAAAGACACACTGAAACACCTACAATATCTTCATAATCATTCTGAAACACATCTGCAACGCCAGGAGCAATTTTTAATGTCACCATGGAAAAAATCAATCCGTCTCTCGCTCTCAGGGTATTGCTTTATCCTAGTTGAGGGCACTAAAGATGGCAGCTAGGTCACAGGACCTCACTGTGGAGAGAACACAGACAGATGGGGCCCTGCATGCGCGCACACAAACACACACACTTACACCACCAGGGGGTCCATCCATCTTAATGTGATCAGGCCCAGCTGAGTGGATCACACCAACATTAATCTCAAGAGACAGTCAGTGGCCAGTTGGGGGGTGTGTGTGTGTGTGTGTGTGTGTGTGTGTGTGTGTGTGTGTGTGTGTGTGTGTGTGTGTGTGTGTGTGTGTGTGTGTGTGTGTGTGTGTGTGTGTGTGTGTGTGTGTGTGTGTGTGTGTGTGTGTGTGTGTGTGTGTGTGTGTGTGTGTGTGTGTGTGTGTGTGTGTGTGCTGCTGCTGAACATTCATCCAGTATCACAACAACGCATTAGCAGTTTCGACCTCTCCATCAGCCTAAACAGACTGCGACAAGTAGTCAGCACCCTTAGACTAACACTGACTGAAGGAAAGGAGCAGTGTCACTCTCTCTGACACACACACATCTGCTGGAGGAGAGGAGAGGAGAGGAGAGGAGAGGAAAAGTTGTATTTCGATTCCATCCAGCAACCCTCTAAAGAGCAGTTTAAAATAATACAGCTCTTGATGACGATACTTCAGTGATGTGACTGGAAAGGAGAAAAAAAGATCTTTAAGAATTAAAAGCCAAATGTTTCTCCTCCTTATCAAGCCTCCATCCCCTCCCTTCTTTCTTTCTTTCTGTCCTCCCGCCATCCTGTTTCGTCCCAGTTAATTAAACCACAGAGGTAGCTGTTGTACCTGACAACAGTGTAGTTCATCAACGAGTTACAATGAGACAGGCTACCTCCCCAGTGTGTGTGCAAGCGTGTGTGTGTGTGTGAGAGAGAGAGAGAGAGAGAGAGAGAGAACTATTGTGTGGCTGCAGCCTTGAAAAGGTAACAAAGAAAGGAAAGCCCAGAGGTTTTTCTATACATTTGTAAACCTCCCTCGACAAACACACACACACACACACACACACACACACACACACACACACACACACACACACACAATAATTCCCTTCAGACAAGCTCCCATGTGCAGCAAGTTAAAGACACAGCTTGGGAGAGAGTTGAGCAGGAAAATGGTTTTCCCGCTGATAAGCATTTAGGGTCTTCACATTAATTAAAAAATGCATGTGTGCATTAATGTAAGATCGTTGTGTGAGTGTGTGTGTGTTTGTTCATGGGGTATGTATTCTGTCAGCTTGAAGATGCAATTATGAAAACAAAGCTTTAAACTGTTCGGGGAAGTGTGAGCGCTGTGTAAATTGTACAGCCAGATTATTCATTGCTCTCATTGTTAAGAGCGGGAGCCGGGTGGAGTATGTGAGCAAAACAAAATTATAAAACTGCGATCATATGAGCGAACAAAGCGCACGGCCTGTAAGTTTACTATTAGTGTCATCTCAAAGTCAAAGTTGGAGGCTGCAAAATAATGTGGAGTCAAGGCACAAAGAATAATGACACAAAGGAGCAGAGACCTATTAGGCGCAGAGAATAGGAGGATGATTAGTTATTCAGAGACAGGTTGGCAGCTAAATCCAGTTTAGTCTTAATATCACTGTAACAAGAAAGAACCTGCTTGTATTCAAGTTGCATGGGAACGTTGACTGAACAGCAATGATCTTGTGGGACTCGGATAAAGACGATACCTCTCATTATATCGTGTTGGGGGTTCTAATGTTAAACTGTAATCGGGATTCGGGATTAAACACAAGTTTCAGTGCTTACTGCTTGTGGAGTTTAATCTTCTGCACAGCACGCTTCTCAAGCAAATAAATGTGATGCTTTTTAAGGAGAAACTGAGCTGCAGCAGTTAATGAAAAGCAAGATAAATACAGCTGCGAGAAAACTGCAGATACCGTCTGCCCTTGTTTGTGGATGTAATTAGATGATGATGTGTTGAGTACGTGATGGGGGATGTCTCTGTGCACAACAATCAATGCAAGTATGTCAGTACCTATATATATATTTGCTTATATTTGATTGACACCTAAAAATTCTCAAAATAGGCATTTGACTGACAGAAACTTACAATTTGTAATTAACCAACACATTGTGTTTGATCCAGACAACGTAAGAGGATTTTTAGAAGAGGCTGACAGGATTTAAGTTTAAAGAGTTTAAAATTGAACTTACTGTTCACACAGAAAAATACTTTTGCGCTTATTAATATAAATATCTCTGGTCAGACTTAGAAGTTCTCTCACCATTATTTCACATTGTATTGTTTTTGCATTTTTGTGTGTTGGACAAGTGTGTGCGCGTGTGAATGTGTCTCTCCTTTCATCTGTGGCGAGACCAGTGTGTGCGTGCGTGTGCGTGTGTGTGTGTGTGTGTGTGTGTGTGTGTGTGTGTGTGTGTGTGTGTGTGTGCGCGTGTGTGTGTGTGTCAATGCAGCTGAGGCCCATTTCTCTGTGTTCAATTCAGCCTTTGTGTCTGACCTCTTGAATTTTGTTATTTAGTCTCGCGTTCCCACTGTTGCGCGTTGAAACAGTGTGTTTGTGTGTGTGTGTGTGTGTGTATGTGTGTGTGTGTGTGTCACATGCTGACCTTAGACTTCAGTAACTACTACAGCAGCCTTGCTTGTTGTTTTGACTGGAGGGACATGACATGTGCTTGTGTGTGAAACTACAGCCTCATTTCTATGAAGGAGCCGGGACTGTTCTGC
Organism: Pleuronectes platessa; assembly: GCF_947347685.1. Lineage (NCBI taxonomy): Eukaryota > Metazoa > Chordata > Actinopteri > Pleuronectiformes > Pleuronectidae > Pleuronectes > Pleuronectes platessa. The sequence goes on along the minus strand of NC_070635.1, from coordinate 16,118,292 downwards.
CAACTTCTTGTTTTGTCTGAGGAAAAACCTCAAGACAGTGTTTGTACTAGATCAGCCGCCCATTGTTACTGGACATGAATGGTATGATGTTTACTTATTATCGAACCACCAGTCTACTGATGAAAAAGTGGTAGAGGAGCTGATCTGAAGAGTGACTTTAATGCTCCGACAGCTGATTCTCTACCTTAGTGAACCCTGTAATGTGTAACTGAGTCAGTCTTGAAAAAATAAGCTGACTTTATAAATGCACTAATAGATTACTTTCCAGACCTGATCACAACTTTATAAACCACTGGATAATTCACTGGAAGGATTAGTGCCTGGCCGTCTGGCTGACTGACTGTTTTACTGAGTCACTGGTCAATAAGTGTGTGACCCACTAAACCTGGGCGTGTATCAGAGAAGTTAAGAGAAGGCTTCAGAAGAAATTCTACATTTTGTGCAGTGATGTATTATGTCAATGTTTCACAGATCTGTAAACCAGGATCAGACTACACAATAAGAGCTGGATAACAGCATGACCCAGAAGACGTAATGCTTTGAGTTTGTTCAGAAACCATCAACAAAGTATTGGTCACAGCAATCAATTGTTTTATATCATGTATTTGTCATAATGAACAAAAAGCGTGGCAGCATCAAGGGCACCTGAACAACATCCTAACACCATCCTTCCATGATGGGTGTTGTCACCTCTGTGACGTTGACCAATGGGAACACAGCATTCTGCCGCAATACACGAAGCACCATGATGATGTCATTGGCGACGAGATCAAACAGTGAAAAAGAATAAAGGTTTTTAGTCTTTTCCAAGAAAAAAGAGTCAGTATTGCACACAATGCATCGGACACCAAGTTGGTTTACGTCCTTCTACACATGTGTTTCCTTTCCAAAGACATCATGCACATCGTAAAAGATGGCCAACAGAGATTGGTCAGGGGCAACATATAGTCGGTCAAGTCTCTCGGCTAAGAATCTTTAACTATATATCGCCCAGTCTGACACAGTAACCAAAATTATTTTAAAGCACCAGGATCAACAGAGGCAGTGGTGCACCAACATTCTGTGTTTTCTTTCTGTCCAGAGCTCACAAGAGTGAAAACTATTCTGCAGCTGATGATGATGTAACCCTATTGACAGTTTGACAGTGAAGATGGCTTCAGTACAGGACCTCAGGACATGGGAATCTGCTGAGATGTCTTAAGGTAATTACACAGTATGCCATTAGTTAAGATTATGTTACCAGTGACCTTGTTCCCCCCTAAAAGAGCACATACATTATGTCTGAGTCACAGACAGAAAGCCTGATTTGTGGGTTAATGTTTGTGTCTGACAACTGTGGTCCATTTAACTCTTAGAAAGAAAACATGTAGGAAACTGGTTTGTGTAAATAGTCTGTTAGATGATCAGTTTGTGCGGTGTGTGTGTGTGTGTGTGTGTGTGCCGGTTTGGGTGTGTGTGTATGACACTGGGGCTAATTCAGTTACTCAGGGGTTCTATAGTGTAATGCCTTGTAATGACACACAATCTCATTTTGTCCAAGGAGACACATCAATCTTTAGGATTTACTGTGGGGAGCAGAGTCTCTCCTGTTGTGTGAGTGCAGGGAGGACAGTTGATGCAGTGCACGTGTGTGTCTCTAGGGCATGTATTTGTGTGTTTGTGTGTTAAGCAGTGGGAAAGAGGGAAATGGAATAATATATCCAGACCAGTGGAGCTGAAAACTACCCACACACTGGTTTGATAAACAGCAGGAAAGGCCACTGTGGTTAAGGTGTGAGTGTGAGTGTGTCACTTGAAGAGTGTCTGCATATGATCATGTGCCATGAAAAAAAAAAGTGTGTTTGTTTGTGTGCCTTAAAGTCAAATAGAATATGTTATGTGTACATTGTGCATTCATGCGTTCCTACAATAATCCACAATATGTACGTGATCAGAAACCCTGGTGTTAACACCCCTCACTATTCTGTAACTCTACTTCCCTGAAGCACATCAGCACATTCCCTCCCTGTTTGTGGAGCTGCTTCCTTCACATGATGCCTTTTCCTCAGGGAGGAAAAACAACACAAAAGAAAATAAGAGTGAGATCATGACCAGCGATCAAGAGAATGAAAATACAATCATGTAAAGGAGTGTAAAGTGGCATTTGCTTTTAAAATGGTGGTAAGATATGGACAAATTATCTAAAGTGGAGTAGATATAGCTCTTTCCATTAGTGTCTTGGTATGAACAAGAGGAAAAATAAGAGACTTCTCCTGTGCCTCTCTGTGGCATCTAATATAAACTGGCTCCTTTTTCTTTTTTAGCCGTATTCCCTTCCTCACTGCAATTGCCAGAGCAACTCAAATTAACAAAGACCACATAGAGTTGGCCTGATTCAATTTGCTTTTAACCCAGCTAATGACTTCCCACTCTCCCACCCTTTCGTCTTTATACCACATTCCCCTTTTTCTCTCACGCTGACACTTTTCTCTTCTACCCTTAAAGTGACTCTACTCTTCTTTACGCAACGTTCTTTCATACAAAGTGTGTCATCAATGAGCTCGGCTGTGTCTTTTTTACCCCGCCATGTGGAGGCCTCTGTATCACAAAGAGTTCAACTGATCTCCAAAAAGAATGTGTTGCACATAGGTCTGAGAAAATAACCCAAGAGTGGATCGGTATATAAAAAGTGCCATAGATATGAAACTCGAGTATCAAACAGTAGTTACAAACTGCAGCTCCAACAGGATGTGTGGTTGTAAAGAGATTTCTTGTCTGTTCAAGACGATCTGATGTTTGCATGTTGTTGTTACAAGAAACAAACAAAGAAGGTTTCTATTTTCCTTAAGTAAACAGAAGCTTATCAGAAAGATACAGATAACAGATAAAACATTGAGAGTGTGTGTGTGTGTGTGTGTGTGTGTGTGTGTGTGTGTGTGTGTGTGTGTGTGTGCTGCTGCTCTTTGTTATTCCAGCTGTGCAATGCTGTGTCAGAGTTTTCCATTAATTAACTAGACTGCTTCATGGGGAAATAAGATATTTATTTACACTAATAACAACATAAAAGATCTCTAACTATGTGTTTTGAATGACTGCATCATTATAGATCTCTCTGTCTCTCTCTCTCTCTCCCTCCCTCTCTCTCCCCCTCTCTCTCCCTCTCTCTCTCCCTCCCTGAGCAACAGGAGAAATCCAGTTCGCTATTACATCATTTTCATCGCCAACTTCAAGTAAATCATTTTTTTGTCTCCATTTACACTGTTAAAGAGTGTGAACATTCATTCTGGCCCTTGCATACTAACTGGAGTAACATCTGGCCACAAAATTTGCTTACGTACATGTACAGAACCAGAGATCCTCCGGAGTTCCTATGTAGAGGCTGAATGTTTGAACGCAAATGTCTGGGTGAGAGCCTCTGGAGTTTCTGTGGACTTAATTCAAAGGGGCAGGTGGAGAAAGCCACAGAAACTCCAGAGCGGAGGTAAGAGGGGATCCTCTGCTGGATTCACAGGGGTATGCAGGAGAGTTGATGACGTTGAAGAAGCATAGCCATATATATAGAAGCCTTCAACATGTCAAGAAGTTTGTGTTGATAAGAGCCGCTGACGGTGTCGATGTGATGTAAACAAAGCCATGTGATCTATGCAGTGGTATAAATATGTTATGTCCTGTCTCTGCCTGCTGCGTCACCCCTCACCTGCATCCTCCATACCGTTTGTTGCTATTGCTAAAGCGAGTGGAGAATCTCCCACTGCGTTAGTCATGTGTGAAAAGAAAGTCAAGACCCAAACCTATTAAGTTCCACGGAGGACATGTCTGGAAACAGCTAAACAGGAGTAGTTAAATACTAAAAGTACTGTTTTCATGGTAATAAATTTACTTCTGACATGCGGCACATTGCTTCTCTGGTTGTGGCTTCACAGTCAACTTCTCACCCTGTTCCTGCTTGTTCTGAGCCTTATTGTTTTTCTGTGCATCTCGACGTCTGTGACCTCAGATTTACTTCTCCCTCAGCCGGTCACAGACGTGAACGCTACACCTTGAGCACAATGGTTAACACAAATCTATGTAAAGGTCAGGAGCAACGTTGATAAGAGCTATTATTCCACCGTGTCAGCCTGGAGAGTGGAGAGAGAAGTTTTGGCAGCCAGACACAAATCACAGGAAACAGGCAGCGAACACACTAAGACTCAGTTAGCTAACATAAACATATTCACAGTGCAAAGTAACACACCAGCATGCAGGCACTTTTCACTCGGTCTCTTGCGGCTGTGTTTACACAGTGTGTGTTTGTATTTTGTTACAGTAATTATTCGTGATTGTACAAATCAAGGATTTGGCAGAGATAATGCTGTGTGAGGGATGAGCCAGTAGCCTCTTTGAACCCCAGAAAACAAACAGAGTAGAAACCAACACGGAAAAAATATGAGATTATTACTTTCTAGCTTGAGTAAAGCATTCAAAATATGAATGTTTAAAAGGTATTAAATATCTATTTAAACCCCAGCAATGGCAACAGGGTATATTCAACATGGCTTTATGGCCAGATTAAATTAGCTTTCTGTTGGGTATATAAATATGTTATTATTAGTGTCACAAGGTGAAAAAAAGAAAATAGGGGGAACTGAAAAGAGGGAACTGAACCAAGCGAAGTGAATGAAATAGCGTATGAGTTCCAAGGTTATGTTTTCTTCTCCCTGCATGGGTGAGGCCTGTGACAAAGAGAATATGATGTTTCCACCCCTCAATAACAAAAATCCAGACGGTTGGATTTTATTGTATTATATCTTTGGTTCTATTAAAGAGAGTTAGAGTAACCCCACAAGGTTTTTATGGAGAATAATGTGCAGGTTGTAAATGAGTCAATATCATCAGCAATATGTTTTCACTGTGTCGTACAATATGTAAGAAAATGAAATCAAAATAATAAATATTTAAGAATGACAATGCAAAAAGGTTGCACTATGCATGATCACAGACACTGAACTTGACTTTCATTACAACAAACTCCACAGTGGTGCGGGCCTCCATAGCTGCTTCCAGACATGCACAAAATGAGACAATATCCTGAAATGTATACAGAGTGTGTGTGTGGTGAAAAACAGAAATTGCAGTTACTTCGGATACTTTTCCTGCCAGGACAAATAAAATCCAGCAAACAAGTGGGCCGTGTTGATTTCTATCACAGAACAGACTCGAAACTGGAGGAATACAGATATCTCAGGATGACAAACATAGCGCAGAAGATGTCAGATTGGAAAATGACATTTAAGAGCTTCTGGCTATAACGTCCGATGCCGGTATGCTGTAAACAAAAGCCATAAAACAAGAGCTTTCTGCAAGGTAATTTACACATCATAATGTGCTTCCTGTAAGCTCTACCCAGGTGCCACCTCTGGTCTCAATGCTCTGGAAATGTTCCTGTTGTTATGACGCACCTGACTGGGACAATCTCCAGCTGTGCTCTTTGTGTATTTAAGGACAAATTCACACAAATGAACTTTAATTTCTCAGATATTTTTTGGGTAAACATGTCTGAAAACATATGATGTCAATATTAATTCAACCTCCAATAGTTGTGATGTAAGAACGGCCAGTGTGGCTATGACACATCAAGGCAGCAGTTCTTCACTCGTGTGTTTGAGAGAGTGCGCTTAGACTACAAGAAACCCTCTTCCACTGCCTATTCCCTCTGAGCCATCTCCTCTACCTGCTGGATACAAATGATGAAGTTGGTTATTGGGCTCAGGTTAGGGGATCATTAACACCTGACTTAAACACATCGCAATAACAATGACAGAGACTGTTACTGCCAAAAATGTGACTTAATACAGAACGTGGAAGACACCGATAATGGAATGAAACGAACTGTAACAGTGGAACAAAGGGCTCTTTTTTTTTTTAATGCCAGGAGTCTAATGGCAAAGGTTCACACAATCAGACACAGCAACAAATACACACACGGGTTTAATGACCCATCCTGACTGAGTGGCAGTAAATTCCTTGTTTATGATGCTGAAGCATCACGATTCAACTTGCTCACAAAAGGGCTTTTATTGTGTCACACACACACACACACACACACACACACACACACACACACACACACACACACACACACACACACACACACACACACACACACACACACACACACACACACACACACACACACACACACACACACACACACACACACACACACAAAGAAGGAACCATTAGTGTAGCCTGGGGCATAACAGTCACATAGGCACCAGCTTCTCTACTACCATCAAGTGTGCTAAAACTGGGACAAAAAACAGAGCATTAGACAGACATGAAGTCTTTTTCCAGTTTAGGGCTGAATGGAAAATGAACTCTACCCTCAGGCTTATCTGTTTGCATAAAGAAGTTATGGACGGAGCAACATAAGAGACGACCCAAACCTAAATGCTGGCGACCGCATCATAAGAACAGCCCAACATCCGCTGCAGAGGCAAGAACACAGACAAATTCAAAGCAGCCATGTCTGGTTCAGCCCTATGTTGAAAAACGACATCAGTTTACATATTTCAAGTATTTTTCTCTCTCATGCTGCGCATTCATCAACGACTATTCCATCCATCGCTGACCATTCAATATGAATAGACAACACGTGAAAAAGCTTTTGTTGTACAGTTGCAAATCCAAACTTTCACAAGGTTTCAGAGGTCCATTTATCAAATGCTGTCTAATCCTCGAAGCATTTCAAGTATTTCTCTGTTAAATGCGTCTTATCAGCCGCTATTCCAGCCACTGCTTTACCGCTCTCGCTGACGGCTCAATACAGACATACAAAATCTGTGAAAGAGCTTTGTGCTGTATTGTTGCAAATACAAACTTTAATATGACAGAGGTTATGCTAGAGGGTTGGCATTTTCAAGAGCTGCTTCAAAGTAGATAACTTCCTTGAAAAAACAACAACCTTGGCTGTTTGATTATGGTCAATTCTGTATCACTTCATCTTCGCATTTTAACTTTCAAGGTCACCAGAAAGATGAAGTGATTTTGATTAAGTTTTCTATTCAGGGAGGTGAGATTCAATGTTTGGTATCAAATATTATTATTTATGATAAGATATTTTAAAATGTGATTAATGTAACTTTATCAGAAAATTGTCGCAACACGCTGCTTTTCGACTGAGATTTTAAAGACCAAATTAGGAACACGGCTCATTAATGAGTCAAGTAGAGATGATTCAAAATGTGCTAATGGCCCAGGAGGAACCTGTCATTGTTCCTCTAATACAAAGCCAGAGGGCATTTGAGGACTGGCTGGACTAAGCTGAATTTATTTTCTGATGGGAATAAAATTAACTTGGTGGGTGAGGAAAAAGTCAATCTAATTTGGCTTTAATAGGTGCAAATGAAATTAATATGCAACTAAATGAAACTAATATTGTGAATCAATTTGAATGGGAAATTAAATTTTCATAGGTAATCCCAAGTGAAACACTGTGCCAGGCTGTTTTGTGGATTTGCACGAATAAAGAGAAGGAAGTGGTAGAGTAGATTTATATATTTGACTGTATGCAGAGCAATTTGAAATGAGGCAGTGGGTTTAATTTAACACTGACTGTGAACCTAATCGTCGACAGTGGTTTACAAAGTAAAACTGTCACCTTCTGCGACTTCTCTTCCATTTTACATAAACATGCACTTTCTCTGGTGGACCTGTGATTTCTGCTGATTATTCTACCAGGAAGAAGAACTGTGTCTGTTTCATCCCAATCAAACCATCGTCCACATACGTGCCTTAACATGCCCTAGTGAGCGCGACCTCTGACCCCATCCATTTACACCGGCTATCGTGCTCAGTGTGCTGTGATAAAAGAGAGGTAAACAGCTGCTTTTTTTCCCTCAGCATCTGGCAAATAGAAAGACACTCAGTAGAGCAAACATCTCTGTCAAGGCCCAACAGTCCCTTTGTGAAACCATATTTAAATCCACCTGATCTGGATTTGTATTAATTGCACACACTCCTAGTTATCAGTCCCCTAAATATGTTTAATTTAATTAAGATCCATGACTGACCCATAAGAAAATAAAAAAAGGTGGCTTCTACACGTCCTATTTTGCAATGTTAAAGTGAAAAATACGTTCTGATTCTGATTCCTCACACTAATCTGTCCAGTACTTTCTGCGTAATCCTGCTAACAAACAGAAAAAAACACAGAATAAAATATAACCTCTTTGGCAGAGGTAATGACAAAAAGAGATGTTCTCTAAAAGTACTATCACTCTGTATGTGGTACTAAATCTGTTATTGACTTCAGGGCCCAAATCTAAGCATTTGTTTGATTTAATCTCATGTTTAATGTGGATCTACTGCACTGGAAGTTACTGGCTTGATACAAATGAAAAAGCATTACTAATACTCCTTACCATATAATCCTGTATTATATGCTTGGGAGAAAAAATATATTAACGGCATATAAATATATATTAATATTCCTATGTCCTAATCTTTTCTAGATTCAAGATATTTCACAGCCCCAGCGAGAGAGAGGGAGCTTAAATGAATGTATCCCACATGTTCACACAAAATCTGGCAACAAACTTGTGACGTTAAAAGGCCACACACAGACACAGTACAAATTAATAGTTTCAAATGATCTCATCTGACACAGAGGCAGTCTGAGGAACAACTGCAAGTGATGTTGTGCGTGTGTGTGTGTGTGCGTGTGTGTCAGACAAAGATCCCTCTGTTTTCATCAGCTGACAAATGTCACCAATGATGTCACTACTACCTCAGAGGACTATTTAAAACAGATTGTCTGAACTCAGACAGCATAAAGGAGACGTTCTGTTTGCCGCGGCGCGCTCACACGTGCATACGAGCTAACACATCTGCTAAGAGGACCGTGTCAAATCAGTGACACTAATGACAGACCGACTCACACAAAAGCACACATTAAGCCTGGATTTTCAGCGACACAAGTGTTATTTGGCAGAGATTTGTCAACAGCCGATTCACCCCGTCAACATAGTGTATTGGTGTAATCCCGTAGGCCTTTCTAAAAGAGTTTCATTTAGAAGAGTGAAGGCGGATTTATTTGTAGCCAGACTGACCCTATTGAAAAACAACATCAAATTCATCTGGATCAGATACAGACCCCCTGCTGGAGGAGGGACTTACAATCTGCACATGCATACCACAACATCAAAAAGATCTGGCTTGAAGGCCAACGAAGGCTCAGAGAAATAAAAAGGGTCAGTCAGGCAGGTCCACAATCACAAAAAAGCAAGAAGTATTCACATCACGCTTGTGATTTGATAGTGACCGAGGAAGGAGGGAGAGAGGCACTGAGAGAGGCCGAGATCCATTTATCAACAATTATCCCAAGGACACACAGAGGCTGTGAAAGGGACAGAAACAGAGTGCGTCTTCCTCCATTGTAGCTATTCATAACAACTAAAATACAGGGATAAACCAATCAAATGACACTGGTGGCTTCAGGCTTTGAAAATAAGTGTTGAAACTGTACACTATGGCAATTTTTTCTAAACAAATGTTTCGCTTTTAGCCTTTTTAAAGAAGCTGAAATTGGTTGTGACCAAAACTGTTTATCTGAAAAGCAGAAGCAGTTGGATTAACAGGTTTTCTAGTAATAAATGAAAGTCTAACCTAAGAAGCTTTAGCCAAAAATAAAGACCAATGAGCTCGACACATCTAAGACACACTTGACTATTTGGGAACACTCACTGCCTTATAAGATTTTTGATCGTGGCGTTTGGAGTAATAATTTAACATGAAAGACAGAAAAATAAACGTGAGAGCTAGATTTATAACATAAGTCGCCTTTATAGAGTATAATGAATGTATTTGAAATGTAATGCATTTCAGGGCAAAGGTTAATGGATGACATTTATTGACACCATGTGAAACGTGGCTATTTCCGCAACAGAGACACAATGCATCCCTCTCACACCCGAAATAATCATAAAAACACCTTCTCTGATAGTAACACAGTAATAAATAACAGGTCAGGACCTGAAAACAGGTCACAACCTGGTTGTCAGTGGGTCACTTTGTTACAGGGACCAGAATGTTGCTGCAATTAGCCCAAGAGGTTCAAGGACACTAATGGAAATTCCAACTGCACACGAAACCGGCTTGAACAAAGAGATGTATTGTTGATCATGTCATGTAGGCAACTTCTCAAAGATGATTAGAAAAAGCTTAAGCTTGTTTTCTTAAAAGAGGAAATGACGACAAAAGTGAATGGTTATTTATTTATACAATGAAAGCCCTGGTCTTAGAGGACATTAGTGCTGTGTCCACAAGTTGTTTACTTCCTTGCTTTGTATGTCGAGCCATTAGTGTATAAACCTTGAAGACATGCAGGGGGATGATTGATGGATTATCATCAGTCGAGGCCCAGCACAGTGGAATTAGTCTGTCGTAACCCTTTTTAACTAGCCCGCTGAGAATACAGCACATGGGTTAGTATAGAGGCGCAGATCTGTAAACAACATGAAATTAGCCCATAAAAGTGTATGTGTGTGTGTGTCTGTGCTTTTCTATCTAAAACTATCTATCTACACTATAAATCTGGGTTATTGCTGTTTATGGTAAAATAAAACGTATACATATACAACAGTAATCGTAATGAGTATTCTTATCCAAACTCAGTATCAGCTACATAACGGAACATTACAGTTAAGATGGAAGAGGAACTATCTGAATCTTTAACTGTAGCCAGGTTTCACACAAGAGCAATGTTGTAGCTTTATTCTGCCTTAGAGCATTGGAGGGTGGATTATTGTTATGCCTTTACGCTGGCAGCAGAGGTAGTCACAGAGCCAAATGGATGTCTGTGTAAAATGGATATCCAGAGAGATGGACATCGACACTGTTGTGTTACACTACACGCCTCTGATTGTGGAACAAGATGCTATGTTAAATCCCACATGGTATGCAGGCTTGTTTGGTTCAGTTTACGTAATCAAAGGTGACTTAACGTAACTAGAGCTTCCCGATTGGCCGATAATATTCCCCAATATGAGCCTTTCAAAGACACATCGATGTTGCCAGTTTGCCGATTGATATATATATATTTGTGTTATTTCATAAAAGGAACAATGCAGATAAGATGTGTGTAGTCTAAATTTCACATTTAAAAATATGTGTCTTTCTTAATTCAAGTTCAATATTTTTGGTTGCAGTTTTGTTTTGTTTTTTGTTCTGGTCAAGTCTGGGGTAGAGGCTTGATAATGACACCTTTGAAATCATTGCTGTATATTTCCTATATGTATTGGCAGATATATCGGACGCTAATATCAGCTTTCAACCAAATAAATCCATATCGGTCAGACTCGAAACATATGGTTAATCTTGAATAAAGCAGAATCTCTGCGTAAAAGCACCTTAGCTCTGATAAGACACCTGTTGGGTGTCAATTACATTTGAAGAATATGTTGCTCTATATACATACACACAGACACACACTACGACACACATCTCAAACAGACCATGTGAAATTGATCAAATTAGAATCACAGAGGGGCTCTGTTTAAGTGGTTGTGCAAAAGGAAGACTGCATACACACTCACACATACACGCAAGCAGTGGAATTGAATTCACAGATTGAATTCACAGTTACAGCTGAATATCTTATGCAGGATGTTTTCTGTTTGTGTGTCTGTGTCCTACCCAGTGTTAATGGAGATGATTTCAATGAGTGGGTTCCTCCTGATCTTGGGCAGGTCCAGTCTCGCTCCTCCGAGCCTCCGGCCTCCGTCTTTCTTCTGACCTAACAGCCGAACCGAGTGGCCTGCAAACAACAAACAGGACTTAATCACATACTCGTTTTCTAATTGAAACAGTCGCTGTAAGTGTATGTTTTTCTGTTGTTTGCCTGAAAAGGTGACACACTAGCCTGTAGAGCTGTGTGTGGAAAGGTGGGTGTGCAGATACAGTAAAATCATGTTCATGTTGAAAATGAATATATTACTGTGTTATAAGTGCAAAAATCAGCTGTATGACATTAGTCAGTGTTTGTGTGCACAGAGAAAACAAACAAAACAACACATAATAAAAAGAGAGGTTTACTGTTTTGTCTATATCAACAACGCACTCAAATGCACACACACACACACACATTTACATAAAACGTCTCACCCACAGACAAACTTTGCTTTCAATTGTTCAATAACAAGCTTTAGATAGTAAAACAAAAGCCTTGATTTAACTTCTCACAACTTATGAACATGATGGTTAAGTGAACAGGATAGAGGAAGAGGTATCGAGGCATATCAGAGCAGATGTGGTACTGGTTTGGTCAAAAGAGGGAGAAATGAACTGGTCTAACTGTGCAGGAAATTGAATAATCCTGCCACCAGATGCACCAAAAAACATTGAAAGGCTAACATGAATAAATAAAGTTTAAAGAGGAGAGAGAACATGATAGTTGTGCTTATCTAAACTCCACTGATTTTACCAGAGTAGTTAACAGAGGTGAAAACATGATGGATGGGTATGAAAAAAGGTATCTTCACAATAAAAAAGGATATTTCATCTTTTACCAACTGCGCCCAAACAATTCGAAAAGTATCACTCGGTGGATATAACATTGTTACAGAACTAAATGAGAATCGATAACAGAGTCTAATAGCTAATAGCTCAAGATGTCCAGGCTTTGGTGTGTGGAAATGGGATACTGGAGTCTCTCCTTCTCGAAAGACTAATAGGCTACCGGCTAGAAACGTGCAAGATGGAGCCGCTGAGGGATGGAATTGTCTTCCTGTTTTCATCCACTTTACATCGGTCTCCTGGGAGGGTGGGCTCAGGGCAGGAAGCATGGCTATCAATTGGTAGATAAAAATGACAATCTGGCCCAGAGGAGGACAAAGAGCCAATCGGTGAGGCGTGACTGGTCGTAATATCCCAGTACAAGCAAGGAAATGAGAAAACTTCCCTGGTGGAAAACAGCTTGGGACTTGGAGCACGTTCGGCCATCTTTTCCTCCGGGCCAGCTGTCTGTGCAAACGCCTTTGGTAGCAAAACAAGGACTTTGAATTAATGTGCTCTCTAATATCTCTGTAACCATCTCTCCCTCTGAGTGATCGATCAGTTCATGCATACATTAATACATTATTTAACAGAGATTAACCGTCCCACCTGCTCCTCAACTGTCGCTTTCAACATTGAATCAGAAGTTCATACAACTAATGTATGAGAGAGAACAAAGTTAAGGACATATAAATAATGATAACTAAAATATGTTGACTAGATCAAATCCTAAAAGAGCTTTCGCTTCCATGTTTCTATGCAACAATGCCTAAATCTGATAATCAACTTAGAAATGTCTTTTTAATCTTGGTTATACTTTTCACTAGATCCCAACAAAAGTAATTATTATTTAATTATAATAATAAGACATGTGAACAAACTTGTCTGCTATGAGGAATGAAAAAGTGACTAAATCCCACAATTATAGACCACAATAAAGTGGACTTAATCAATTAAGAAAGGATTTTATATTTTTCAATAAACTAAGCAGCAGCTCACAGAACAAGCCTAACCACACTAGCTAAGCACAATGCGGTAAAACAATCGACTCCTTATTCCTTTCATAAGAGTAATTTCGCTTCAGCTAAGGTCTACGGGGTGGTGGTAAATACCGTTTTAAAAGTTAAATGGTTTTTCCAGATTGTTGATATTGTACATTGGTTTCAGATCATTCTAGCTGTGGGAAAATAAAGTTACCCATACCTAATTGCTTACACAGCCCTGTCAGAAGAAAGCAATTTCCAGTGTGGTGCTGGATTTCCAGATGGTTTTCCCAAATTATGACATTGACCATTCTCATAAAACTTGGTACAATTGTCATTCTCCACATATTCCTGTTTTTTCTTTCCCTCTAAAACTTAAGAGGACCCCTGAGAGTGTGCCTGCCACCCAATACTCAAAGTATAATCTCACGACCAGCATGAAATCACACCAGGAGTGTATCAGAAGCCAAATTCAATTTCAGGAATGAGAAGAGATAAAATAAGTGACTTGGGTTCTTGAAGAAGACCGAAGAAAGCTGGCATAATTGTCATCTCAATTACAGAGTTTAGAGAGGCCAACTGCTGAGATGGGCAACCCCACGTAGACACAGAGACACATACAGCGCCTCATACCACATTTTCCTGTTACTGACTGGCCTCCTCTTGTCACCCTGCGATTTCACCCCCGATCTCTCTCTCTCTCTCCGTTGTTCCTATCTCTCCTTCATAAATACAAACCAACATAAATCCTTCTATCCACTCATAACGGCCCATCATATCATGCTAGGGAGAGGGAGGGAGGGGAGCAAGGATAGATGGTTGGAAGGGTTGATGGATGGATGGTTTGAAGATGACAAAAAAAAATGCCTCCCAGATGAAAGATGTAGTGGCGAGCCAGATGGATGGCCGGATCATGGAGGTGGGGAGCTAAAAGGATGACCTCGTGACCTGGGTCTGATGTCTCATAAGTGGTAGGTCTTGTTGTGCTCTCTGGTTTGATTGTAAAGCAGCAGGCAGGATCAAGGGGGAAAGAGGTAAATCGGAGAGCCAGAGTGCAATGCTTGTCATTTATCCTCCTAATATAACAGGTAATTGGATATATACATTAAACGATCTTCACGGAACCTTCAGTTGACTTCAAACATATGTGAATGCATCAAGTTGCCTCTGTAACCTGCTCTTCAATTCCTCTCATATTCAGTCTTTCCATTCAATAACATCTTCATCCTCCTGATGTATTTTTTCAGCATTAACACCCACAAACAGTTTGTTTATACTGGTGAAATAAGGATTGTGAGGTTATATGGATCCAATATAGCCTCTGATCTGAAGCTAAGTAGATACATTAGCCTGTCTAACCTTTGCAGCCCCCTGTGTCCATGTCACACACATACACTAAATCTAAACTGTTTTGATGATAAAAGAATATCAGGTGACAAAATAGCATCATCTGAGGCTATCAAAGCAGTGATGGAAGATCAATATTGGGAGCGCATATAAAGAAATTGAGAAATCAAAATGGCACTATAAAGAAAGAGGTATGTCAAATATTTATTAAAGGTGCAAAGGTAAGACTTTCAAGGAAATGTGCAATCCTTAAAGATTGAAAACATGAAAAACACATTTTCAAGCCTTTGTGTGGCATTCTATCTAGGGCTGGACAATATGGATTAAACTGTTTTTACGAAAAATGTCACATTATTATTTATATTAAGCTCAAAGACTTTTCTCGCTGCTGAGTGGAAGATGTGGTTTTAAAGACTTTTTTATGAGCAGAGGATGACAAACACTGGTAACAGCAAAACATTTTACAAATCTCGGGTGGATACATTTTGTGTTTTATACCTCCTCACTGTTATTACACAATGCATAAGCAATCTATCCATATATATTGAATATTTGATATATGGCTATTGAAGAACATGTGTATCCTTTGTTGTTATTACTGAATTTTTTGCAGATCTACTGGTTGGGTTGGAAAACAAGATAAAGCCAAAGGTGTGTTTGTGATTTGCAAGAAAATCTACATCTGGCACAGATAAAAAACATTTCTGCACAGTGGCAAGCATCACAAGACCGGGCAGCACTTGTAATGTGAGTGGCTGTATAGATATTAAGTACTGTGTGCATGCTCAGCAATCCACCGGAGATAACTTCTGGATAAAGACATGCTCTTGTATTTACTATACAGGCAGTAACCTGAGCTTTATGATAGAAGGATGCAGTATTTACAGTAGTGTGGGATCGTGCAGTGACATTGGATCCGTTCTTTTTGAGCCAGAATAGATAGACTAATGCCGCAAGAACCAAGACCCAAGGTCATAAAAGCATACTAGTACTCATGTGGAAAAGAGACCTGCAAGCGGTTTTTGGTGCAGCAAAGAACTGTGTCTATTAGCAGTTCACTGAAGTAAGAATTTTAGTAGCCATTACAACAGGCAAATCCCGGAGCTTAAAGGTTTATGCGCAGGCCTCCGAGCTGAAATAACAGTTCTCAGTTTATACGAGGTCATAAAGAACTGTAACGATACTGGGGAAATTAGTTTCTATGGAGGGGGCACGGATGAAGGAAAAGGGGGAGGGAGGGAGGGTTGAGTGTCAGAGGTAAAGGGGAAGATATAGATAGATTATGAGAAATGGGTGGAGGAAAGAATAGGGAAAGAATGAGAAAAATCATAGAGAAGAAGTCACAGAGAGCTTGTGTGTAGGTGTTTGAGTGTGTTTGTGTGTAGCCAGACGATTTAGGGTTGATGACACATTGTAAAATGAATCCTCAGTTCAGCTGTCCTTCCTTAGAGTGAGGCCTGCAGTGCAAACTAGTCACTCATACACACACAGCACACACAGTGTAAACTCAATCTGGTCTTTATTAGAGAACAGCTGGGGGTGAATGACAGCTTGACTGGACACTCTCACACTGTAAACTCGCTCTGACCTTCATTAAACTGTTGAGTGCGTTGGTTCACTAACAGTTTAAATGGATGACCTAATCACTGCCATGTGCGTCTGTCCCGCTGTGAGCCACTCAGACGAAGATGACCACTTAGCATGCTACTCAGACAGCAAGACAGAGAGAGATTCGAAAAACACTTGGCTTTAAAAAACAGGTCGGCTCTAATCACTGAGCATACTCATCAACGTAGTCAAGTCAAGTTTTGTGTGCATTTACTTCCATGAAATTTAAACCATGAAAAAAGCAGTAAATCAAGTCACACTGCACTTAGAGATTTAACACAAAGAACACCCTCTTGTAGACCGAAATGAACTTTCTAACCTTTTGGCCAAGATGGCTGGTAGAATACAGCCTTGAAGAAACCAGTAACATTTTAAGAAAAAAAATTATATATATATTTCTAATTCAGGCAAATAAATCTACTTTCAATTTCAGTTATAAAAAACAAAATACCATTCAAGAAGTCCTGATCTGAAAATTCAGCTATGAAGTGAACTTCAGGGACAAGAATAGAGACTTTGATGGATTCAAGGATGCAGACACACAGGCAGTGTGGCACTCGCTTTGTTCAATGTCATGAATGTCTTCCTGATTCAATATTTTACTTCAGACGACAAATGTGTTGTTTCTTTTTTTTTGTCTTCGGCATACTGGAGACACACAAAACAACTCTTCACTGTAACCTCTGCATAATACTGTAGTCGGCCTTGTACAACTTCAGACCTCTATTTCTCAACTTTATTTTTTCAAGAGGTTTCATACTTTATCTCTTTTGATTAGCCTGATATCAAACAAATGATAGTGACCTGCATGCCAAGCATCCCTCGAATCATTCCATCAATTACAATATATTTGTATGGCCCATATTCACAAATCACAGATGTCTCAAAGGGCTTAACAAGGTGTGACATCCTCTACCCTTAATCCTCAACGAGAGTGAGGAAAAACAACGCTATATGAACACTGCCATTTTGCACTTTTGGGGGCAAAGTCTGCACATTAGCAATCCAGAGTGAAGCCACGTTATCAAGGTCCTGCAGGTACATGCGATTGACCAATCGTCAATCTGTTTCTAAAGCATCATATAAAAGTTTAAAAACAAAAAATTAAAATTAACGAAATACCTTGCATCAGTGACGAGACCTAAAATTACAGAAACCATCTTTGGGAAAAAAATGTAACATGTACTGTGACGATTTAGAAATGCCCCATCCACTAACATGGGGGAGGCAGGGTTTATGATCTATACTGCAGCAAGCCAACAGGAGACGACCTGAGCGCTTTGTCTTTGCATTTTGGAAGCTTTCATGTCGTTCATCTTTATATGTGTAGCATAGTGTTTCATTACATGGCCATGTTGATGCAAGCATTTACCCTGCAGTGCTGTGAAAGTCCTCTCAGATTTAATCGCCCATGTTTCACGGGTGTTAATTTAGGACCCCTCTTGTAAATGGTTGCACTTTAAACAATCACCATCAATAATGACACAATCAAATGGTGTTAAAACCTTATAATAATTCACAGTTATCATTTTTGATTATGTTCTTTTCTACAGTACCATGATATATTCCTGCTTTTGACAGTCCAGTCATTCTCAATCCTGCTCTTCTGTCAATAAGTAGACAGACTGCTTTACTGAAAATCATTCATATGTGGAGCTGACTCAAGAGCTTCATTTCCCATTAAAATAATAAAAAGATTTCTCATTCATTCATTAGCTGATCAATGCGTTGCTGCTCGCTCACTCATACAATTGCTGCTCCTGGATGTGCGTGTGCTTTGTATGTTTGTTCGCGTCAAAATACCTTTAATTGCCTCATCCACGACTTCCACCACTCGATCAATCTGCTGGACCTGAAATACAGACACACAGGGGAGAAGTTTATTGATGCTGAAGAGCCAAGTCCACAAGGTCAAACAAAAGCCTGATATTGACAGCCCACAAACACACATAAACTGATCCACACTTAAACAAGGTGGGCATGTAAATATACACAAAGACGATGTGGGGTATAAGCACACGGACAAACAAGTGCAAAAGAAGACACCGCTGTTTTCCCAGCCAGGATGAAGTGGTATAGATTTCTTAAATGCCACTGCGTGTCGATGTAGCTATAAAAATAACGTATATTATGTATCGACAGAGACGCGGTCTTGGAGTGAGCATTCATGGATGAGATCAGAGGGAGGAAACGAAAGAGGCAGATAGAATGGCAGACATATGATTATAGAGGGAACAATTCAGCAAGAACACATAATTAGAATATGAGAGAAGAAACTGAATCCTGTTATGAAGAATCTAAATTTTATCCTCAGATGAAAATCCTGCAGCTCCATAGGTAACTCTGGAACTACCACTAAATGATGGAGGGACTAAAAAAACACTAGGAGAGCAGATACCTCCACCGAGGCTAATGCTCTATCTCGCAATGTTAAAGAAAGTGAAAAGAAAACGATGTGCCCATTTATCTGAATCCCTTCAAAAGTCGATATATGTTCTTACTTGTATCGTGCTTCACATCTAAACACAAGTTCATTGAAATCAGAAGTTCTTCTGTAATCCTGCAAACTAACAACAAACTGCAATGAAAACACAACCTCCTTGGTGGAGGTAAAAACGAGCAAGATGTTGCTTACATATTGGACACAGATAGAAGCCGGAGTGGAAGGTTTGACTGGATATTAAAGAGCCAGAATTCTGAGAACAGCACTTATTTTACTCATCTACTATCCTTAGGAGAGACAATAAGTGGAAGTGACATACAAGTCTGTACAGAGGGAAAAAAAGTGTCGCCGCTCTAAACGCCGGGTTCACACCGGACGCGGAAGCACCGGACGCGGAAGCGACGCCGAAGCGAGGCGTAAGCGCAGTGCCAATCCTCTGGCTCCCATCCACTCCCATGTTAAACCGCAGCGCTGAACACACCGGAGGCTGAAGTGTAGCGTTGTGCCGCGGCTGCCTAACGCCGTGAAGCGATCGTTTCGGCGTCGAGTCTATTTTTTCCGCTTGACGCGAGCGTTTCGCGACAGGAAACACACTGAAAAATGATTTTAAACGATATAGATGACATATTTTATATGATATAAATGACCAAATATGCATCCCATACTTTGTATTCACCTTCTGTTGTCTTGGAGTTTTAATTTTACCACTTTTACCAACCACATTATTAAATGTCCCCCTCTGCCAATCCACTACAGCCACACAAGCAGTCATAAAGATAAAAAGAGAGAGGGGGGGGGGGGGGGGGGGGGGCTACGTATTCTCCACATAGGCTTGAGTGGAGAATACGTAATTTACCCTCGACACCCGACATTTACCGGAGCTAACAGCGGAGAAGTTCTTCAGCATGGATGACATTAAATTAATCATTGAAGTGGAGGAGTAACTTGAGTTGTTGATTCTCAGCATATGTTGTATAAAGACAACACCAAAAAAGACACATGTTGGGACGCTGTTGCAGTTAATGTTGGAGCAACAAGTAAGTATATGCTTGAAAAAAATGATTAAATGCCGATTTTACTACAGGCTGATAACAGCAGAAGTATGTGATATTATTAGTAATGCGCGGCGCTTCGGCGTCGCTACCGCGTCCGGTGTGACCAGCCAAGCGCCGGCGCGCCAGGGATTAGCGCTTACGCCACGCTTCGGCGTCGCTTCCGCGTCCGGTGTGAACCCGGCGTAATGCAGTCAGACGGCAGCTGCCATTCAAACAAACAAACAACATGGATAATTCTGATGAACCTGAGGACCTTCTGGACGGGAAGATCGTGTTCCAAAAAAACAAAGATCGAACATTCAGTAAAACCAGTAAAACCACCGATATGCACACTCTGCGAGAAGACGTTATCGTTTCACCGTAGCAATACCCGCCTAACCACCGCAACGCGAAGCATGTGTTGGTCGGCGAGGGGCGTTCAAGTGGAATGCGCCAAACCAGACTCACTCGCCGGACACATTGTGCAAAAGAAGCGGTCAGCTTTACTGTCAGAGAATTTGAACAAGTTAGTTTGCCTCACCAACTGGCTAAAGACCGAGTAGCCAAGAGGGCCTTTAGAGGCATTAGATTGTATCATGGTGTGGTTAATGGTTGTGTGACAAAAAATATAAAAAATGTCAACCATCCTATGGCTAAGAAGCTCAAATAATTTCTGTTTAATTTAAAAAAAAAAAAAAGTTTTATTCAACCACACAATGGCTAAGGAACCCGAATTCTGTTTAGGATGAAGATTATATTAATGTTCCATATGGAAAAGCAATGATAACTGCTGAAGAACTGCTGAGTTGCAGCACAAAAGAAAAGTTAAATGTCATAAATCTTGTTTTCACAAAAATATTCCGAAAAAATCGGTAATGTGATTAATCATGATTAATCCATAGAAACCTGTGATTAATTTGATTAAAAATTTTAATCATTTCACAGCCCTAATTATTTCAGATCTCAGCAGTCAATTCTAATCAAGAAAATCTCACTTCATGTGCTCATTGAGTTTTGTTTGAATAAGGAATATATATAGACTCACCAAGCACTTCACCATGAACTCCTTAGTGTGACCTACAGCGATCGAGCTACAGCAAGTTAAAACAGGCTGCTTGACCCTGAAGCCGCACAAAGAGCTGTTCACCAGTTTATTCAAAGTTCAGTGAAGCTCAATTCAGTACGCAGGACCCTAAACTGGAGAATCAGTTGTTGTTTGCGAACCAGCCCCTTGAAAAAATGAACAGTTGTCATGATCACCAACATCAGACGGGCAGATTTATTGATTTTGATTTGTACAGTTTCTTAAACTCAGTTTTTTCTTTATTTTTTAATACTTAATTAATTAATTGCACGGTATACGTATAAGCGTGATGTATGTTTACAACATTGCTGACCCACAGTAATTCTCAGATTACCCTGCATGCTCTCTGCTGTTGTGTGAATGTGTGTGTAACGCATCTCTGATATAGGCAGTGGCATGTCTGCTTCAGACATGCAAAACACTGTGGGCTTGCGTGACTTGCCTGTGTACGTTACGCACAATACACCGCCATTCATTTCCCAGCAACTGCAGATGGCGAAACACAACAGAAACACACACAAAAGCTGACACACACACAGCTTGATTAAAACGAGTGAATTTAACAGGAAGCACTCTTTTTAACTACTCCCCTTATCTAGCCGTTAGTGCAATCACTATATACAAATTCACAACTGCTTATTTGCATGTAATTTGCATAACCCACCAACTGTCACCGCCATTGTGAGGCTGATTGTAACTACCAGGGATATACGGGGGGGCTAGTATACCTTCGTCAGGGTGTGTGAACCACGTGCGCCTGTTCATGCCTGCATCTGTCAGTGTGTACTTGTCTTTCTATGGCTGTGAGGACAGTTTTAGTCGAAGCCATTGTTATAAAGATGTATTCAGTTCTCGAATTTCCATAGGGCTGTTTGAGGGGTGAGACCTGGTTTTAGGGCTGGGCATTTCACCTCTGATGGTTCAGGTTGGGGGCAAGGGAAATACACAAAAGTGTGTTTGTGTGTATCAATGCATAAGCCAATCTACTCATAACAATGAAAGGATCAGCAGTGGTAAACTTCCCTAGCCTGGATGCCAGACGAACTTAGCCCCGCCCACAACATTTTAGGTCGGGCAGTTCGGTCTGGAGTCGCTCCATTGGGAAAAAATTATGGCCCGACCGGGCCAATCAGATTGTCAGGGCGGGCTTTATACGATGATTGACTGATGATCAACGGTGACGTAATCAACCACGTCATCAAAGTGCCCTTGGGTTGAATTCGTTTTCAACAAACATGCCTGCCGCTGGCGAGCTGAGATGTGTAGATGCTGCCATTGAGTCTGTTTTAGAAGACATCGACAGCGCATTCATTTTGAAAGAGGAACACAGAACGTGGAGGCG
Organism: Pleuronectes platessa; assembly: GCF_947347685.1. Lineage (NCBI taxonomy): Eukaryota > Metazoa > Chordata > Actinopteri > Pleuronectiformes > Pleuronectidae > Pleuronectes > Pleuronectes platessa. Next base: position 16,095,941 of record NC_070635.1, on the reverse strand, counting down.
ACGCCAAAGCACCGCGCTAATCCCTATCGCCCCGGCGCTTGGCTGTTCACACCGGACACTGAAGCGACGCTGAACCGCCGGGCAGCGCTAATAATATCACCCGTTGATCCAGTAGATCGCTGCACGGCTTTGTGCCAGTCACACCGGAGGCTGAAGCACCGAGCTGCGCCAAGGCTGCCTCGCGGTGCTTCAGCCTCCGGTGTGACCGGCACAAAGTTTTAACATGGGAGTGGATGGGAGCCAGCTGTTATTTAAGGCTTGGCGCTGCGCTGAAGCGTCCGGTGTGAACCCGGCGTTAGTAAATAACTCACAATGCGTTGCTTAGCATACGTCACATACTACGTTGCTCTGATTGAGCGAAGAGGAATTTTACTTCCTGGTCAGTTGAAACACGCCCCATATTTTTTTCCCAATGGAGCGACTCCAGACCGAACTGCCCGACCAAAAATGTTGTGGGCGGGGCTAAGTTCGTCTGGCATCCAGGCTAAAACTTCCCAGCTGTTTCTGCCTCACCCTGAAGGCTATTACATATATAAACCAGTTTATCTGTATGTAATTGCATTACACATACAAGCCACTTGACTTGATTGTAATTGTGTAACACAGTGGCATGTTTACTTAAATTCTATTACATTATTTATGGCAAAGGATATTTAACTTAACATTCGAGACACCTCCCCATCCCCCAAACCCCATTATTTTTAAGCAGGAGGTAGTAATCAACCTTGGACAGTTTGATTTATCCCCATTTTCATCAGGGCAGTTTGTTTTATTAATGGAAGCAAATAAACTCAAGCATTATATCAAATCAAGATCAAGGTTTTTTGTGGTGATTTAAATGATATAATCTAATTCGAACAGTAGGCGTTCTTAGAAATACAAGATTTAGTTAGCTCTGCTTAACATGGATTAAATGTCTTAATACACGGTGCTCAACTACAAGGACTTTTTTGAAAACCTCTCATTGTTTATTAATGTTGGAATGTCTGATGTGATTTTGTTTGAATACAGAATTGCACAGAGAAAAAATAACTTCATTCATGCCCCACCAAGGCCCTTCACTTTAAATAAAGTAGACTCAATGACTTTGCAGGGTGTGTAGAGTGACAGCATAAAGAAAAACACAAATAAAAACCCTTTATCAATTATTAAAATACCTCCCTCTCGTCGCAACTAAGGTGAAACAAACATTACAAGAGGATTTCAAAATTCTATATCACATTTTATCATACACCATATGTGAGAATACATAACACTTGAGGGACTGCAATAAAAAATTTGCAAATAGCCAAAATCCCTTTTAGGTGTCACGGACAACTGTAGAGAAGAGGGCTTTAGATAACTGATTAAAAGATGTTGTTTCATCTTCATATTTCTGTCACTCCACTGATGTGAGGTGAGGTTTTCCCTTGAGCCTCAACACCATTTTTGTTTTTCGTTGGCTTCCCTGTGTCTGTAACCCTCACCTCTCTCACCTCACTGACCGAACACTATCAAAAACTTTTAGAGGGGCAGTTGCCATATACCTTTAAAAAAAGGGGGAATAAGAAAGACTGTTCAGAAATTGCTCAGAGCCTTAAGCCATGAGGTCTTCACATCAGTCACTGGCCCTGTCGTTTTCAATACATCAGATAGCTTAGGGCTCAATATACCTGATGTTTCTACCCTGGTGGGAAATGTTCTATATGGTGATAACAAGTCAAAACAAACAAGAATTTGACCGTTAGATTTATGCAAAAAAAAAAAGAAGAAGAACACTGCACAGCTTTTAGCATCATTTTACCTGTTTGGCGTTGAACCTAGAAACTAACCCATGCATTATGTATGGGATGGTGTCAAAGGGGTTTGCATCTCAAAGTGGGAAACTTACTGTTTAATCAAATTAAAGCCGACTGAGAAGTTCATGCTGACAGTTTTATGCAGGAAACATGGGTTGGTAGCATTTATCAAAAATGAACTGGGGCGGCATATTGTAAAATAAAAACCTTCAACATTCTAGTTAATTAATTTCAGCGCTCTCAGTTGTCTTTTAAACATTGTTCACATGCGGCACTGCGGTTGACGACCTGCTCTAGACACAGTTAATTTTGGCATCTATGTCGTATATGCAGGCGCAGACTCGTTAAACAGGTGTCCGTGTTATTCATGCCAATGTCATATTTCCTCTTTCTATTGGGCCTTATCTGTCAAAGTCTTCATGCTTCCTTTCTTTCTTTTCAGCGTCCTCAGGCTCTTTTCCACCTCTCCCCGTTTCCTCTTTGTCTCGTACTTTTCTCCCTCCTTCCATCATATACTCTTCCTGCTTTTCTATTCCCTACCCTGTTCATCTTAGCAGTCTGGAGTTTTGTCTCCCAGGGATGTCTATTGATCCACCAAGCGGCAGGGAGGCCAGAATAGAACAGACACAGCAGGTTGGCAGCAAGGTGAATGACAGGTCAATCCATCTTAGTCTCAGTGTGTGTGTGTGTGTGTGCGCGCCTGTGCGAACTCCTCAAAGTGAACCCATTAGACACAAATAAAGGCCAACAAAGGGACCCAGGCAGAGATATATATTTTTGTGTGAGCATATCCCTACAACATTCAGGTCATTGCTGTCAGATAAGTAAGTTCAAACGCACACACATAAATATGGATACATACCCCAATGATGCTGAGTCCTTTGAGGTAGTCCATACGTGGCTGGGCCTGGGGAACGCAACCTGCTAGTACCACCTTTTTCTCCTGTTCTTGAGCTTTTCTGTCAAAACAAATACAAAGAAAATTACAGAAGAAAGGATTACAATTTGTAAATAAAACAGCATTTTAACCGATTTGAATGCAACATACGGGTTTATATTAGCCTGGATGCCAGACGAACTTAGCCCCGCCCACAACATTTTGGTCGGGCAGTTCGGTCTGGAGTCGCTCATTTGGGAAAAAATTATGGTGCGTGTTTCAACTGACCAGGAAGTAAAATTCCTCTTCGCTCAATTGGATAGACCTACAACCAATCAGAGCAACGTAGTATGTGACGTATGCTAAGCAACGCATTGTGAGTTATTTACTAACGCCGGGTTCACACCGGACGCTTCAGCGCAGCGCCAAGCCTTAAATAACAGCTGGCTCCCATCCACTCCCATGTTAAAACTTTGTGCCGGTCACACCGGAGGCTGAAGCACCGCGAGGCAGCCTTGGCGCAGCGTGGTGCTTCAGCCTCCGGTGTGACTGGCACAAAGCCGTGCAGCGATCTACTGGATCAACGGGTGATATTATTAGCGCTGCCCGGCGGTTAAGCGTCGCTTCAGTGTCCGTTGTGAACAGCCAAGCGCCGGGGCGATAGGGATTAGCGCGGTGCTTTGGCGTCGCCTCCACGTTCTGTGTTCCTCTTTCAAAATGAATGCGCTGTCGATGTCTTCTAAAACAGACTCAATGGCAGCATCTACACATCTCAGCTCGCCAGCGGCAGGCATGTTTGTTGAAAACGAATTCAACCCAAGGGCACTTTGATGACGTGGTTGATTACGTTACCGTTGATCATCTGTCAATCATCGTATAAAGCCCGCCCTGACAATCTGATTGGCCCGGTCTGGCCATAATTTTTTCCCAATGGAGCGACTCCAGACCGAACTGCCCGACCAAATCTGTTGTGGGCGGGGCTAAGTTTGTCTGGCATCCAGGCTAGGTTTATATATCTTTAAGACCACATGTGAGGTTTGTGTGCTTCTCACTTGAGAGCAGAATGAGAAATTTTATACAATGTCATCGAATGATTGATGGAACACATCGTGATTTGGCAGAATGGCGAAGCATGGCATTGGTAATTCCGGTTTTCAAAAAAGTTTCTGAAGTTGCGTGTCGGACAATGGCTGACAATTTAAGGGAGGAAAGCGATACTGAAAAGATTGCAGCAGAGTTTCCTTGAGGAAAACAATGATGAAAGGGAGTTTTTGTTAATGTCGGCCATTCTGTCAGCTTTTCAGAGAAGCTGCAGGTGTTAGGTGGTTGTTTTCAAACAACGCTTAGGTTTTAGAATGCATTTCTATTTGCCGCCTTAGGTCTTAATGGGTTGAACTACAACTGTTAAATATACTTTAGAAGCAAAGTCAATCAGAAAGTTTCATGCTTCTATATTAACAATAAAAGAACTTGAAAACAACACTGAGGTGTTTGTAGTGCCAGTTGGTTGTCATTTCTGGTCAATGTGACAAAGGAAAACAAAGTTTGGGAAAGTTTCCTGCTACTAGGAGAACACGGCTTGTTTTCCCCAGTGGCATGTGAGCTATTCCCTCATGGAATGCCCTTGAGAAAAAGAATTTGCTCAAGGTAAATCCCACAGTGTAAATTCAGACTGTGTAAATGTGATAATTGGTTTGTTTGTTATGTCTGATTATCAAAAAGAGGAACAACAGATTTGTTTATGCCTCAGTGCCAGCAACAGCCATGGCCAGAGGCATTGTGTTTTTGGGTTGCCTGTCTTTACGGACATCAGCCCGTCCATCTGTATGTCTTATTCATGTTAACGCAATAAGAACGCCAAGAGCAAATTTCATTACGTCTAGCAAAACAGCGACTTGGACTCAAAGGTGATCCGATTCAAATTCGTGGGGTAAAGGGTGAAATCTCTGTTTTTAGCCGCAACAATAACATTTACCCATTTTTAAGTGTAGGGCATTTGATTAATGTTTAACTAAGGTTAAGTAGACTGCATTAAAAATACAGGTCACAAAGTGCAACTTCAGTTTAACTTAAGGTAGCAAAAATATGATTAGCAGTTGAGCCAATTTAATGAGCCAGGTTATAAAAAAACACAGCTATCTGTGTTTTGATTTGGTCTAATATAACATGGTGTTGTTCTGAAACTGTCTGAACATGTACTAAACTAGATTGTGAGACTTCATAAAAATGGGAGAGGGTACACAAGTGTCTGTAGGCTACTGAACATAAGCTGAAACACATTTGTAGTGGTTCGGCCTTAGAGGAAGAGACATGCTGCCAATAACAGGATTATCTGGAAGGATTATCTGAGGAAATTGGTGTCTCAGTGACTGAGCAGAAAGTTGGGAGGACATTGCAAGAAGTCAAACTCTTTATATGGCCTCCAAAAAGAAAGGAAACACGTACAAAACTAAATAAGATAGATAGATACAACTTTGCCAAAGAACATGAAAAGAGGCCTGGGCTGCATATTCTTTGGTCAGACAAAAATAAAATTGATTTGTTCCAATGCGGCATAATGTGGTGCAATAGAAAAAGAAATGTAAAGGTTGCCCTGGGAATGTAATTCATATACCAAATACTGAAGTTATTAACTCCCAATCAGCAACAAGGTTGACAGAACCTTATTTAAAACAAATGCAAAGTTCACACAAGAGTCTTTACAGAAGAAGGAAAGAGAAAACTATGATCTGACCAAATATGTCCCCTGACTTCAATCCAATAGAAAACCTTTGGAGTCAGTATTTTAAAACAGAAGGTAAAGCAAGGGGGAAAAAAGATGCTGCTTTAACAAACACCAGCTGAAAGGAATCATCTGTGAATAATGGCAGCAAATCTCCACACAGATTTGTTTACGCTGGCATCATCAATGACAAGGAGGATCAAATCTGTCATCTACAATAAAGTCTAAAGGACGGAATATGAATATTAAATGGTGTACCGACATTTGTTGCAATTGGTACATAAATATGAACCTTTGTTATAGAACATTTTCCTGTTACTGGCCATGTTATATTGTATAACACAATGTGATGTAAAAACATAATGTATTTATTTACAATTACTTATTAATAGAAATGAAAACCAGCACTAAGAATCAAGATGTGAATTTAAAAGGCCCGGCATACAGTAAATACTGTAGCAAACCACAACAAGAGTGAGTGTATGTGTGCGTGTTTGGAGTGTGCGCATGCGGATGTGTGCGAGTCGGTATGTCACCTCCAGTTAGTGGCAGTGTGATTTGAGACACTCGGTCTGTCTGACAAAAGCTTTTGGAGGAGCTGCCCAGACTCCGCCATGAATCTTTAATAATGAAGCCTCCTGACAGTTGGAGTAAGAGAGGGAGAGGGAGGGAGAGAGGGATGAAAGTGGGGAGCTGTGTATGTGAGGAAGGAATCATGGGAGGAGCAAAGAAACTGGATGCAAACTGTCAGTTGTGTTTTAATTCAGGCTGTGTTTGTATTCCTCGGCAAAGCAAAGACAGGCAGAGTGATGGAGGTTGAGGGGGTGAGCGAGAGAGCAGAGCGAGAGAGAGAGGTGAAGGCAGACAAACAAAGCAAGGAACGGAGGGATAGATGAAAGCTACAGTTGGTGAGAGATGAGTGGGGAGATGAAGGGAGGGGAGATGAAGGCAGAGAGTGAAAACTTTTTTATGATTAGTTTTCGATTATTATTCTGAGCTGTTTGTACTATTCAGGTTTATTTTAGTCTCCTCTTTTTTTATTTCTTCATCTAATACCTGTAAGTGTTGAGCAGGTACCATCAAATCACTTAAGATGCCAAAAAAGATGACACATGGATGAAGAAGAAAGTCTGCTGAATGTGACGCCTCACCACAGACTAAAGTGTTCTAACAGCACGTTCAGAGAAACTGTACTTCCATTGATCCTCAGGAATGCATGTTATTATTGTACATGTATGTTTATAGCTTTATCAACAGCCCTTTGACCTATATTATAGAAAATAAGGGAATAATATCCAGCTACTTAAAATCTCTGTTCTGGTGTAAAAACATGCAGAAAACACACAGAGGCAGGGAGCACTGTATAGCTGTAGAATCATGATGCTGGTAAATACTTAAAGTGGGAATGATGTAAACTTTCAAGACTGGGTGAAGTGAGACGGATGAAGCCAAAAAGAGGGATTTATCTGCTTAGAGTAACTTGTTCCCCCCAAACTGTTCCTCATGAGGGACCCACACTGGCATCACAAACCCACACACACACACACACACAGTAGGGGTGCGTCTGCATAATTCACGCCGTCTCCTGCCAAAATGCGCCAAACGTTCCTTTAATGCGCTACTTGCTCCCCGCCCACACACCCAGAGCCATAGCTGACACAGCGAGTAAGCAGACGCTGCCTGATCCGTCGCCTCAGCGCCCCAGGGGGGAACAGGCCAATCACGTCGCACACGGTTCCTGGATGGGATGAGATGGAATGGGATTATGTGATGCAGTTGCCGTGGTGATACTTTTGAGCCCGACTGAGCGCTCGCTGCCAGTGACCCGGACCAGAGCAGATGTCCCCCGAGATCAGAGGACGAGGTGTGCTCGCAGACGCACACACACACACACACACACACACACGCGTTTCCTTGGCTTCCTTGGCACCTCGCCCTAAATCTCTACGGCCCCCTGTCAACTCCATGCTCTCTATAGCCTCAAGACCACACATGCACACACACACATACCAATGGTCACGGATGGTAATGGCAAACAGCAAACACTCATCTATGCATACATGTATGACCTCTGCGGTATACATGTATGTTAGGGAGAGCTGTGCTGTACATACTGGTTTTTAACAGCTGAGTGGACACAGTGAATCAGTCAAATTGGAGCGGACTAAATGTCCAACTGAATTGATCAGGTTGACTTGGAGAAGCCCCTTGTAGTAAATATGACATTAAAATAACTCTCGGCATTAAGATGGACCACAGTGCATGACCTATATAAGGGCCTTTTCAACTTTCTTACATTTAAACTTGAAGTGAAAGGAGACCCTTCCCGCCTGGATCTTCTATAGCATAGGATTTATATGACTGCGGCAGAAATGCAGTGACATTATCATATAAATAAGCCACAAAGCTGATGTTCTCATAACTGCAACAAATGTCTGAAAACGTCTAAGTCAATGTAAAAGAATATGGCTAACATTTTTTACAAATCAAGTACATGTACAAAGCAAGTTTGAATAGAGTAAGTGGTTAGCTAAATAAAACAAATTGATTCAGTGCAATATTATGACTCTTCGTTGTGCCTGGTGTTTCGAGAAGAGCTAACTTCTTTTTTTTTTTCATTTCTGCAGCCATCATCATGGCCAATCTTGTCATTTTAAGTCGTCGCCACATGTCGGCCACCAATCGTGTCTGTCACTAGTACGAGTCCCAGCTGCACCTCTGGTACAGAAGGACCGCATGGTGCAAGATGTCCTCCTAGTGGGGTACGTGCATGCAGTGTCGAGAAATCCCACAAATCCTGCGACTTCTGATCACTTCCCTAAGTGAAAATGTTCCCCAAGGCAAAGAACTAAAACTTAATGAGAATCACCTCTGCAGTAATCTCCCTTGATCCGTCTGATCACATTCAAGCTAACAAGCACCCAGTTCAGATACACGCAGACCAGGAGGGAGGCTTGAGTTGAGGCTTAGCTAAAGCAGATACTGAGTTCATATTAATTCTTGAGAACGTTTTGTTTATATTATATTAGTAATTCTTCAGTTCTGTAAAACTGCGTCGTTCATATCTGCATAATGGTCGCTGGGTTTTAATACCCTCTGCTGTCACTAAGTGGCATTGACATGAAGGGTGGAAGCAAGGTCAGTGGTCTTCCCATCCTCTCTCTCCATGCCCTTATAAGTATGAATCAAAGTTTGTTCTATGTATTACATTTTGTTGTGAATAGATTGTTCTTGAAAATTAAATACTATCAAACAGACTGTCACATTATCCTTTAAATAATTAAAATGTTGGTTAATAATAGATTGTCACCAGATTTGTATTACTTCCATTATCCAGAGAACGTCAGCTGAGTGGACAATCCTTCAGGACACATTTGCGTTAAGCTAAGAAAATGTGGTCGAATGAAAATGTTACGCACACACATTCACACAAAGCATCCCAAATTAATCTTGGGTGCATTCACACCTAACAGACGTCCACTTGTGATTGCATCACCTAATATCAGGTTATGTCCTATGAAGTCATGGAGAGCAACTTTCCGTGTCTGTGTGTGTGTGCGTGTGCATGTGTCCTTTCAATGACTCTTCCTGCTGCTAAACACCCTCAGCCCTACAGAGCACTACATGGTGGGGGGCTGGCTCATTACACACACTGAGCTGGCCATATGCTCCCTAACAAACATGTTGCTTAAAGGATGAGGTCATACTGGTAAGAGTGGTGTAACTAGGATGTACAGATCTGCATCGTGATTAGCTCTGTGTGCTCTGTGACCTCTACTGTTCAGAAAATGAGTTAAAATGCCATCTGTCTAATGTTTAAATCTGCTTTTTTAGATTTTTCTTTCCTCAATTCAGCTAAACTTTTTGTCCTAAAGCAAAATCACTGCATTCCAATTTAACCTAGTGTAACTGATTTATTATCCATTACATCCCTACGTTCTCTACCCCCACTTTCTTCCCCCTTCCCATATTTCCCCTGTCCTTGCTCCTCTGTCTCATCTTTTCCTTCATCCCCTCATCTGCACTCTGACAGTTGTTTCTGGCTGAGTTGACAGCGAGCCAGCCAATCAGCACACTCCTGACCTCTCTGCATTAGCATAAGCAGCAAGGGGTAAGGTTAAGTACCCATCAAGCTTCAGTAATTAAGATGTGAGCTGGTGTGTGCATGAGTGTGTGCATGAGTGTGTGCATGAGTTTGTCACAGATAGAGCAAATGTGTTCAGTCATCTACTTTGGATATTTTCCACTTTCGCAAACTTAAATTTATACAACAATCTAATCAAGGTCTTGGATTTCAATTCTGTGTTTTTTACAATCCAATATCTAAACTTACTTCTGATTACTTATCTCTAATTAAGAGACCATGATGTGTGGTTATATATTTAATGTTTTTATTCTAGCAGCAGATGCATCTCCATTACTGGCTGACAGCCCAAACCGAACAAATGTGGATAAAACACGAATAGTGTTTCTAATTGAAAACACAGCCTCTCCTCTGTGAATAAGCATACAGGAAAAGTTTTCTCAAACAACTGTCAAAATATACAAACAGTATAAATAAAACAGCAGCTAACTCTGGGTCCGAGGGATCTGACTGCTGACAAAGTGAACTAAATAAAAGCCGTTAATGTATAAGACCAGGGGTCTGTAAGAGATGTAACTGAGAGAGAGAGAGAGAAAGAGGAAATAAAGGTTGTTATTGAGTGATCGACAGGAAACTGTCAAAAGGACATCTTTATAAACGAGTGATAAGCAGAAGTAAGCAAGATGGTAGTGAGTGTCAAACTGAAATAAAAGGCAGGGAAACATAACAAGACGCAGAGGGAGAGACAGTGAGTCTCAAAGTCAGCTCAGTGTTAAACCGTAACCTTTCATAATGATATGAGCCTGTCTAAAAATAGGTTTGTGTGGACTAGAAAACTCTCAAAATCCTATTACATCCTTATTCTACATTTTATTGAAAACTGAATATGTAATCTAGCTCAGGGGATTAAATAAGGAACGCATACTTTTAATGTAAAAATACATATGTCCTTAATTAATATTTTCTTTTATACAAAAATCCATCCAACCATGTTGAAATCAAATAATCCGACTTGTATTGCAGGAAATGCATTAGATGGCTCGAAATAACAGGTGTGAAAGGTGCCTCTTGACCATGGTGTGGGACAGCGGACCAAACATCTCTCCTGAAAGAGGTGGTCTCGGTCCACATCAAATTGAAAAAAGCATGCATCCTTTGTAAAAATCGAAACAGTGAAGTGGAGTGAATTTATAGGACAAAGGGAGAAAAATGAAAGTAAGACTTGAGGAGTAATAATAATAAAAAAAGGCAGGAAATGGGATGTATAATTTAATCAATACGCGGTAATTACATGAAAGCAGGTCTACAAAAGTGAGTTGTAGTAAGTGATGTAGACCTAAAACCCTAAAGATCCTTCAAACAAGATGCAAAGGCCTGAACACTGGTTTGATAGGAGCAGAGATCTAAAGCCTAATCTGAGTTACCACAATGAAACCCCATGACGACCTCATAAAAGACAATAGAATAAAAAAAACATCTGACTTGTTTTCAGTTTTATTCAGTTTATGGCCAGCGTGGTTAATAAAGGCATACGCGTTAGAGCTGCGTTTTACAGGATACAGGCAATCTGTTGACCAATCAATACACCTATAACGTGGCTGGTTTATGACTGGCTCACACGGCCTCCGGGTATATCAGAGATAGTATGCAGCCCAATTGCCAACATGGGCCTAGTAAAGGCTGGTCAGAGGAGATGCAAGGCTTTCAGATTATGGCCTTAAAAAAAAGAAGCCTCACCTGCCCGGTGCTGTGAAATGGATGACATCTGTCTTGTAAAAATGACTTGAATATGTGATAAATATTGCATCACTGTAAATGAGTTGTATTCGCCGCCTGAATGGTTCATAATAGGGAAAATGCTGATATAAAAAGCAGAGGGGGGGGGGGACAGCGGAGAATTCCCAAACACACCCATCCAGACACACATATGTGCAGGGAATTGCATGAGAGATGAGCATTTGAATGAGCAGTGAAGAGGGGGTAACCCGATGCTGAATCCCACTAAGAGTCCCATTTCTAATGCAAAGTCCTGTTTTCTATAGGCGAGGCCGTTATGGGACAAAGGTATAGGAGCAACCCCTCACCCAGACACAACTGACAAACAACACTCACAAGTTCAATCACAGGATTGTTTTGTTCATCACATTGTTTTTTTCGATGGAATTATCATCAAAAAAACATATCTTTATTCTTTATCTTTATTGGAACAAATGTCTGCATGTATAGATGAAGTTAGATATATTTGTGAGACTAAAGGAAGGAACAGTGTGCAGCGTTTCAGTGGTAATCAGATTTGTGTGTTGACTGTTATAGATAAAACACAGTTTGTGTTGCCTAAATGATGATTTTTGAGTTTTGCTATCTATTTAAACTAATTTAAATGCACTTAGCTTGTATGTGGAGCATTGGCAGTTACTGTGGCAGCTCCAGTCTCAGACAAAACAGGTCATGTCACAGGGCACACACAGGCATTTATCATTCAGAGCCACAGCCACTCCCCATGAGGCCTTTCACCTCTGGGTGAATCAATCTGAAAAACGAATATGCATGTGTGCAGGCATACATGCATTTTCCTTCCAGTGCATACACATTATTACATGTGTTCGTATAGGTGTGTCCATGTGCACATGTTTGTGTGTCTCTGCAATTATTCTGAACCCGAAGTGGAGACAAGGGGGAAGTCCTTGCTAAGATGACAGGGGTGAAAGGACAATCCTGGTTGAATGAATTCACACAAAATTAGTCCAAGCATAAACAATCATGATTGGTTTCAAGGTCATAAATTATTACAAGCAAGGGTCTGGAAAAGTGGAACAGCAAATGCTCAGTGACCTGGAATATTTCTTATTTTCAGTCAACACGAAGCCAAACTAATTATACTGTTCTAACAAGTATGGATTGGAAAGCAGTGTCCAATCTTAACCTGTGAAAACAGTGTATATGCCCCAACGACTCGTCAAAACTATCTTTAAGAAACCTCTGATGATTTTCCACACTGAAAAAAAGGATGACAAAATGGCAATTGGCACCCTGAGATGGAAATATAGTTTAGACATAGAGAAAAAACTTTAATTTCCTAAGCCAAGGACGTTGTGTGATTCAATGAAATGTTGTGAAGGGGTATGACATGATCAAAGTAAGAATCCCCCAAAAATGTGAGCAAATCTGGATAAACAGGTGGCACCAGGAATCTTTACACTTAAGATTTGCCGTTTATGCCATTTAAGATACAACGTGCCATTGTGCACCACTGCACTCTGAAACTCCCTCTTTTAAATGGCCTGTGGTACGCAAGACGGGTTTTCAACAATGTTGAACTTTGACCATGGTTACGCTTTGAACACCCATGCTTCCATCAGAAACAAAACTGCCAGCCAGTAAGCAGAATGCACAACGGAGACCTCAGGAGGACAAATGTATCATGGAAACACATTTTGAGTCTATAGAGGTGGGTTTTTAGCTTAGGGAGCTTGTTGTAAGTAGGACAACTGTCTATTTTGCACTGAACACAACAGTTTACTTAGAAGTATCTAATTCTGATGCATCAGAGAAAAGGTCCTGTATTTGGATTAAACAGTGTCACAGTGTCACAATGCGCTTGGATAAAATGTTATATATTGTAGAAGACGACGGAGGCACACGGTATGTTTTTGTATAAATGTATTCACAGCAGTAGAAGTCCGCAGTTCCATACTCATCATTAGCTGCAGTGTAGCAAAATAATTTCCATCGTACACTCAGCCTGAGAAATCAGCACTGGCCTGTAATATTTTGGCTTGGCTCAGAGCATCACCAAAACGTGAGAGCCTGGTGATAGTCTCTTCGTGGTTAATTCACTGTCCTACGATGTGAAGTCGGTCGATCGAAGACACCGCATCATATTTCCATCTACATACATTTCATCAAGGACTTTGGTAGCTCATTTATCACCTGGTCATCAAGATAACCACTCCAATACATCATCCATGACACATTGCAATCTCATTGCTTTCTGTAATTAAATTCAAAAGACTAAATAAAGAAAAAAAATTGAAAAAATTATGCAATAATGTATGTTTACACACACTTTAGCATTTGACTGTATTTTCGGCTTAATCGACATATGTCGTCATTATACTTACATGCATGTGTTTTGCATATTTGTAGATTACACATTTGTGTTTATGGGAGTCGGTGCACTGTGAGTTATTCATGATATGTGAGCATGCATGTGAAAACAGATATGTGAGTACATGTACAGTACGTGCATTAGGGGACTATGCCGACTATGGGAGACTCATTATGGAGCTACAAAGTCTAAGCATCTATTCAGCCTGTTAATTTCCCTGGCTGATGTCTTCTCCCCCTTGCAGCCTGAAGTGGCTCCATGGTGCCTCATCAGTCCCTCTAAAAGGCCTTCTTATTTAACTACGGTGCCTTATTTATCCTAAATAACATTCCATTTAAAGCCAAGGATGCAGCCTGCACAAAGCAAACTGCCTGATTAAAGTGCTATGCAGGACTCCCTTACTTTGTAAAAATTAATTTATGGAATGTTCAAAAAAGCTCTTTTTTTTCCTGCCCTAACACACACGCACTTAAACACATGCACTCCTCGTCTGACTCGACACCAATTAAAAAGAAGGTTCAAGGTAAGGTTCATTACGTTAGAAAAGAGAGGAGAGGGAATGGGCGGGGGTTGTTAGGAGAAAAAAGCTTTACAAAATCAGGAGGTGATTTTTAAAACACACTTGCTTGTTAGAGGGATTGTGAATATTTTTCCAGTTGGGGATGAATAGAGCAGCTTTCAGCCTCCTTTGTTGAACCACATTTGTAACGTCTCTTTTTTTTCACACTTTGAACCAGTAGAGCTCATTTTCAATGAGGATCCAGGTCCTGATGTCTGAAACACACTGGAAATGTTTCATTACACGAACACTAAAGTCACATTAATTATACATTTATATGTAACATCAAAATTCATATGATCATTGTTTTTTTATCCAAACTTACTAAAGTATTACTCAATATTCACTGGAAACTATTTGAGGAATCTTCAGATGCCAAATCCTGCCAGCAGCATTCCTTCCTTCAATGTCAACCAGTCTGTCTGTGTGTTTAAAACAAGTTAAGGGCTAAGCCTGGTATATTACGGTACCGACCTACAGACCCCATGTTTGCACAGCATCTTCTTGAAAATAAATATGTATATTTTTGTGTGTATCCATCATTCTTTTAACATACTGAATGTATACATCTATGGCTTGGATATCAGCCTCAGGCTTTTGTCACTCCAGATAATCGTTGGTGAAATTGCTTCTTGGCTAGTATACAGCAGCCTTTCCATCTGCTGGTTAAGTTAAATTAGACTTAACAAGCGCATTTAAATGAAGTTCAAGCTGCTTTGCTGGCAACATCTTCAGGGGACATATGTTCACACTAACAAAAATACGAAGATAAATATGAACACACATAGGAAACCACAGATATCAACTCACAAGTAAACAAACCGGAACCTTTAAGTAGTGGTTAAAGAATTCAGCTGTAAACTCATCTACAAATTCATTATCATCAAAAACGTTTCTCTCTGACTCCTGCATCTTATTGTTTTTCCAAAGTTGACCAAGCTGTCATCTGCTCTCTACTCGAATCCTTTCTCTTCCACAATGCACATCGCTTCTAAAATTCCCCCTCAGGGATCAAGCAGAAGGCATTCAAAGGTCAAAAAGTCCTCACTGTCATCTTGCATGACTTAATGTATATCAAGCATGTCTCTATACTTTAACTTATGGAATCTGGACGTGACATGCACTGATAGAGACTTTGAGAGAGTGTGTCCGTATCTTCATCAGTTCGTGCGTGTCACTGAAAAGTTTCTCAAATAAGTCGGCTGTCATTCGTCACCCTGAAGGTGCAGGGAGGAAGAGCGCTCGTTCGGAGGAGGGAGAGAATGTCATTTTTAACTTGCAGCGGGGATAAAGTATCTCAGTGGCTCAGTCATTTCCAGGTCAGTGCTTGTTTAGCTAACACCAGCTGAAAAAGCCTCCGGGATCAGGAGCTTTAAAAAAAAAAAAAAAAATCAAGACCACGCTTCAAAAGGAAAAATACCAAAAGCTTACAGGTGCTTCTCCAGAGAGCACGCACACGTCTTTCCTTCCCTTTTCTCTCTTACAGTTAAGAGATATTAATAAATGATGCGGCAGGTAAAAACAGCTTGTTGAAACACACATTAAAGGCTTTAGTGAGGCCACCTGTGTGTCTGTGTGTGTGTGTGTGTGTGTGTATGATTTGTACATAGTGAGAATACATTGGTGTCCTTTGCGTGTTTGCTGAAGTGTCCTCAGTGTATTTGGTGAATAGGTCCAGGCTGATTATGTTACAGTAGCACAGGGTTTGGTTCAGAGTCATATCCCTCTGTGTGTAACTAAAGATACTTGATAGGAAAACGGCAGGTGGTGTGCTGGCTGCTACGCACGCACACACGCACACACGCACACACACACAACTGCCGTCTGAGTCGGTCACTCTCTCAGGAACACACAAACACGCGCAGAGTGAATAAGTGCATTATGGCCTCCCTTGTTCCAAAGAACACTGTTTCAGACTAGTCCAAACACGAAAAACAAACATGTGAGGGGAGAAAAATAGATTGTCTCCTATTACTGTCCAAGTCTTTCATGTCACTGAGGCAGTTTGACTGAAATTGAGAGGGGGGGGGGAGAGAGAGAGAGAGAGAGAGAGAGAGAGAGAGAGAGAGAGAGAGAGAGAGAGAGAGAGAGATGGCCGAGGAGGTCACGGGTTGGAGCAGCAGGTGTTGTGTATGCGCTTGTGTCAGTGCAGGTGAACAGAGGGTCAGTCCGGTACTCTCCATATGCCATCTGTCACATCAACTACATCTCACACTGACATTTCCCTACATTGAGTAACAATGTTAAACCCCCAAGACCCAGAGGTAATGCATTCACCAGGAAACACATCAACTAAATGTCAAACAAATAAAAAAATATATTTATTGATAGACGAGGAAAACAGCATATACTCACATTTAAGAAGCTGGAAACACCAATTTAGTTTTTTACATCCCTTAAATCATTTTTAATATATCAAATGTGAACAATCTGTATATTAGTTAATTTCTTGAATTGTTCATCCAATCTACTTAAAACTGGACTAGTGTGTTGCTGGGGGCTCGAGGACGTGCAGCTGCAAAGTTGGTGCAAATGTATAATTAAACAGGACTCTTCAATGTAAGTGACATCAATCAAGACAACGTATCACAAAAATGGCTGTATCAGGTATGTTTTAAGTATGAAGTAAAAATACTGATTCCCCAGTTCAGGCTTCTGCAGTTTGAATCGTGACTCACTGAACTTAGATGGAACCGATGAACAGCACTTTGTGCAGCAGCTGGGCCAAGCAAACAGCCCACTCCAGACAGGCATGTTTATCACAGTCTCTTCCCAAACAAGCCTCATTAGGACATATAACTGCCCTCATGTGTGATTTTACATAGCATGCCAGTGTTCTGGAATCAGAGGCATATAACGTCAAATATGACGTTGGCATCTGTTCCATCGAACCGGCCCTGCCTTTTACGCAGACAAGCAATCGGCTCTATGATTACATCTATTGCATAAACTTTGAACGAGAATCTTTCCCTGGTCCGTGTTTGTACCTTTTATAAAGAATGATGAAGCGGAATAAAGGCGCAACAATCCCGTCTCCAACAGGGGTGTGAGATGCTAATGTGACAAGACTCTAGTCAGTTCAATTCAGCTCTGAACTGAGCTCTTCCCCTCCTCATCATCATTCTCTCTCTCCGTCTCTGTTGACATGTAGGTTCTAATGAGGTGCTAATGAGATTCACGCTCCTTCTCTGAATCAGATTACAGTGAATTATATATAAAGCTTTTAAATCACTGCAGCAAAATTGCACAGGTGGCGTATGAGGCAGTATGACTTTTACAGTGCTTTTACAATTTGACATCACATTGACAGCACTGATTTAATTTTCCAGACATATTTGTATTAAAAATACGAAATACTATTTAAAGTCTTTTATACTGTGAATAAAATATAAAGAAATCGAACAGTAATATGATCAAGGAACAACTACAAAATAGTCCTTCAGACTCTGGTTATGAAATGTTTTTCTCTGTTTGTAGTACTTTGACAAAGCTCTGGACAGGCATTTTAATTTCGGGCGCCAACTCAAACCTGATAAATCATTTCAAGAAACAATCCTGACATGAGACATGGCTCTCAGAGTATGGTTTTCCAGGTGTTTACACACACACACACACACACACACACACACACACACACACACACACACACACACACACACACACACACACACACACACACACACACACACACACACACACACACACACACACACACACACACACACACACAAGCTAGCAAGAATATCTCACTGGCCCAGGGACCTGAACTGTGAAACATAAGACCAAAGAGGGAGAGAAATGACACGGCAAAAGGTGGAAGAATTAAGGTTGAAAGATGAGAAAACTAGACTCACCGGAGTGTGTGAGGGCACAAAAGTGGAACATAAGTGAGGGAGAGGATGATAGACAGAGAGAGCTAATGGTGTGACCTTGTGAGAGCCTGTCATCGCCTGCTGGGAGAAGAATTACCTGAAGGAGATAACCGGAGCACCTGAAAACACATCAACATCCACCTCTACCCTCTTGGCTGCCTCTCTGACTGCTCCCAAATGAGGAATATGTTACTTGTTCGAAATAACTAAACTTAATTAAAGTGGAATCGAAATGACTCTGGTGGGTCCTCTGCTTTCATTAATTACCAACAAAATAACCTCACTCTCATTTACTTGTACATTTCATCCATCTTTTTATCTCTCCGTTCTCTCTTCTTCTTTCTGCTCCTCCAGTGTAATTTGTCTTCATCTATCTCTCTGGCTGTAAAATCTGTTTAATTGGTCTTATTACAACAGAATATGAAAACGGTGTTGCCAAGATATCAAGGTCATCGGTTTTGAAATAAATGTGTTTCATGTTCATGGCGCACAACAGCACATAATGTTGA
Organism: Pleuronectes platessa; assembly: GCF_947347685.1. Lineage (NCBI taxonomy): Eukaryota > Metazoa > Chordata > Actinopteri > Pleuronectiformes > Pleuronectidae > Pleuronectes > Pleuronectes platessa. Next base: position 16,077,432 of record NC_070635.1, on the reverse strand, counting down.
CATTAACAAGATCATTTCAAAAGCAAGTTGTGTGTGCGGGCCTGTTTGTGTTCATATGCTACTGTGCAGTCTTTCCTTTCCTAGTACAAGCTTTAATTTCATAAAGGAATCCATTGTATGAAAATGCGCTTCTGTCAGTCTCTTGTGAGTGTGTGAGTGAGTCTGTAAATGGCCTTTAACATTTTTCTTTACAATTTTGAGGCTATGAAAGTCATGCATTTCAATTAATACCGTAGTATCTGTAAAACTTTTATTTGACATATTAATTCTGTGATTGATTACCACTCAAGAGACGCTTCTAAAAATCATTTTGACCAAGCAGGTTGTCTTCGTTCCTGTCCATTTCTTTGTCGGTTTGTTTACACAAAAACTAAAACTATTGAGTGGTTTCAACCTCTTTTATACCAAAATTATACAGTTTTTTTTTTTTTTACTTGGGTAAACACGCTTAAAAGAAGGTGAAGTACATCATGTTCGGTGTTGTGAATGCACTGAAAACCGAGGCGCTCTCTCATCTCACCGTCTCACCCACTGCGTTCACAGGGTTGTCAAGTGTCTGTCAGTGCCGATCGGAGCCAGATCCGAGTCATTTGACCGGGAGTGACAGATGATGATATCCATTCCCATTGCAGACAAAAGCCACAAGTTAGTGGGTGCTATTGAGGTTTGTGATTTGAAAAATGAAAAGAAAAATGGGCTTTGGTGGAAAAATGCAGTATGGGCCAGGAAAGGGGATTGTTGTGCCTTGACAGAGGTACATAACCAACTGTGTTCCAATCTGGTTAACCATGGAAACATAAGTTTGTTATAAGCAGATATGTTATCTTTTGCTCTAGCCGGTTGTTGTCAATCTTTCTTCTAAAGTCCCATACAATTTAACAGGTGGAATTGGGGATCATCAATCTACAGCAGGAAGTAAACTAGTTTTTCCCCAGGCCGGGTGCTGCTCTACCTACTCTCACTGTTTTACTAAGAGGTTAAATAAAGGGCTACTCTCAAACAATGGTTTGTGACTTTAAAAAAAGAAATTTGGCAGAGCAAAAATATCTTAACCACTACAAAAGAAAAACACCTTCTGGCCAACAGATGCTTAGTTTGTCACCCACACACACAGGCATGTTGAATGATGACAAAAGTGAGTAACAAAAAAAAAAGTTTATGTAAAAGACTGAGAAAGCAAAGAGTGAAGCAGGTGTTAAAGCAATGAGATGGGGATTTTTTAATTTAATCAAGCCCGAGTGTGTGTGTGTTCGTTTGTCAAAATTTTTCACCTGTCACAATAGTGGCAGGTAGGGTCCTGGGGAGGCAAAGCCCTGGCCTCCCACATATCCGTAGTGGAAAACACACACACAAAAACACACAGACACACACACATGCAGGGTTGTCATGGGAAATAACCTCCTACCAAATTGAGCATTTCATGTTATTGATCAGGAACTCCCACTGATATTACTTGAGCACTATGAACCTGAAACTCACTGTTATAATCAATAAAATGTTGTTTTAAAGCGTTTAGATACCTCCAAAAACACTGAAAAAACTGCTTTATGAGACAATGCTAGCTGACTTGTGAAGTGTCCTTTAAAAGATACGATATGATCACATTACAAATGTTCCTGTTAAACATTATAAAATCTTGAAAATACAATAAATCATATATACACGCAATCCAAGCAGCAAAAACAAACCAAAATATGAACACCCCCTGACTTCTGACACAGATGAAGACATATGGACAATACACTTAGTCCTCCTGCTCAATGGATCCTTGGTCTACACACACGCACACACAGTCATATGTATGTGCAAGGCCCCATAGACACAGCCAGGTGATTCATCACTAGCAGAGGATAGAGTGACCTCCAAAACCTCCCAGGTGACCCCTGACCTCTTTAACATGACCTTTCCAAAGGATCACTGCAGATTTATCAAACAACATAATGAGCATTACAGCCACAATCACTCACTAATGTTCAGCTCCCTCCCAGGAACAACAATACAGGCCGAATAAAAATAACACATTTTCAGCCTTCTGCGGAGAACTCCCATCTCCACAACATATTTCACCATTTTCTTATTATAGCAGACAACTGACAGTGTCTCTCAATCTCGCACTCCCACCCTGCTGCTTCACTCTTTACGGGTTGCTTGTAGCCTTTGTCTTCAATTCCTCATCCTCGTCCTTGTCAGATGTCGTACCACACACAGAGTCCAAGTCAGTCACGGATGACTGATAAGAAACTGGTCAGTGTGATGATGTGCCTGTGGGTGTGATGCTTTGTGGTGATTTGGGCCATCATGTTGGAGAAACACGACACAAAGCTGTGATGGTATTATTGACAAGTGGATTAATTAACGGCCTGAAGGGTCCTTATGACGGACTGTCATGACAGTGTTGTATCAGTAACTGAGCAGTTCTGGTTATCGTTTGACGTTTTATGGCCTCTTTATATAATCGGTCCCATCCTTGGTCATACAGCTCGGTTCAGCAAGATCAGGTTTCGATTTTTAAATGTTACTGGTTCAGCTTTCAATCATTTACTGGGAGGATGATCAGTAGCATTTCCTGTGGCTGCAGCCCTATGGGAGCAAACAAGCACCTAACACAAACTAGCATCACACAGATTGGGGCCTCAATTATCTGAATTCACTCAAAGGGTAGATAATCACATTTTGACTGTCATTGCAACGTGTCCCCAATTTAACAAATACATGTACACTCATTGTTACAATGCTTTATGTAATCTGACAGGCAGCTCGCCTCCTGCCCTGAATCACCACTAAGGACAAAGATGACAAACTTCTTTTCAAAAGTAACAAAGGTAAAATAGAGACAAAGGATAGTTTATTTAAACAATACCTCATGTAACTATTGCTTTTGTTGATGACGACAGATGCAATCGATACACTGAGATAACGATCCATTAACCTTTCATCTGTTAGTGTCTGAGAGCAGACGGTACGTCGCGGGTTGCGAACGTCCGTCTTCAGGTCATATATGACCAGCTAGACAGTTCAATCCGGCCCACAAGGCAATTCATGAATAGAACAAAATGGCATGGCAATTAGTTTCTTCTCAAATAAAAATAACAACATACAGACATGTCCTTCACGGTGATCCTGTCTGGCTGTACGTCTGTAGGTCAGGGTGACTGAAACACGCGTAGTCGTTATGTGTTAGAGCATAATGGCAACGTTCAGGAAAAGAAACACAGAATGCAGATGTAGAATTTTGCATTCTCAAAGGTAATGACAAGCTAAAGTGCCAAATTTGCAGAGACAAAACTTTTCTGAGATCAACAACGGACAAAGCAATTCTGTGACCTCAGTGTCAGAAGATACCGTAGTTCTGCACTGCACAGGGGGACGAGGCTAACTGAAGCAAGTAACTGATTATCTAGTAGGTAACAGTACACTCAAGTTATCTGAGATTTAAGCCAAAAGAAAAAAGTAACGTTAAAGATAAATGACAAATTCTGGAGTCATTATTCAAGTGTCCTACAGAAACTGTCTTTTGAAATGTAAAGCCTCTCCGATCCTTCTCCAGCTGTTCAATTCGAGTGTCAGTGGTATCCAAATCTCTTAATAAGACATCAGTGTTTCCTGAGGAGCATAAGAATCGCGTGACAAGTCCATCAAGCCCCCCTCCCCAACCAAGGGATTTAGCATCCCTTCATTTCTTTAAAGCTCACCCTACATCCAAGACTGATTCGCCAGAAGGAGAACAAACTGTTAACATGAAACACTGGTAATCCTGTCGTATCATGATAGGTACGCTGCTATGATATCTTCTTTCTCTGGTTGTGCTGTCAGTCTCAGTATACAGTCTAACATACGTCAGATATGTAGTATTTAATGGCAATAAAGCTCATGGATATTACATTAATTATGTTCCGTCAATTTTTGAAGGTGCAATATACAATTGTTTGGCCACTTATTTTCTCATGAACAAATAAATAACATAGGAGATTACATTCCTTTGATAGGCTATATTTAGGTTTGCTTAGGAAATTATTTATAACAAAAAATGCACAAAAACAGCTAAATGTCTGAGCTGCGTTTGCCTGAACGCTATATTTCCATTATTTGAAAACCTCTTTCATCAAGAAAAGTCAGGGATAAGTTCCCCTTCTACATTTTACAGACAACCTTTCACCACTTCTCTCCGCACGTCAATTATAGAGACCATGGTGAAAATCATATGTCAATAATTTGGCTTTCATTTTAAATCGGACTGACTCGATTGTGGGATGAGTTTAAGACATTTTTCCTCTGAAAACTAATACAATTCATAAAGGTGATGACCTGACTTTTCTACTTTTACCGCCCGTACATTTCTTCAGAAGCTGAAATGGCCAACGCCATCTTAAAGTCATTCTATATTCATAAGAGATTCTTTAAAGCCCCTCAACCAAACTCAATCCCTTTACAAAATGTTACTTGCGATTCAACTATAGAAACCAAGTTACTTGCAAAACACCAGGGTGAGAGGTCCCCCCCTTTATCTTCAATCCTATATTAACTTGCCTCTTATGGCTTAAATCCACAATCGGGGATCAGCGAAAAGGCTGGAGCCCAGTAGGGGGCCTTAAAAGCCCAGCTGTCTGAACCGATGAAAGGCAGGGACTGCTTGTGATTGCTGTTGCAGGGGACCTTATGAGGACAGCAACAATGTGACAAGCTGTGATTATGCAGCCATTTATTTCAGGGACCACTCATGCACAGCCGTCCCTGGAGTAACACAACAAAATAGGGACAGTGGAGAATGCCAGTTTGTTTTCCTGGAGGCTTAAGCTTTCCTCAAATTGGGAAGAGAGCTTAAGATGCTTTGCAGTGGATTTATCAGTTTTAAATGCGTAACAGACAGTATTCCAGACAAAAAAGGCAGTAAAACCACACATCACAGACATAAACATAGAGTGTATTTTTGTTTAGCTTTCTAAATGTCTACCACTTTCAGAATTAATGTAAGCAGGAAGCCATAAATCAGTTAGATATATCAGTATCAATAATCCAACCAAGCTGCTCATAAACATGCACCAGTGTCAGGACATTTTCCTGAAAATTTCCAGAGGGGCTGTGTGTGAGAACCCAAGTGTCTGAGTCAGCTGCTTCGGACATTTTCCAGAACTTTTCTGCCAGCCCCTTAGTAGATTGCCCAAAAAATGACCAAGTGAACCCATGAGAGAAAATTCACAGCATAAGTGGAAGTGTTGATGATGTTTCTGACACACGGCAGATGGGGGACTGGGAGAATATAAATATCTCAGGATAATAAAGAGATGCCATACACAAAGCATGGTGAAAAATCTGGATTCTAGAGTTTTTGGAGATAAGGGCCGACGTTCATATCTGAAAATGCCTTCTATTATTTCCAAATGGAGGGTAAAATTCACTATATATACACAATTGGAGAGATACCAATTATTACACACATAAAATTAAACATTTCCATTTTTTCTAATCTATCTATACGCAGTTGATTTCATTTTAAGGGAAAATGTATATTTGTATATATATTTTGTACAACAGTGGCATTTAAACAGAGATAATATTCAGAAACACGAGCCAGTATGAAGGTTTAACAGGTTGATGGCTCCTGCCTTTTGTCCCATACTGTGGGCAGGCATACATTTTGACCACATACAATCGGCTGCACACAAGCGCACATGCACACACGTATACCAGAGCCCCATACTGTGCCGACTGAGCCATGCATTCAAACCCACTTTCTAGAGCAGATGTGACAGGTTGTTTGTGAGGAGAAGTCAGCGACACAGATACACACAGACCACAAATTGTGTGTATATATAGCATAAAAATGCACATATAAATGTGGTATAGGATGGAATAATGCAATGAATATATGAACTGAAGAAGCCTAGTGATGTTCAGACATTGGCTCAAGACAGTAAAAACCTGTCTGAATTAATCCCAACGACAGATGCTGTGCTGGTCCAGAGGTTTGTTGGTCCACTAATCATCTCCATCAGTGACACCATCTGACTGCATCTGAAGGCTACCCATGTTGAAAGTTCTTCAAGCCATATTTAAAAATGTGTGTAGGAGATTAGCTTAAAGCATTTCTGTGGTTTTCTATGATTTTTGTGCAAATGGTTTCTATTTGAAGACGCACAGTATATTAGGGGTATTTCTTATCCTGGTGCTCTGCACTTCAAATCACAATCACAAGAGCGAAGGACCTGAATTTAACAGATGACAACAAAATGCAACATTTCACTTAATGTCTGTCTCATGAATGTCTTAGACATGTATTCACCATAATGGCAGTAAGTCGACTTCACTCAGGGCCCAACAGTCCTCTAATGATACCAACATTTTAATAAACTAGATCAAAAATTGTTTTAAATCATTGACTTACTCTGAGAAATCAATGTAAAGGTGGAAGAACACCCGATCTTATAATGTTACAATAAGTGAAAGAAAACATCCTGGATCCTCCCCCTGATCCAAACCCGTATTTTAATGGATTATTCCTCACACCAATCTCCTGCACAAAATTGAACGGAAATCAGTTGAGTTCCCGTGTAATCCTGCTAACTAACAAACAAACAAAAATGCAGATGAAAACATAACACTCTTGGCGGAGGTAATTAATTCTGAAGAGCATTATAGGATGAAATTGCGGTGGCCACCCCACAGTTACTTTAATGGCTTGTTCAGACAGTGCAAAGATTCCTCTGTTCGACTGCTGCTCTACGCAATGTCCATATTAATGTTCTGTCCCGCTGGTGAGCAGATAATAGCATAATAACCTCTGACTTGAAACTCCATTACTGGAGCCGTATAAAAGACCTGCTGCAGAAATGAGAGGACATTATATCTGGTCTTTTAAATCCGACAGAAGCTGATAAACGCCAAGTCTGTTAGGAGCAGGGATTTTAACATTATTAGCCTTTCATCACATTACATTCATCCCTTCTGATGCCTGCTTTGCCTATCACATGTTCTGATAAACAAGCTTAAAACAGGTAAGACCGTTACTTCACTTTCAGATTTCCTCACACAGAATTGGGTCTGACTGTTTGTTGTCGAGGTTAAATGTCTTAAGCTTTAAGCAGATACGAAGGAAGCACAATCCAGCCTGACAGCAGCTAAATGATTTTAAATGGATAAGTCTGTTTGGTCTGGAATGCACAACGCTGACCTGATTTTTATAGAACTATTGTTACAGGTTCATGTTAATGTTAATTACATCAAAGCTGGAGGTGGATAAGGAGGATCTAACATAATGGTAGAGAACTTTCAGCACTGTCGTCAGGGGAATTATCCGGGGTTAAGCTACCTTCACTGTCACGTCTATCTGCATCTTGGGCAGCGATATATGAGCATATGATCAAGAGAACATCTATAATAGCTTCTGTACATGGGACTGAACGGAACCTCAAGTCTGAGGATCTTAACAGTGAATAAATGACAGATGTGACATGGTGGTATTTGGTGACAACAATTAAAAACAATACTTGTTGTGACCACTCACTTCATACTGAATCCTGCATGACCTTAGAGCATTTGACGTAACATCAGGTGAAGAAAACAAAATACGACAGGGCAATGCCAACGGAACAGAAGAAACGACTAATAACCTGACTCATGAGGTCTGCTTTACTTCTGTGCATGTTTCATCCAAACAGAACTGATGTCGGTAAGCTTGCTCAACTGTGAACTGCAGTCTGTTTTGTCACCATGAAAAGGGAAATGGGAAAAACCAATTAAAACAAACATCAAATCAAAAACAAAACGACAGTACACAAAAAGGAAAAAATGACCCATTTGAAAACATATAACAGACCATTTGCCTTCCATCTTACTTACCAGGCCACAACATATCTGAAAACCGTTCATATCAGTCGATATTGACAATTATCTCAATAAATGTCACATTATTATTTCTTTAAGTTAAAAGAGATCATTTTGCTGCTAAGTGAAGGTTGTGCCTTTAAACTCTTTTTTATGAGCAGAGGATCATAAACACTTGATAAACAGCTAAACATTTTACAAATGTGAGGAACATTATTTATGTTATATACCGGCTTGATGTGTTTGCACAATGCATAAGCCTTATATCAATATAGTGGAAATTTGTTATATTGCTATTGATAAAAAATTACATCATAACAATCATTGATGCTGTTTTATTGCCCAGGCCTAAGTGCAATTTTGTTGATGTATTAGGCAGCCCTGGCCCTCGCGTGGTTCTCCTACAGCCCTAGGCTCACTCAGGCCAACATATCATCACACCTGAATTCAGCTACACCCTTTACAAACCCTCTCTCTATGTATTTGTTCCCCCCCCCCCCCCCCCCTTTTCAGTGTGTGCCACTGTGTCGTGCTCTCTCTATAACGTAATATAATCGTTGTGTCTGCATAGACCCCAAAATGTAGGCCAATGCCCCGCAGAACTGACGGATTAAATGCCAATCCCTAAATTGTAACGAAACTAGCCCCAGGCAGCAAGCTGTGTCTGAGTTTTTGTGTGCGTGTGTGTGTGTAACTGCCTTTAGTAAACATCTCTAAAAGGTCACTGCAGATTTCAGATTGTTTATACTGTACCATGCTGTCATGTCCTGATGAAAAGGAAACACTTGTGGCCTTAATGTCAGTCACTCTCCCTGTGTCAGTTCATTTAAAACTACATGTTGTGGGGCCAAGTAGCTCCTCGCATTATAAGTAATGTAAAAAGGAAACACTTCAGACCACACAGCAATGTCAGACTTTTGACTGATTCCTACAAGAAGAAACCAGACAAATGAGCAGTGTTTATGGTTTTCTGAGGCCAATCTCCAATCTTTAATTAATGGAGCAGATCAGGTTTTTCCATTTTTTAATTATATAATCTGACAGTTTGCATCCTTAGCATTCTCCCTCTCTCTCGCTCCGGGTTTGGAGCTCTGGTGTGCTTTCTGTCACAGGGTGAAAAATGAGGGCTGTGGGATCACATATGCAAATTTGGTTTCAGGGTGGATTTCCCCTTTAATGATTTTATTTGCCAAACATGACCTTTGCCTCTTGTAAATATGTGGCCGGAAATCAATGACATAAAATCACTTGCCCTGCAGATGCTGGGTTAGGCTGCAACACTTTTCACCACCTGTAACTCCAGTGTAAATGTATGATATGCCATAAGAACATGTGGGTCTCTATGTTTACATTTTATGTTTTAAGTTGTATTAAAGATGTTAAGATCGATCCTACTGTTAATCAAATATATTTGTAAAGATATTTGGGGGAATTCACCCGTATAAACAGGATAGTTAAAGTGATAAACAGAGCATGGGCATACGCTAGCTCACCTAGTGCAGAACCCACGGATCATTTCCTACGGCAAAAAAATATGCCAAACTGAAACCAAGTAGGCATGTGATGACCTCCAGCTTTAGTAATAATATGATGTCTCTCAGCAAGAATTCCTAAACAGAAGACAGTGCATTAGAGAACCAACCATTCTAAAAGGAAAATGATGTCTTTACAAAAATAATGTATCCATGACATTTAAAAGGCCATTAAAATAAAGAATGTTTTTGTGATCTTTCTTGCACATAAAATCAAAATGAAAAGAAACATTTTATGGATGTAAAAGCAGCAATTTACTACAACAAAGATGCTGTGCTCTTCAGATATGATCACAAAAGATATTTTTCTACTTTAGTTTTATCTGGTGATATGATTCGTGAGCTATGACCTGCATGAAATGCAGCAAACTTTCACACTACACTTCCACTTCACTTTTGGCAACATGCGATCTACAATCAGTGGCCTTAAATTTAGAAAGAAACTTCTGCCAAGACAACTCTAAATCGACAATAGACTGTCCTAGAGCCAGCGGGCATAATACATATTCACCATCCAGCCTACAGATCTGTTATAAATACTCAGTATAAGAACAGCACATAACACTTTGGCCCTCTTCCAACGGTTCATTCTGTGTTGTGCGTCCCTATTCAATTAACATTAATGATTTTTCTTTCTTATGGTTGGTTCATGAATATTAAAACAGTATTGAAATGAATGTAAATATAATGTGGGAATTGGTGTATTTTGAAAATAGAAGTACAGAACTCTGAGTTGGCTTCTAATTCGCTAAGCATACATTCCCTTGATCATACAAATAAGAAGAGACAGCCAAGTGTGGAATTTCAACACACACACGCACGAAAAACATAGACCAGTTTAATTACATGCTGTTGAGCAACTGTTTCTGTAATGCATTCCGCGCTCATTGATTTGAGAGGTCCCTGACACTGAATTACGATATAGATTTCAGCATTTTGAACACACGCACACATATACGCACACCCAAATACTAATTTACTTTTTAGCATTCAGAAGCTGCACTATTAGCAGTTTAGGCCACTTACTGAGCTCCTGATGCAGAAGTCTTGATGACCGAGCGAACATCAGGGCAGTGAACGCCATCACTCTAAAAAGAAAGCTGGAAGGAATCCCATCTCCCAAATGTGTCAACTCACCCCTGTGTATTGGGCTTTGTGATGACATTTTATATCCTCATAGAAGTAGTTTAATATCCAGATATTGACATGCATGATAGGATTCTTACATAGATGTTAGTAGTGTTTTGAGTCAAACTTTTCAAACCCAAACCACGTCCATGCAACAGAAGTAGCTCCTCATTTTGTCTTGGTTGCACAGAGCCCATCTGTTCACAATTGCCCTGTTCTGTGTCATGTTCGCTCTCCTCCTTGTTTGTTTGTGTTTCCTTTGTACAAATTTCATGCCTGCATCTGTGTTGTGTGGAAGAAAACACAGCAGCATCCAAATGACGAGAAATAAAGCTGTAAAGAGCTTTGTTTGGTACAACTATAAAGAAGAGAATAGAATGTCAAATGAGACATAATATAAAATGAGAGACGAGTTTCTATCATTACACAAGTTGTATGTAGTTTCTGACCCTCGCTGCTGTATAACTGCGAATTTCCCGAATGTGGGACTAATAAAGGATTATCTATTCTATAGGTTAGCTTTTCTAAACCAACTGGCCTGAGTGTAAATGGTAAATGGACTGTATTAATAGAGAACTTGTATCATCTTCTTGACCAACGCTTTTACAGTTAGAGTCACACATTCACACACTTCCCCTTTATACAGTACACCTATATTTTTAGTTCAGCCATTTGGAGTTCAGCATCCTGCCCAGAGCCACTTTGTCATGGGGACACCAGAAGCGGGGGGGTTCGAACCAGCACCATTCAGGATAGTGGACAACCCGCTCTACCACACAGCCAAAGCCCCTTATTCTACCCTTAACCCTAAACTAAAACTAAGGACAAGCTCTTTCTTTTATTGATCAAATTATTCATATTGAATCACAAACTTCATGTAACATCTGTATTCACTCATTATTCTGAGAGAATATCCTAAAACCCATTCTGGTTTACATTGTGTCAGAAATTGAGTCAGAGATGGAAACTTGTACAGACACATATTAGCAGACGGCTCTTGAGGTAAGTACTACATTATTAACTGAAAAAGCCCAATCCAATAGACAAACAAACAAACTGGACTTTTCCACATGTCCTCAAAAGAGAATCAAAACTATACTCACTAAAGATTTAACTTGCACCGATGCAAAACTCAAATTTGCTTAGTTCTCACATAAACAACATCGGCACATATGCTCAAACAAACACAAAATACTTTCACGTAAGCTGCCTGGGCATCTATCCACCTGACTAACCCCCCCCCCCCCCCCCCCCCACACACACCCACACCCACACACACACACACACACACACACACACACACACACACACGAACACACGAACACACGAACACACACGAACACACACGAACACACACACGAAACTCTTTTCCCACACACTTGGCATGGATGCCAACTAAGCCCCAGTCCTCCAGAAGTAATAAACTGCCTTTTCACTGCGTCTCTCGAAACCATGAGAGAAGACGGCTGAAAGCCCCTGTGCCTCCGTTTCAAACCCCTCAACTCATTTACTAGGACACGGCTGCTTCTGTGCCACGCATTTGTGTGTGTTGCTTGTACATAATGTTGCACACGCCACCGCCATGGGAGATCATTTGTTTTACACACTAATGTACACACACACAAGTAATGTGGGACTGAAGGGCAAACAGGCCTACAAAGGGTTTTTAACATAAACAGGACCTGAGTTAATTATGTGAGGTAAATAGAAAAAAGAAGAGTAAAAACATCCTATAATCACATACACAATTGTAATTTCAGTGAACAGTGTTAAAACAAAAAATAGTAGTAATAAACCACTATAAACCCAAGCCCCACGGGAGGAGATTTAATATTTACTGTCACTCAAGACGGATCTTTCCTTTAACTGCAAATCACAAAAGTGTTTCCTCCCCTTCCTTCCTTGCTGGGATATATTATTAAAAAGAAACTCCAGCATAGAGGGAGGTCTCCTTCAACATTAACTTTAAACTGTGACAAAGCGTAACCGCATTACTAATGATGTCTTTATTACAGACAAGTGTGTACAGAACAGCAAGCACACAGCTTGATATTTTAGCAGCGTAATGTTGTCCAATTACCTCAGATAGTCAAAATTAGAGTCAGAGAGGAGAGACTTGCACAGAAGCATATTAGCAGACGCCTCTTAAGGTTATTACATTATTACCCATGAAACCTGTATCGAACACACAAGCAAACCTCTATCCTGTCTACAGAGAACATCTTGATAGCAGACAGAAAACACAATAAAAGACATTTTACTGATACCATGTAAAATTGGTGAATTTCAAAAGAATTCATCCACCACAGAGTAGCACAGGTGCTCAGCAAATGGAGGTGTGAGAACTCCGTCAGCACCTGCAGGTTCAGCTCTGAACCAACAGAAACTAAAATCAAGACAAAAATAATAATATCTTAAAAAAAAGAATTTGTATCTATTAATCAATTTACACTCTTTATCTGTGTGTGTGTTGCTGGTATCACTCATGTTGTGGGGACCTCAATCACGGTCAGAGTATGAAGACATGTTTTAAGGTTACATTAAAATTGGGTTTAGGTTTAGGTTAAGGGTTGGGATTTGGCAAGTAGTAACTTTGGTTAAGGTTAGAGTAAGTCTGAAGGAAAGCAAGGTAAGTAGATGTAATGTCCTCTGAAATCATGGTGTGTGCGTGTGTGCATGCGTGTGTGCTACCAGTAGGTGAAGGCCTAATGGCTCGAGTATGACTGAGCTTGTGTGCCTGCCTCCGTCTCTCTGGGAAACAATTTAAAATAAAATCCAGTGGGCATTTGGAATCTGTCTGATCCCATACCCCCTCATTTCTGTGTCTCCATCATGCAAGCAGCAAGTGATGAAAAGCGGAAAAAACTTTTTATTCGCTGTGTGTGTGGTGGGGGGGTGGTTTTGTGCACGGCCGCATGCATGTGTGCGTATGCCACCCTGTGAATAGAGCATTAATTGCATTAGCATTACAGCTGGCTGATTTCCAGTCAAAGAAAAACTCAAGCATCAACAAGGAAGACATTTCCTAAGTCCTGAAGTGTGTTATTATTTGGTGCATTTCAATTGAAATAGTCTTTGCATGAAAATTGGCATGACGGAAAGAGTGAAAGAGAAAGTGGCTGAAGCAGAAAGACAGGATGATTGCACCGATCGAGATGGCCAAGTGAAACCGTTCACCCTTAAACTTTGATATTGCCTTATGATAACTTACTCCATTCGGATGATTCAAACATCCAGAATATAAAGTATGACAGATGGTAGATTGCTTCCTTTTGCATTTAGCCACAATGCAAAATGTCTATAAAGACAGCCAATTAAAAAGCCTATAATTTGTCCATTCACACATGTCAGACAAGTGTCCTGCTGCAAAACAAACAAAACTCTTTGCAGAGCTAAGACTGTGAACCTAAAGGTTTTCTCCTCTGTTTTGACAGTGCTTAAAACAGCCCAAGTAATGTCTTCTCCCTACAAACATTTCTCACAGTTGATAAACTCAACTTTGCCCAAAAATACAAAATCCTAAAAAACCCACATTAACAAAATCTTGTTAAGCGTTACCAACAGTCGAAAACCGAAATTTTAAATTTATTATCATAAAAAAAAGGAGCAGATAAAGGCTTTAAAGTGACTAAAACCATTAGTACCAATTAATTAAGCTCTTCTTTATCATACATGAGTCGGGGGGTTTTAAATTATGAATATTAGATATATAAACCGTCAATATATTCATAGTATATTCACTGAAGTAAAGCATGAAGCTACAATAACCATGATTTTTCCATAGAGAATCACCTTGTTACTCAAACTCTTGTTTTCTCTCGCTACCACAAAAACACACGCCTGCCAGGTATGTGCGTATGTGTGTGTGAGCCCCTGATGGAGAGAGATTAATCAAAATGTAAAACAGTTTCTAGCTTAATTTCTCTGTGTTTATGCAAATGTGCGTTCCTCTCTCCTGCTCTGTATTTTGACAGTGAGCGAGATCAGTGGAACAGTGAGTAGGTGGATACTGATGCAAGAGAAAGTTCATTTTGAGAAACAAAAACTGAATGGAAACAGCATAAATGATTAAAAAAAAAGCCACATTGATTTGTGTTTTCCTTGGCTATGCTGGATATGTTGGTGCAGACCAAATTTATTTTGTATTATTATTCATATTATTCTAACCGTCTCATATTTTACATCTTTATTTGATGTAATTAATCCTACATTGAATTTGCAAATAAATTCCGAATGAATATTATATTTTCATACAAAACGACATGGAAACTATTCAGACCTGGTTGTGAACATGATCTCGTAGTTTCACAGTGGAAAGAAAATGTTTTTGTATTTCCTTTAGTTCTTATTCCAGCAGCCAATCAAAGTAGTTGATTTTTCTGCCAAAATATGTTTTAATTATATTTGAATCTGAATTCTATAAAACTAAAACTCTTCTAAAGACTACATAAAATACCAAAAAGATGGCAAAGTGTGTATTCCCATTACTTGATTGAGTTTCTGAAGTGGTCCTCTGCAGGGTTCTTCACAGTGCAGCTGTTCAGCAACCACAGGTCTGCTTCTGCTGGGTCATCTATAGGAAGACAGGAAGTTCATTGATTCTTAAGAAACATAATCCCAACCACAAAGAAAACACACACATATATATATGTAAAAAACTAATCAACATGTAGTCATAACTAATCATATAACACAAGATTCAAAATAACCCAGGACCAAAAAAAAGCAGAAATATTTAATTGGTTTCAGCACAGTGGGTCAATGTGTCACACTGTAATGATCACACACGTTTCACTAATTTTCAACCAGTCACTTCTATTATAAGTAATAAAAAAAAATTGTCCTTCACACAGAATAATCTTTTACAAGCTTTACAGTTTGTAAAGGTCTCTATGAGAATTTGAGCTATAATTTAGAAACCCAGGTATGCCTTTCTCTTCTTTTCCTTGTGCATGTTCTCATCTTGATTTAATTACTTTAACTCCACCTGTGTTCGTCTGTGTCACTTGTTTCACTCTGGCTTCCCTAAAAATGTTGAAGTCAGGTTTCTGAAGGCCAGAAGAAAAGACGAACAGCTTTGATTTGATTTCTAAATGTTTTGTTGGCAATTTGTTTGAAAGGTTGTAAATAGTTTTGCATGTTTCTGTCATGAAGATTTGAAGTTTATTTGTTTGTTTTTTAAAAGCTGCAACTCTGCTTTGCATGGCATCCTCAGATATGTGGATTTATGCTGGCAGCTGAGATGATTGATCAATGCAAATCCATCAGCTTTACTCAAAAGCAGACCTTTTTTATTTTACTTAGTTATTCATCTTAAGACGAATAAAAGATAATTTAAACATGTTTGATGTCACAACTAAACGCCCAACCAACACCCAAATATAAACCAAAGTCTAACTTTCATAGCGAGTCCCCTCTTAAAACAGCCGTTAAACAAACATAGAAAGATATGTACACACGCTCACACACATCTGTGTGTTGCTCCATGCGATGTTAAGCTCAGCTGCTACCCAAGGCGATGGTGGCAGGCTTTGCATGGCACTGCCAGGAGAGCTGTCACACACACAGACACGTATACTCGAGGGGATATGGCACGGCAGGGGTGGGGAGCTAGAAGCTCACTCCTTTACGCTACATTGAATCAGGTATTTCACTTACAATCAGCTTCCCAGCTGCAGTCAAGCAAACACACAAACACACACAGTATTTCCTGCATTAATTAATTTGATACACACGCACAGTATTTTTCACACAGCAGGTCCCAGGATGCAGAGAACGCAAAGATTACCAGCCAGACCACAATTTGCCTTGGGTTAAATCTGCTTTTCAAGCCTTCACTTTTACCAAAACACACACACACACACAGTTGTTTTTAGCTTTAGGTTAACTCTGTATTTTCAGGCACTCTATTCATAGAAATTACGATTTCCTGCATCACAAATGACGCAACCCCATCAACAAAACAAACCCAAGCCCATGATTTGTGTCCTGTCGATGTGACTCACGTTGTTTTAGTGCTTTTCTGAGACATGCAGCTGTACTTTTTTCTTTTATGAGCCATCATTAAGTCTAACTTACAGCCTGAAACAATCATCTAAAACACCCTAAGGCCCAAACTGCTGTGCTGAATCATTAAAACATGAAATGTAACCTTGATGCCCTTAAAGGTTCTTTAAAAAGTATCAAAACATTGTGATTCTAAAGATGTGTATTGAATTTTCTCTTTCAGATTTGGGCTTTTCCTTATCATGCTTATTTAACTATGTTGACAATTAGCATAATACAAGGTTTTTAATTAAACTTACTGACATTTGAAGACACCTTGATAATTATTTCAAAGGTGATTGTGCTGGGACTGCAATAGATCCTTTGTCTTAGCATACATGTGCAACCAAGCAGTGTTAATTTCGTTGAGGAAAACTATAACGAAAAATATTCGTTAACGATCTTTTTTCCATGACGAAGACGAGACGAAGACGAAACGAAAACGAATCTTTGAAAATAAAAACTATGACTAAATCTGTTTTAACTTTCGTTGACGAGACGAGACAAAAATGTTGGTGGTTGACTAAGTCACAATTTTTTTAAACATCGTATTAGGCCGTCATGAAGTATCAGGAGCGGGCGAGTGAGTGTGTGTGTGTGTGTGTGTGTGTGTGTGTGTGTGTGTGTGTGTGTGTGTGTGTGTGTGTGTGTGTGTGTGTGTGTGTGTGTGTGTGTGTGTGTGTGTGTGTGTGTGTGTGTGTGTGTGTGTGTGTGTGTGCGACTGTGCGCTCCCAGATAGCGCATCGGTCCCGAGGCTCCGCCCCCTGCCCCGCTCACTCGCTCAGAGAGACACAGTGAGATCAGAGCTTGTTCACATGGAGCAGCCTCTCAGTGACTCACCGGCTACTTCTTAACTATGGAAACGGTGAAAACACAGAGTTTCTCTGGTCTCAGCTGATCAGAGATCAGCGCCGCAGCTTCTTGATCAGAGCAGAAGCTGCAGTTGATTTGTACCGAGCTTCAGTTTCTGTGTTCGCCTCCAGTCTGACCTGCTCTCCCTTTTTGTTTTCAAAGGTAAAACTAAATATATATTTTTAAGCTATTAGGCTGCAGCTATATGTTTTTATTTATTTGAAAATAGGTTTCTTCTTATTTCATACATTTCCCACAAATATTGGGAGGACCCAAATAGCCTACAAAGTTCTGTGTTTAATTTATTAAGTAGGCCTACACTTGCCTGTGTATTTTCTTCTCTGCATAAGTGTTCAGTGTTTTCCTTTGTTGTAACAGGTACAAATAGCAATAAAATGTCAAGAGTTTTCTTTATTGTCGTTCTATAATTTCGTAAATGCAACAAACTGTAGTTAAGTATGGTATAACTTTATATAAAACTTTATTAGCTTTGTTATCAAACATGTTTTGCGGCTCCAGACAAATTGTATTTTGGGGAAGAGGGGGCAAAATTACTCTTTTGAAAGTAAAGGTGGGCCGACCCCTGCTATAGACTTATGCTGGTAGGAATATCTAATGGACAACCTAAGTACTGCAAGCTAGACTATTATGCAGTTTTAGACACAACACAGGGTCCATGGGCCTGAAAAGGGAAGAAAAGGAGTTTAATGTGGCTACTAAATGTGACTAAAACTAGACTAAAATGTAATTTGTCGACTAAAACTAGACTAAAATGTAATTTGTTTTCGTCGACTAAAACTAGACTAAAACTAAGAAGGATAAAAATGACTAAATGTGACTAAAACTAATATGCATTTTCGTCAAAAGACTAAGACTAAATCAAAAATAGCTGCCAAAATTAACACTGCAACCAAGACATTAATCATTTACCCAGAGTAAAAAGTTATTTGTGATTTATTGTGAGTACTTAAAAGAAATGTTTTACCCTCGTAGTTTGTCCATGGTTCTGTTAAGGGTTTAGTGTAGAGTAAGGGGTCCCAACAAAGATATTTATGAACTAGTGTGTGTGTGTTATAAGGAAATGTAGAGAGAGAGGGAAAGAGAGAGAAAAGAGAGAGAGAGAGAGAGAGAAAAAGAGAGAGAGAATAAGTTCAGCTGGCCATTATGTGTACCTTCATTTGTCTAGGCAACCGACACACACACACTCACAAACACACACATTAACACAGGACTAGTGGGAGTGATCTCAGCTGTTTGGTTGCTGTCGCCTCTGTGTCCTAAGGGAGGATTTCCAGACCGACAATAACAACCTCTCCATCACATTAAAACGCACGCGCACGCACACGCACACGCACACGCACACACACACACTACACACACTACACTAAATAAGATAACTGAAGTAAAAGGCAAAACGGAAGCACACAGGGGTTCAACAGCCTCAGGTGGATTCACTGGGGAAGAATGGTGTGGCAGCTGTCACCCTTAAAAAATGCCTCGTCACCCCTGCCTCCACATCAGGTTTGGACAATCTCATTCAAAATTGTAAATAGTTAGTAATGGGTGGTCAGAAAGTTACAAGAGGGAAACTCTGATGTCCAGACGTAAGTGAATGGGAGATGACAACCCCCGCAGGTGTTATGCCGAGGATGGTGACGGTTTGAACCAACTCATATATATTGAATTTGCATAACAACGGATTATTACTTAGATTTTAATCCTCAGATGGTTTTTATTAATTTATTAATGATATAGTCAGTAAAATGCCATTTCATATATTTTTCAAATGGTTTGTATTTTTACTTTGAAAAGTTCAAACTATAATTGATAATTGAGCAAATCAGTTACAATGCTATTTCAGATACTCCTGGCATAATTTGAGAGAGCATAACCATATGCTGTGCTTGGCCATGACATGAGCTACACAACTAGCTCTTGTTCACATGATTTTGAAATCCTTGTTTTTCATCACTGAAGCAAGCAGCCATGGATTCTGTCCAAATACCCACACTAATGACTCATTTTCAGATTCAAACCTCTAAGGCCCTTTCAGTCCTGGAGGTGACAACGGCAGCAGCTGCTCTTGATCCTGCATCAGTCTTAGCTGATCAGCAGTGTCCAGTAGCAAAGGGTTGACCCAGTCAAAACTATAGAGATCTGGTCCAGTTTCCCCATTGTTAGCCACCGCACACCCCCCCGTCAGTACAATTACTTCTGCCAGGGAACTGAGGCTCAAAGCCTCCACCAGGCAGTGAAATCAACTGAGACAGGAGCTGCTCCATGTCAGAAAAGAACACAAGAAGAATGTATGGACGGCAGAAGCCACTGGCAACTACTGACAACTTTCACCTTGTTAAAACGTGCTACGCTCATCTTTTTACTACACAACTCAAATATCACTGACAGTCCATGACTAAGTGATGTTGTTTTCAAAGAGGTTCAGAGTCAAATGTACTGAAGTGGTAAAGTCTGGACTCTTCTCAGGACGATTATGTTTGTTTTGAATCACTACAATTGTTAAAACAAAAGCAAATAAGGAAATCTGTCACAACAAGGGAGAAGAGTATGTTTGCTTTAACTTGCCCAAGAGAAGGTTATAATGGCTAGAGAGAAAATATTAAAAAGATGACAGTAGATGCATATGAGCTGGGAGGTGACATTTCCCAGCATACAGATTTTGGTGAAAATACTACCGTGACCTAAACTTGAAGGACTTGAAATTATCCTTAAAAGATAACTATTGTGACAGGGAATATGAAACACTTTTTATGAGGGTCTGCCACCTCTTCAATTTCAAAAGATGGTGCTCAGAAATTCCAGGCCCTTCTTGATACCACATTTAAAGCAAACAGCAAGAAAAATCCACAAAGCACTTGCTAAAGCCTGGCAAACGGTAAATCATGCTGTTCCCTAGAGAACATTCCTTTGAGTATGTTCACGTGTATGGTGTAAAATATCACCATGCTGCATTTCATTGCCTACACATGTATGCCTGCAAATCATTCTCAAAATGCACAAAAATGAAAACTGCAAGTCTGTGGGTTTTCTGAAATGTAAAAGTCGACTCCAAAAAAGTCTCATACGGTGACAATTTTAATAAAGATGCTGGTCTGACAACACGATACCAAATCTTCATGCGCAGGTGAATCAGATGCCAGTTGGGAAAGTAGCGACTCACATAGATTGTCCAGTGCCTGCATGAGAAATCCTTCATCTCCACATTTCACCCCACAATTTACTGTCTGGATTAATTCTTATTCCTCCAGAAAATCAGTAAAAGGAAGAAGGCTACAGTCTGTGGGTTGCACTGACAGTGGCTGTCACATTCTCAGTGACAGCTGCTTCTGCTGAGCAAACTTTGTTATTTGGAAATGATCTAGACATAACTTATCGTCCCCGTCACAGATATACGCTGCCATGGTTGTCATTGGCAATATAACAGACTTTGCAGAGCAGTAATAGCAGCTACAGTTAAAAATTTAAACTGGCACATTTCTAAGATGCTCGCCATTCTCAAAAATAGATAACTTTTATGTTAAATCGATATGCTTTATGTTTATCATTGTCCAAGATTTTATTGCATCAAGGATCATTTAATCTTTATAAACTATTTGCATACATTATCCTTTCCAAAACACAGATACAAGGGGACGCACAAACTGGATTCTGGGAACATGGCCAACTATGATATGAAACACAAACAGTGTAAAAACAGATGACTTGTCTGTGCAGACAGATCGTTCACATTTACAACATTCTTCACCGTGTGAGAGTTAAACTCAAGTGAGGAAACCATAACATTTCACAGAACACCGTATCTTGACCGTGTGGAGGAGACTATGTTATTGATTCATTGGTCCCAACATGTGGGTTTTTCAGTGTGGGAAAGCAACTGGAGATACCCTTCAATGACTCAGCACTTTAGAGGCCATAAATTCCATTTACACAATGACAAGGCTGCTATTGGGAAATCTCTGAAATGCCAGATTTGCATATGATTTGCATATGTATAGGGTTGCAGCCAATGGCAGGGGACTTTTTTGTTTAATTTTGCATATCATGGTCATCTGGCAATTATGTGATTGGTAGTGAGGACAGCATGTGCACAGACTGTAGCTTTATCTTCTATCTGATGAAGACAAGGCCCAGAGGGTGAGACAAGCATCCCAGTATGTGTGTGTTTAGACATGCAGTGCAGGTGTGCGTGTGTGTGTGTGTGTATGTGTGTGTGTGTGTATGTGTGTGTGTGTCAAGAGTTGATAGATGTGAAGGCTGTGCGAAGAGGTGACAGAGAACATTCCTACATTCCCCCCCAAAAAAACCGTATAAAACAAACCTAATTGTTTAACTGCAGATGAAATAGAAAACAACACATAAGATGCTTTTAACAGCTCTCCTCACAATTACTGTCTTGGTATTATTTTCAGACAAATTTTCACTGTGTGGATTTTTCATCAAACGGTCAAAAATCGGAAATATGATGAAGGAACTAATATCTATGAGTGTGACGAATTTCGTGCAGATTCATTGAATTTAAGGGGACTGTTGGGCCTTGGGAGAGGAATGTGCTTTATTGAGTGCCTGTCTGGTTGTGGTTGTATAGCGGGACACAGAGAGGTTCACCTCCACATGTCTCATTGTCTCTCTCTTTCTCTCTCTCTCAAACACACAAATACACAAACACACACAACACTATGGTACTATTTCACTCAGTCTGAAGCCCAGGTGCCTGTTCTATAATTGTATTCAATATAAGAAATTTATTCCATCTGACCCCCAAATAAATTGTTTTTTGTGTGTATTTGAGTTTCTCCTCCAATACTCTCAAGCAGTTGACCCCACTACCACCATACATAAGAGGAAATTGACCTCAGTGTGTGTGTGTGTGTGTGTGTGTGTGTGTGTGTGTGTGTTTATAAGGAGGTAGACTACGTGTGTATGGAGGTGTACCTTAGCTCATCACTTTAAAACATCCCCGCTGACTGACTCATATGACTAAATCTAATCCATGAGGTTATTCCGGCGTGTCCATCTGTGTGCATGTGTGTGTGTGTTTGAGCTATTCAACCTCAATTCTACCCACAACCAATCATACAAGAGGCTGGGGTGCTGAAAAGGCAGCACCTGGGGGGGTGTGTGTGACGATTGTGTGTACGCGTGTTTGTGCGTGTGTGTGGCGGTTTGTGTGTGTGTGTGCGCACACATATATGCACAAGGTCATACATAGAAACGAGAGAGAGGGTTATGGGAGCAGGTGCATGCACCAAATAAGTATGGCTGGAAAGATGGACAAAGCAAAGAGCGGAAGTGAGGATCAGACGGCCGCTACTGTATACAAAAAGAGATGAAGCAAAAGGAATTAAAGGAATAGTAAGGAACGAAAGACATGGAAGAGGGTCAACCTTAAAGAGGATTAAAAGGAGAGAAGTGAGTGTGAAGTGGAGGCAGCTGATCGTCAGCAGCCTAACAGGGTTTTAAGGATGATCAAAGACGTCAGCAACAATGAGAAGAGAGAAAAAGAGCCAGAGTGAGAAGACAAGAGATGAGTAAGAAATACTATTAAAAAATAGAGATGAAAGTGGAAAAGAGTGAATAGGGGAGTCGGTAAAAAGCAGATGCAAAGTTAAGTGGGTATGAAACATAAGAGGCGTAAACACAACATCCATGTGTCAGGTCTGTGCACTTCAAAATTTAAATGATACAAATATTTTTTTTCATGCAACACTGTAAAATTATGTGTTCTACTGAGTTTGCACATTATGTATATTGCTTATTTGCCCACAGGTGTGAACGGCACCCTACAGGGAAACAGATGAGGCGCAGCTGCACGTACAGAGGAAACGCACAAACAATAACAGCCAAAATGGGAATAAGGTTTATTTCCCTCAACTCCCATGTATCCACCAAATGCAGATGTGCTAATTCACAACTGAAAACTGTTAACAAAATTTGCCTCAGTTGTTCACTGTAAACAAACAAACAGCTGCTTTACACTCTAAAGGTATAAAGTTGTGAATGGGATTGAATTGACATAGAACCAGCAGGTTAAAACATACGTGTGTTTGTCTTTATTGGGTGTAATTTATCTTTGCACCATAAAATACATTTCAAAACCTGGATTGCTGCCTGGACAGAGGAGTCTTTGTGTGTTGTTTCACTTACTTCCTCACCTACAGTGCTCATGCTCTAGCTATGCCTTAAAAGCATCTTGTTTTTGTAAAATATATTGTTATCATTCTGGAAATGTGGATAGCAAAATGATCAATATCTATAGGTTTGCAGGCAATTACCAAAAGGAGACTTGTCAGAGGTGTGTAAATCCAAGAGAAAGGTGACACACAGCACATGGAACTGACTCTTATAGCTGAACAATTGAGTTTCACCTCAACTATGGGGATTCAAGACCACAGAAGAAAAGTGCTTTTGCTTAAAATAGCCTGTATAAAATCAAGTGGGTGGGAAATGAATTAAACAGTCAAATAATGTTGCTGGTCTTTTTTGCCTCCAGTATTGTGAAAATAAAAAAATGTGTCACTGTCACTTGAGGATATTCCTTAGGCCTCAGTGGTCTTCTCAGTAAAAGAAGGTATAGATAATGGATCATACACCATTGGTGTGTTTGAAATGGAATGAAGCATTGTGTCACACATTCACACATGTCCTGCAAAATTCCAGACTTTAAACTTCAAGGCTGTAGCAGACAATATACAAAGAATTAAATTTTTGTATAACAGAGGCTGGGGGGAAAGTAATCATCAAGCCCTGAGAATACATCCTATTTGACCTCTTCACTGTGATGATGCTGTATAAACTAACGCTGTTCCTTAATAGGTTAATTTACAAATCTGTTCATTAACACGTTCAGTAAATGGTGCTGTTATGTAAACAATTAAATGCTTCAGTGTTGATATAATTGCAACTCATAATGAAATGGAAATCTTGCTTTCTAGCACTGTTGAACTTCTGTAATGATTAGTATTCAAACACATTTGTTTTCTCCCTGACGGGAGAGTACTTTGCATTTTTAGATCTCACTGATTATCGACCATCCTGTTCAGATTTCAGGGAGTTCAGTTGTGTCAGATCTTGTACATTTATGCAGGAAAATGCGCTTTCGAGACTTTTTCATTTACAACATGAAGATTTTACACAACTTTAATTCTACCTCTTGGTGATAAGATAAATGTATATCAAACATAACCTTCCTTTCACTGGAATTTCACAATTTCCATTTCAGACCGAGCGACATAAATTCCCAAACTCTATCTGACAATCTGACACAAGCTATACACATATTAGTTCCATCTATCGCTGTACAGCAGAACAAATCAACAAGACTGAATGCAATTGTAAATTGTGCAGACTGTCTTTGCAGTAGTTTCAATCCAATGTGGATGCAATCTCCTCTAATGTTCCACTGTACGAGGGACTTTTGCTAAACTAAAACAGAGAACTGTTGTGAAATGTGCAGGTTTTCCAGACCACAGAAACAGATCTATGGTGTCTCGGATCCCCCTCTGGTCTTTGGCCGTGGTAGATGATATATGAGGGCAAAGACGTCTGGCTGTGTGTGTGTATTTGTGAATGTGTGTGTAAGTAAGAGAGAGAAGAAGCAGACAGCAGCCTTAGGGGTCAATATGATGCTCCTGGTGCTTCACACACAGACCACACTATGACCCACTTTCAATCCCATCCCACAAATACCCCCTCCCATACATTCCTACATGCATGCACGCACAAACACACACACACACACACACACACATCTCTCCCTTGTTATTTCTTCCTTCTACCCTCCATCCATTCCACCTTCCATCTCAAACACATCATCTTTCCTCCTCCACTGCCCCCATCTCTCATCACACACACAAACACACACACGCACACACACAAACGCACACACACACGCACACACACACGCACACACACACATACCCTCAAACACCCACATCCACACACACAGACAGGACATGCTGACCTTGGGATACAGTGCAGTGGTGGTTTATAGGGGTAAGCATGATGGGGCAAAGGGTGGCTTTGGGGTGAATAGATACACTTGACTGAGCTAACAAGCCCTGCATGGCCTTACTGGCTGATTGGCTGACCGGACAGCTGGATGCCAGGCTATCTGGCTTGGAGGACAGGTGGGCTGCAGGGCAGGGTGGGGCACTGACCCAACTCCACAGTGTGGGGTATCACAATAAAGTCGGAGAGTGAGATCAGTGTCATGAAAGGGAGATTTACAAGGACATAACGGGATCAAATAAAACTCCTTGCTGCTAAGCAAGACTGACAATGCTTTAGGTACAACTACAGGTACAAGAACTGCATGAACTGAAACAAAGGAATTTAACCATTGTCCTCTCAGCAGGTCATACCCCTTGTCTAATAACTTACATCAATTTGGTGCTGAATAAAAATTGGTCACTACATAAAGAAAAAGTTTACTCCATTTGGGAAAATAGCATTGCTGCCACTGGATGGTGCAAATTAATTGCATCAATTTAGTCAAGCTGAATGCGAAAATATGTACACCAAAAAACAATGTATCCATGAGTCACAATAATCTTGGTAAAAAATAAGGGCAAACATACACAAATCTTTCAGTGGCGACTCTTCACCTCCCTTTCACCTCCAATCTCTGCAAGCTGGGGGGCATATGAAACATTCTCTTCCTGTGGTGGAGGATATCGCATGGTGGCTCCGCCTGAAGTTTAATGAGTTGATGAACTCTGACCTGCAATATTCACTTTGTATTCATGTATGTGTGAACAGGCCCTAAGAAAGAAAAATATCTTTTGTCAAGACTGAATTGCTCAAACAATATCCACCTATCAAGATGATTGAGCTAAGTAAACGGAGCAGTAAATCAGCCGCAGGCCATGACAACATTTACGGAATAACAGTGTCTGCAGCACACGGCTGAAGTGCATTTCCAAATCCCTTTTTGCTGGTTTAACACTGTAAAAAGGGGTCCCTGTTCCAAACGCAAGGTTCAACAGAGTTGTACTTAGTCTCTTAATTACTCATGGGAGTTTCTGGTGAGACATGCAAGGCAGCTCCCATCTCCACCTCTGCCATCTCCTATTCGCTTTAAAAGGCAGGTGTGCTTGCACATAGCAGACTATTATTGAAAGGGCAGATTTGTGTTCAGAGATGCCATTTTTCTGAAGAAGAATGAGTTGCACAAGCAGATCAACCTTGTGTGTATTAAGTAAGCAGTATGTGCACTTAATGCACCTGGCTATGTGGGCAAATATAACTATCTTGATTATTTTTCCCATTTAAATAGCAGCGAACACTGCACAATCTTTAGACGAGGATTTTGTTGGTCACACTGGCTTTCCACTGCCTCAGGATAGTAATGTGCCAACGATGCGCCTGACCACACCTCATTTTAAGAGAAACAATCCCACTGATGCTCAGATGGGCACAAGTGCATTTGCTATTCAAACGACGAGGCTACTAGACAGAAAAATAACTACTGATGGGGCTCTAAGGGTGCAATCTGAGAATTTATAACCATAACTAGGTCTCTATTAGGATGACTCATAAAGGGCAAATGTAACAGCTACACACACACACACACACATATTCCCAAAGCATGTGATGTGAGAGTGGGTGAGGCATGACAAGTTGGGCGTGTCAGATTAGGACAACAAGACAGATTCCCAGCTGACAACATTTCTGTCTAAAAGGTTCCCTCTCCTCAGGGAGTCTCTCTGTGTGTGTGAGTGTGTGTGTGTGTGTGTGTGTGTGTGTGTGTGTGTGTGTGTGTGATTGTGAGCGTGTGTACATGCACATTTTACTCTCTGACGTGGCAAATTGTGAATGGGCCACAGATAACTTAAGAGTTTCACCTCCTATCACGTTTTATAAGGAAGAGCTCACACAGGCATGCAGTCACATACACAAAAACACACACTCATGTTCACACACAGAGGGGCCTTGGGGTTTTGGCGGTTGGTCTATGTGTCTAGCAGGGAGAGCAACCACTCAGCCGTGGATGATAAAGCAATCAACTGTCATTAAGGGAGCATTGACTGCAGCTATACACACACAAATACACACAAAGTACAGCTATCCACAACACACACACACCAACACACACACAGGTCAGTCACTGGTGGACATTTTGAGATGTATTAATACATCTCCACTAATTACATGTGTACTAATATCACTATTTTCAGACGTGGTGAGAAGCACATAAAGAATACATACCTAAAGTATTGGGAGTAACAATAAGTATTTCTTAGTCTATCAGTAATGTTATTTCTATGCAATTATTTTGATACTAAATTAATTATGACTGCAGATTTTTCAAAGTGAGCAGTTCCCTGTTCATAAATGCTTGTAAATTGACCCCTTTCATCCTTATACCCTTGAAATGTGTGGGTATTTATCAATTATAATTTTAACAGATTGCAAGATAAGAATCAGCAGATGAATCAATTATGAAAATGATGATTAATTGCTGTCCTAAACAAAATTTGCGCAAATATCAATTGACAACAAAGCAGTGAGATGTTTGCAAACAACTAAAACACAGCACAAACAACGAAAAAGCACTGAAGCAAAAACACATCTTTCTTTCTCATCGGCAGTTAATCTTCTGATGCAACTGCAGAGCAACACCAGCACAGAACTGGAAGTGCCTCTGATGATCCAGTATTCATACAGGTTTACTGCAACTGTAGTTATCCTGATGGAAATCAATCTATGCAGCCATCTTTGTCCACTGCTCATCCTGATGTTGTAATTTCCTTTTTGGAATTCTTACTGGATTCATTAAATCTAATGTCAATTACTTAAATCACACCGAGAGCAGAAGTACAGGAATATTTTCTTTTAATAAAAAATGTATTTTATGAGTACAATCTAATTTACTGTGATCACTTATATCAATCTTCATCCACTCCCACGTTACATGCAGTACCAACCCAAGTTGGTTGACATTTATTCAAATGTGTCCATTATGTAGTCGTCAAAGAGCTTAGTTGTGGAAATATGCTAAATTAATACAGACATAAGTCTGAAATAGAAAATACATCTTCACATGTAGCATGGGTGTGGATATGATCTAAGCTGTCAGTATTTTGCAGTTCCTGTCTTTTCTCTTTCTCTCACGCTCACCCAATATACCAGACTGCAGACCTCTCAAACTAACTGGGGGCCTTGACAGCATCTCTCCGATACATCAGCTTAGTTAAGTGGCAGAAAGTGTGCAACATACCCTCTTTTTCCCAAAGACAGAAGGGTATGGGTGTGTGTGTCGCTGTGCATTGGTGTGTGCTAAGAAGCGGGGAGTGTATGCCAAGTTGAGCACAGCAGGGGCCCACCATAGCACTCTCACCAACAGTTTGACAACATCTTAGAAACATCTATTCACTCGGGATTTATCTCCTGTTCTTAACAACTGTGAGTCCATTTCTTTTGGAGAGGCAGAGTCAGCCTGACAGATAAAGTCGGAGAGAGAAACGAAAAGGAGAAAGATGGTGGACTGAGAGGGGGGGAGGAATAAAGAGGAAGAAGTTTAAATGGAGTTGGAGCGGAAGGTAGAAAAGATCAAATAAATGGGGGGAAAGAGTTAGGAAGTTGCCTGTAGAGCCTGAGCTGGAAGAAAGAAAAGGGAAGTAGGAACAGAAGAGAAAATGATAAAAATGCACAGGGCTAGACAGAAAGGGAACAAAATAACAAGGGTCCGCAAAGGAGAGATCTAGCATTAGAAGATTAAGTGGGGGTATCTCAGTGAAAAATAGCAGGCAAGCTCAGCTGAAAGTGGAGCAGGAATGATGAATGCTGTGAGACAAGCCAACCGCTAATTTGGATGGTAGAAGTTTGCCTCAACAGGGCAAGAGGCTGGAGTCAATCTGTCTCTCTTATATCTGATCGTAGACACCCAGTGGGTGCACCTGGGGCCAGACAGGGGCCCCTGCTGTTAAGATAAAAATAGTAGAAACAACTAGTGAACTGGTAATTCAAACGCCCAATTTCATAAATGCCCACAGTGAGCAACATTAAGGCACATTTCCCCCTTTCTACCATTGTTTAATCCACTAGAAGTGGCCAATGTATGTTTGAAAACAGAGAGTTGAGACAAATCTGTAATTAAATGGGATATGAGAAATGGGTGGTGTGTGTGAACTGGGGAAATAAATACATTTGTGCTGTTAACTTAAAAAAGGAATCCCTGCTAAAGATGATAAGAGGCATATGTGGAAAAAATTTCCAACAAAGGAAAGTAATTATAAACATATGGCAGCGGTTTTCCTCTGATTTTAAATGTCCAGTAAGTGTGAGTTATTGAGCCGCATACAGCAAGGGGATGGAAACCTGGACTAAATAGATTTTTGCCATTACGTATTTCACCTTGCATAGATAGGATGATTTGAAGCCTTGGGTTCATGCAGTAATTGGGGCCAATCACTAGTCTGCAGCTCAGACAGAAAACCATTATGATCATCAGTGCAGGAAAGAAAGATATTTCATACAGCTAGAGAGAGGGATTATTAGAGTCAAGGGCACAAAGGTCAGTGTTTCATGGAAGAAAGAAGGGCCTGGAAGGTTACTGACTGACAGAGTAATATACCAGCGAATTCACTTTAACCACACACCTCAGAATGAGACATGACACGATCTCTCACTTTCCAGATGGAGACCAGGATTAATTGTCCTCTCATCATTAGCACAATCTGAAATATGAAGATTGCATTGAGACTGGTTGGGGATAGACAAAAGTCAGAACTGATAAACTAAAAGTGACACACAATACAGTTTTGTCATCCAGCTCGAATCACGTGAAACTGTAGAATAACCTGGCTTTCTCAAACTGCATTCAATAATATTAAATGCTTATTCAAACACACAAGTAACTTATGTAATTCTTTGCTACTCAAGGTCATCAACAAGGATTAGTATTAGGAGTTTGTCTCCATGTAAACTGCTTTGTTATGTTTCCTTGAGATACAAATACAGACACATAATGATGTAAATACACATCTATTTCTTATAGATCTGACATATCTACTGAAAATGATCTGATATATCTGAACCTGTTTATTGATTCCTAGTTATTCCTTACTATCCCACTGTTTGAATAAATTGCATCATCAACATGTACACTGGAAATGTTTTAATTTATTCTGAGAATAAATAATTATTATTCTTTACAGAAGTAAAATAATACATATGCTAATTGGGCATTTTTTAGGACCACTTTTTCAACCAGCAAGTGTGCGATCATTCGTCTCTGTGCGTGTGTGTGTGTGTGTGTGTTATCCTCAAAGCCAACTGTCAGAATCATGCACGCCATGGTAACCGCAGTCAGTTCCCCATTTCACAACAATAACAGACTCCGCAAATATTGACACACTATTTCTCTGACATTACAAATGTGATTATATTTGCTGTTTGCCCTAGGAGATGGCAGTTTATATTCAATAAGGTGTGTGTGTGGGTGTACACGTTGAATGTTAAGTTAAAAAATAGGCCATGGGAAGAACACGCACTGTGTACACAAGAGGATGTGTTCGCAGTCGGAGGAATCCAGAAATGTGTGTGTATGTGTATTCATTCTATTTCTCTCGCCTGTCACCTGCAAGGGAGACAAAGGAGGAGGGAGAGAAAGGTAAAGAAAAGAGTAAAAAACACCTGTATGTAAAAGCTCACCTGACCTAGGAGAAAAACAAGGTGAACACCTGCCACTGTTGTTACGCAACTCTTGACCCTCCTTGTGCACTGCCCCTAAAGCTCAATGCAAGATATGTGATGATGTCATTTTTGGTTGTCAAGCTAAAACTAGCAGTGAGCACTGAACAGCGGGAGAATCTGCAAAAATACGGCAGCACATTGCTGCAAATTACAGTATCTCATCAGCGTTTCCACTGGATACATTTATCCATGATGACACGTTCGGCCAAACAACAATCAATCCAACAAATCCTCTCATCGCACCCAGGCAGGTATTTTGTTAGACGGGGAGGCGACAATCTATGTCCCTCTTGGGTTATCTTAGTGACTACTGCAATATGCCATTTCTCTCAGGAGAGTTTCAATTCCCACAACAAACCCGAGTTAGGCTGAAGGCCATTTTCCTCTGGTCTCAAAACCATCTAACACTCACTAATACAATCAGCTTTCACTCCTGGGTCAAATGACTCGCAGACAGCAAGGTGAGAGAGCCCCTGAGCTGTCTGTGCATTTGTAATGTCGAACATGACGCAACAGGGGGAAAAGCAGACGCAAACTCCTCCACTGGAATATGGGAGAGGAGTCGACTGCCTTTTTAGTAGGTTTACCTGGTTTGAAAAAACTCACATGTACAACAAGGTACAAGTTAAACTGAGTAACTATTACAGAAGTGCAGTTTGGCGACTGTTTTGTTGTTGAGTGAAGAATGGAGACAGGTTGATTTCTTAACTGCTAACAAAACTGTTATTTAAATGATAACTAGCTTATATGAATTATGTATGTAAAGAGCAGACTTCAAATCAGGCAACCAAATTCGAAAAAACAATATTTCAGTTGCTGTGTGTGACTTTCCCTAGCTTGTTAAGGTAAAAACACTCCACATGAGCTTGACTTAAATCCCACTTTGTACGTCAGCATCACAGTATTATATCTGATGAACTATTTACAGCCTGATGCAATACTGATAAGCTTCTACAAAAAAGTAGGGCTGTTAAGTGTAACTGGACAGGAGGAGCTAAAACTCTTGTTTTCCCTAAACTCAACTGTTCACACACACACTAGGGATGTCCCGATCCGATATTGATATCGGAAATCAGTCCGATATCAGCCAAAAAAGTGAATATCGGATTTTATCGGACTGAATCTAAAAACTCCGATATAAGCGCTCCGATATAAGCTGTCCATTTACCGCTCCAGGACTTCTATAATAGGTGACTCTGGTTTGATCACACTCCAACACAGTAGGTGGTAATGCCCCTTAATTAACGTTGGTGCCGGCCGCGGAAGAAGAGCGTCTCTGATCCAGCATGCACAGCCCACGTGATCACAACAACGACAACGTGTGTGCCTGCAGCAAGGTGTAGTGATGTCGGCTGTGTGGAAGTATTTTACCGTAAACTCGGACAAAGACGTTGCAGCTAAATGCAACATTTGTCAGGCGCAAGTGTCCCGTGGAGGGACAGAACCGGGAAGGTTCAATACAAGCAACCTCATCGCACATTTGAAAAAACACCACAAAAAAGAACATGAGGATTTTCGCGAGAGCAGCAAGGCGAAGCAACAAGCCTCTGGCTCGCTTCAGCAACCCACGCTGGCCGAAAGCTTTGCAAGACGTGACAAACTTAGCCTGGATGCCAGACGAACTTAGCCCCGCCCACAACATTTTGGTCGGGCAGTTCGGTCTGGAGTCGCTCCATTGGGAAAAAATTATGGGGCGTGTTTCAACTGACCAGGAAGTAAAATTCCTCTTCGCTCAATTGGATAGACCTACAACCAATCAGAGCAACGTAGTATGTGACGTATGCTAAGCAACGCATTGTGAGTTATTTACTAAAGGCCTCAGTATGCTTCTCCGAGTCCGTTTCGGAATGACGGACGGGCGGATCGGACGGACCCTTTTTGATTTATAGTTCTACGAGCCTTTTTGTTGTGAAAACAATTCACCGCCAGATCAGTAGATGGCGCCACTGAATTCGAGCATAGAGAAGCCTACCTCATGAGGTATATAGAAGAAGTCCACGCTGGTTTATTTACGTCCTCCCGGCTCCTCACACACAGGGAACGATGGTAACAGAAAAAGGATGTTGATGACGCGACAGTTTTTGCTGAATAAAGTGACACCCAGCGGGTCAAAATGCTTTTGTTATCGTGTCTTAGCGCAGCGGTTCCCCGGTCTTGTTTCCAAACGCGTTGCTAATTCAACAGCTGCAACAGCTTGAAGCTACACGGAGGCAGCTAGCTCCCCCCAGCTTCCACACACAGTCAGCACGGACAGCCGATACTAACTACTACCAAGTGTTTGCTTCTAACCTGACGGTGTTTGAGAAACAGTGTCATGAGAGCCGCGGGATTAAAGTCAGCGGGTTTTTGCGCTGTTCCCACCGCAGTTAGCATGGTGGCTAGCCCGCTACCCCAGTTATCAAAGTTCGTTATAACCGTATGTGACCGTACACACATGCTGTAAGTGCTCTAACCAGCCACCGTCAGCGGACACACTTGTCACATTAATCATAGAGTCGTAGTTGTGATTTAGGTTTATTGTGATGTAGGGAATGGAACAGGAAGTTTCCATTCCGAAATGCTGGCGTTAGCGGACCAATCACAGCCAAGTGCTATCCGTGGGCTGTCCGTCATTTCGACGTATAGTTAGAAAAATGAGAGCTGCACGAAAAGCTCTCCGAGGAGCCTCGGAGAGGCACGGAGAGGGCGTTCCACGTTGGAGAGGGCGGTCCTATCTGTCCGTGTCCGTCAAAACGCAGAAGCATACATTGGCCTTAACCCGGGTTCACACCGGACGCTTCAGCGCAGCGCCAAGCCTTAAATAACAGCTGGCTCCCATCCACTCCCATGTTAAAACTTTGTGCCGGTCACACCGGAGGCTGAAGCACCGCGAGGCAGCCTTGGCGCAGCGCGGTGCTTCAGCCTCCGGTGTGACCGGCACAAAGCCGTGCAGCGATCTACTGGATCAACGGGTGATATTATTAGCGCTGCCCGGCGGTTCAGCGTCGCTTCAGTGTCCGTTGTGAACAGCCAAGCGCCGGGGCGATAGGGATTAGCGCGGTGCTTTGGCGTCGCCTCCACGTTCTGTGTTCCTCTTTCAAAATGAATGCGCTGTCGATGTCTTCTAAAACAGACTCAATGGCAGCATCTACACATCTCAGCTCGCCAGCGGCAGGCATGTTTGTTGAAAACGAATTCAACCCGAGGGCACTTTGGTGACGTGGTTGATTACGTCACCGTTGATCATCTGTCAATCATCGTATAAAGCCCGCCCTGACAATCTGATTGGCCCAGTCCGGCCATAATTTTTTCCCAATGGAGCGACCCCAGACCGAACTGCCCGACCAAATCTGTTGTGGGCGGGGCTAAATTCGTCTGGCCATCCAGGCTATGACAAACTACCACGGGACAGCAAAAAGGCAATGGCCATAACAGAAAAGATAGCCCAGTTTATTGTGCTTGATGACCAGCCCCTGTCGGTGGTAAGTAATGTCGGGTTTAAACGCTTAATGGAGCACCTCGAACCTCGCTACATTATTCCTATAGTTTTTGTTGTTTTTGTCCCTGCCCACAGTTGTTTCCAACATATGCTGACAGTAGAAAAATAACTGAAATGAACTTGAATTGTTTGCACTTTAAAATTTAATTTATTCTATTCAATTGTATAATGATGTTGGTAACCAGTGGTTATTTTGCACTTTAAATATAACATTTTGTTTTCATTGGATTTGTTGAGGTAATACTCTTATGTTGAAGGTTAAAATTTATGTAACCAATTGGTTAATAATAAATGGGTCAGTTTTTCCTATACCTACTGTTGCTGACTATTGTTTTCTGTTATATCACTACAACATCAGTAACAGTAACATCACTTTATCAAGCCTTTTCTAACATTCCACACAACAAAATAAGGAATAAATATATGTATGATTTGTGCCTATATCGTATCGTATTGATATCGGCCAATACTCAAGGCTACAATATCGGTATCGTATCGGAAGTGAAAAAGTTGTATCGGGACATCCCTAACACACACACACACACACACACACACACACACACACACACACACACACACACACACACACACACACACACACACACACACACACACACACACACACACACACACACACACACACACACACACACACACACGATATTTTAGCCAATAAAACGTTCACATATTTAGGCTCTGCATTTTAAGAGTCCTAATTTGATTAATAGTAATAATTAGACCTTGCTCAGCTTCCTTATTTCGGGTTGGAATGAAACAATTTAGGTCATCTGGCCCCTTATTCCCTGATCCAGGTTGAGGGACATGCAAATCAGATGCAAATACCAGAGGAAAGTGAGAACTAGTTATGGACCCGGGTAATAAATACTGAATTTAGCCTCTTGGCATTCCAAAAACAGCCAGTTGGGGTTCATATGCAAATTATATGCAAATAGTCCAGACGCAGGCAGCTTTTATTTTTCTGTGTGGGGGGGGCAGAAGCACATTAACATGTCCTTATGATGTTGTGGGTTAGAAGCCAGCTCATGTTGCTCTCCCCTGACTCTTGTACGTTTATATTCACCCTCCCAACTATCACAAATAGAAGAGAAAGGGATAGAGGGGACAGAGGAGAGGAAAGACAGGGGGAAAGATGCACAAGACATTAGATGAGAGGAGGGCGATGAGAGGGGAATACAAGGAGAATTGGGAGGCACGGCATGTAATTTGAAAAGTAAACCCCAGATACTGTTCACTGCTGATTAGAGGATCAGTGTCAAGATGAAAGAAGAGGAAAAAATACAAAAACTATAAGAGTAAGGGATCAAATATGGATGTGGGAAGGAGGCAGGTCAAAGAAAGAGAGAGAAGAAATGTGTAGAAATATGGAGACACCGGAGAGAAAGATAGAAGATGACAACTTTGAGACGGATGAGAAAAAGAAAGGAAGTTGGAAAGATATCAGAGCTTGACAGACAGAGAGACACAGATACAAAGATGGCCAGAGACAGAGACACAAGCTTCGTGGACCACCTTGTTCAATTGGCAATGTCTCCTCGAATGACATGCACCAATGGCTCGTGCACCCACACACGCACCCTGCGACGTCTCCACCTGCTATTCCACCATATTAGAAATAATCGCTATAATGCTCTTACGAAAAACTCAACGTCGTGCCCTGAACACATCACCTGAGCTTTCTACCTGCAATGTCATCACATTGAAAACGAACAATGCAAAGCTGTTAATCGCAGCCTCCACCCTTCAACGCACACAAACACGGCCTTGTTGCTGATGTGAAGGCAGTGAAAGGAAGGGGGATGTTGGTTGGTGAAGTGATGATTAGAGACGACGCTGTTCAGCTGAAAGTATGGGCACCTAACATTTTACACACCCGCTCACTAGCATAAATTGCTGGTCTAGCTTACCACCTCCTTACACACCAATCACGCAGGCTGTTCTGTTTGAGCATTAGCATTTTAAACACCATGCATTTTGTTTTACCTCAGAGCCAATAATCTGTTTGTGATTGTAATAACCCTGAATACAGCATCTGTCAAAAAACAGTGCAGATACAGAGTAATAGTTACAGGGATAATACACAAGCAAGGGTCTCGTGACAGTATTAAAGTGAGAATCAAGTAAAGCTGTTTTCAGACATGAACTGACGACCACACATTTTCCTGAAATTTTTCAAAGATGCCGTATGTGAGAACAAAAATGGCAGTTGCTCTGGACATTTTCTGGAACCCATCCGTCGATGACGTTATGCCGACAAAGATGGAAAGACAACGAGATTCAAGAGTATTTGGCAATAAGGGCCGACACAGGTGTTGATGCACTGTGGGAATGTTCCCAATGATTTTTTACGTTGTTGTGAATCTGTCTGACCTGGACAATCCACTACTGAGTTCTTCGTATGTAAAACCTAAACTCTTGAATTTTCAGACATTTTCCAGAGTTTAAGTCTGCAAACCCCTTAGTATTATTGGCAAAAATGTGCAGTTAACAGCCAAACTGAATAAGAAACATTAAATTAAATTACAACTTATGTGTTTGTCTCATGATTTTACTAATTTAAACAAAAGTATGTTATCCATTTCCTCTCACATTTCTTGATGGCCGCCCTCAGTGAAGCATAATGTTTCCACAACACTTCATTACTGCTAAGCCTCATTCAATATGCATAGTCTCAATCTTGCTGCATGATCGCCAGCTATTTATTTGAACAACCAAATGGCAGGTTTTATTAAAATCTGATTTTTGAGAAATCACAAGAGGCATCACAATGCAATGGATAATCCTATAGCACTGCTGTAAGCGTTTGAACAGCACAAAGCTGCCTACGGCATTTCTGCGTGCACGTCTTTTTTTTGCAAGCGTGCAAGCTTGCTCGCATGTGTGTCTCTATGCATTTGTGCATGAATAGATTAGCTAGGTGGGGCGAACATGAAGCCAAATCCTCAAAGAATTTGACTCCTAATTAATAAATCATAACAAAATGGAAACAATTTAAATTGTTTTTGATTATAAATAATTAATGTCTTTGTTCGTGGTCTTTGTTAATAATAGGTCTGCTTTTTTCTGGGGGGAAAAAAATGAAAATAATGGGAGAAGAGGAGGGAATATCTTCAGCACAAATAACAGATCCAACAGGTTTAAAAAAGTGCAGGAGTGGGGGGTTGCACATTCAGCGCACACACAAACACACACACTCCATCTCCCTCTAACAGATTCCAGTGAAAACAGATGGCATCAGAATTATCTGATGTCCTGTCTTTTTATATGCTAATCCAGCTTCTACACACATCCGAGTCCCTTTAATCAGATATCAGGTCAGAGGTGCTAAATCAAGTTGAGACAATTGTGCTGCTATAGCACATTATTATAAACTAGCATCACTGCACTTAGCGCCATGACACTCAACGTGTGACGGTTATACAGGTGGGTGATATAAGGGACATATCCAGGAATACTCAGGGATCAATAGCAAAGCAGAGTATACACTGTGCAATTCCAGCAGGATTTTGAAGTCATTTCTGAATCACACAACAAATGGTAGAGTCATGTAGCGTACAAGGGGGAGAATGGAGCTATCAGAGTTGATTCCCCTAAAATCAGCACATGTGATCAAGGCAGCATGATCCTCATGGATCCGAATCTGGTCCCTATAGGAGCCGACCCTACGTACAGTGTAAGCACAAACAGTGAACTTTGGTGTAGGCCCAACTAAACTCCTTAAGCTCGAGAAAATAATGACCTTTTCTCTTCCTACATTTTCAATCATTTTCCACTGTATCCATTCCAAGGAAAGATGATATAACTATTCACATGCTTTCATTTACGAACATATAAATGATACGGATTACTGAAGCATGACTGATATGTGACCGAGAAACCGGCAAGTTCAGCAATAGGTCATAACATTCCTGGTCAAACATCTCATGAGTACAGTATATTTATACAAATTCAAACTGCAATAATAAATTAAGTTACATAAAAAAAGGCCACACACACACACACACACACACACACACACACACACACACACACACACACACACACACACACACACACACACACACACACACACACACACACACACACACACACACACACACACACACACACACACACACACACACACACACACACACACACACACACACACACACACACACACACAAAGAGGAGTCAGCAGGGGCTCTCTGAGGACAGATTTATTGAGTTCATCCTTGGAAACCAAACACAGATATACACACACAAGCTCTCACACAGTAATCATCAGATCAGATATCAAAAGGCAGTGTCTGTCTAGAAGATTAGAAGAGCCATCTGTCTTCCATGTGGAAAGCCTCGGATTATCAATAAACTTCACACACTTCTGTTTGCGCATGTATCTGTGTTCGTGTGCATTTGATCCAGCCACTGAGCACGGAATGTAAATGAGAGCGAGAGGAACAGAAGCTCAGAATAAAACACTACCACTTTTCCTTTTGGTTTAGCCTATTTGGTTATTTTACTGTATATAAGTTAATATATTATACATTATGTCTAATTGGGACCATGTCAAATCCTACAAACACAGATTATTGGGATTCCTTATTCAGTTCCGAGACAAACACACGACATGACACATTTTAGGAACCACCAACATCCATAAACACAACACAAACATTCACACACAAATGACCGGGAAATGGCTTGTGGCCACACTTAATGCTTATTCAATACACGGCCATCGATCTCTTTCCTGGCTAAACATAACCTGTATTTACTCTGTTAGCGTTCCCCCTGTATAGATCTATAGTGCTAATGTAACCACAGCATGAGAGAGGAGAGCGAGGCTGAATCAGAGTGCACAAGCACGAAAAACAGTCAGAAAATATGAGTGAATCAGAGGTAGTCCACGGGATGGAAAGGGGACAAAAGTCACACGCACGTTGTCAAACAAATTCAAGCTCAGTTATTATGACCGACGCTGTGGCTTGCAGAGTGCACAGCAGAGAAGCTTTTAGGCCTATAACCTGTAGAAGACCACACACACACACACACACAATTACTTATACAGTATTCATTCACAGTGTCTCTCTGGTCAAGCAAGGTCCTGCCACTGCTTCCCATCAAGTCGTCTTTTCTGCTTGGTGATCAAGGTTACTTTGTGCGGGGATGATTCAAAATAAACCCACTGCTCAAATCATCCGCAGCTTTTAAATCCACTTCATCTAATATCTGTGCTCTCACATGGAAATCTAGCACATGGCTGATTCATTTTTATGTATGAAGGAGAGGGCAGACAGAGCCACATGTGGAAGTAATTTATTACAAAAGGACAAAAGTACACTAAAAGGAAAGCGCGCGCACACACACACACGCTGGTATGTCGTATTAAATTACTACCGAGGACCTCGGAATTCTTCAACCGTTATCTAAATCAATTGCTCGTCGTGGTTCTCACACGCACTCGTGCACACGCTTTTCATTGTTCACTCGCAGGTAGCCAGTGCTTTCATTTCAGCAGGTGGCCTCATATGAACATCCTCACACACCGGTACAGGTCACCCCTGCTCTTCATTTCAGCAGGTGGTCAGTGAGTAATGCCACCGACGGTTGATCACTGAACACTCAGACAGAGAGCAGCAGTTATCTCCCACAAAAAGGACCAAAGGAGAGACAGAGAGAGAGAAAGAAACGCCTCTAATGTCGCCTTGAAATGTCTTTTACTACACGTCCTTGAATGCCTAACTTTCACACTCTTCCCTTTTTATCCATATGTCACCCACACTTGTTCTCCACCCACACCAACAGCCTGGCGTGCCATGTTAATTACTATGTCTTTCAAGCTTTCATTTCCTCCTCATGAGGGAAATTATATTTGTTTTGCTTGCTGAGTCAAGATGACAGGGAAAATAAAGAGGAGAGGACAAATTAGAAAGGATAAAAAGTCTCTTTCAGTTTTTGAAATTAACAGACAAGCTAATTATTCAAAAACAGATAAAGTGACAATTAGTTGTCAAATGGGAGAGAATATAGCTCATCGTGCTTTGGTCCTTTCAGCGAGACTGTCAAGAAGTCAGACATGCATACATACATTGCACCGGTTGTCCTCTAAGATAAGAAAGATAAGTGATTCCCTGACATCACTCCAGTGGACAAATACAGACGCACTTTAATTGCATAAAAAACAATGAGATTTTGAAACTTGGACAGTTTGTCCTGTGGTGACCCTCATTAACACCTTGTTTGCTGTGTCTAAAAGCCATCAAGGTCACTGTCAGGGCAACTTTAGAGCTGTAGAATGACAGGCCCTTTGAGAATGGATAATTAATAAATTAATACATATGTTGCTTCTCAGGAACATGTTTAATACTTTCACATATTGGTAATCCAGTTGTCACTGAAGACCAAGCACATACATATTTGTTACTCTGGCTGATTAGACCTGGAATCAGGTTGAAGTTGGGTGAAGCTTTGCTCGATTCTCAGAAGTCCACACAGTCCTGGGTGGAGGGCTACAGAAGAACAATGAGTGACAACACCTATGTGGACAGTAAGGTTGGCGATGGCTGACCGTGATCAAACCATTAAGATAAGAATTGTGATAAAAATGGAAAAACTCAGCATGAGTCACCTGACTTAACACTTAGCCTTTACCTTTGTTTCAAGGAGTATACACTACACATGGACATCTGATGAAACAACTATACTTGGGTAACATTTTTGTAAATCTGAAATATCTTCAGTGTATGTATGCTTACATTTCCTACGATAACTTTAAAAATAAATACAGCCAAAAGAGATTAAATGCATGTTTGATTATTGCCCTAAACATTAAATTGGTCACTTAATATGAATTAGAAATCTTTACTATTAAACCTACCTCTCTATACACTTCCTGAACACCATACAATACTGCATAGGGCTTCCCTTTGCTCTCAAAACAAACTCACTTCTTCATTTGTATTTCCAGAATCTATGAGAAGGATAGAGGGGAATAGAGCGGGTGGTCCATTAACCAGAAGGTCAGTGGTTCGCCCCTTAGCTTTTCCAGTCCACATGTGTAAGTCTCCTAGGGCAAGACAGTGAACCCTGAACTGCCCCTGACGGCTGTGCCAGCAGAGTGTGTATGATATGTGATAGAAAAAGAACTGCAAATAAATACAGTCCATTTACCGCATGTTTGAATAATTTGTTCAAAATTCTGCTCCATGTTGACCTGGTTGCGTCACTACTTTCTGCACATATGCCATCTGCTCATTCAGACTGCCAATCCCCTCTTCTGCCACATCCCAAAGTTGTTCAACTGGATTCAGATCTGGAGACTAGGGAGGTCACTGAACTCACCGTCATGTCCTTGAAACCAGTTTGGGAAGACTGCTGCTTTGTGTCATGGTGCATAATTCTGCTGGAAATTACCTACACACAACCAGGAGCTGCCTAGTGTTGCACCAGCATGTTGTATAGCCCGATGAGCAGCTAACTGGGGGTTAAAATGTCTTGTCAAATGGCACCTGATGCAACTTTTCGAAAGAGAGGGAAAACATGACTCCTTCAGTCTACTATGTGGTGTAAGGGTGTTGGTCTGATATTTGAATAGTCAATCCTGGGCCATAAGCTTGCATGTGACAATTCTGCCACCTCTGTCACCATTAAGGGTCATTGTTCCTGCTTTGATCAAAGGTTTAAAACTGGATGTGAGTGAAATCTGGCTTCACCTCTCAGCCTCTGCCCAGGCAACCTCCTATCATCCTTGTTTCATAGTCCCTCCCCCCTCAACCCCCACAATTTTCCCTCAGCTCCTGACTTATCCCATTACTCACATCTCCTCCATGATATTCCCATTATATCCCTTCAGGGTATTCACAATCCCTGTGGGATGCAGGCAGTATTCCTGGGATAACAGTGTCTGGCTGGCTGGCTGGCTGGCTGGCTTCAGCAGGGAATAGGGAATAGGCGTCCTTCCTCTGGAGGGAAGCAGCAAAATGAAACTCCTCTCCAGCGGGTACATTCATTTATCTCTAGCTTTCTTCATTAGAGGTGTGAAAGTGTGGGTGAACAAATGAATGGACGGAGGGAAGACGCAGCATTTCTTGCTTCTATTCTTCTTCCTCTCCAACTGTCCCTGATTCTCTCAGGTTTGTGATACAAGTATGAGGAATCGCCAACCTTTGTAGAATCAATTTGATCAGTTTTTGTTATTTCTCAGAGGAACAAGGGATGCTTTCTCCTTCAGTTGTCTATAATTATCTTTCCTTGCTCCTACGTCTCACATATAACTACTATATAACAAGTGCTAGTTAAAATGGAGATCTTTCTATCCTTGCGCAAAAATAGTTCT
The DNA here is from genome assembly GCF_947347685.1 of Pleuronectes platessa. NCBI lineage: Eukaryota > Metazoa > Chordata > Actinopteri > Pleuronectiformes > Pleuronectidae > Pleuronectes > Pleuronectes platessa. The sequence continues at coordinate 16,034,528 of NC_070635.1, read as the reverse complement.
ATACATCACGAGCGGGGATCTGGCATGTAGACAACAGACACAGGTCAAGTTGTTTTAACAAGCAGTTCACCCATTTGCTTATGACACAATTAGTAACTTGGCATTTATTTATTTGAATCATGTGGCAAAAATATCACGGATGACACCAATAAATCCCTGAGCCAGATTTCGTGGTCTTCCATTCCAAATGCAATTTCTTCTTGCAATGGTGGTTCTCCTCGGGTCAATCTTGGGTCCTGTCAGAAATCCTTTCCTCTGAGTAATCAATGGATGAGATTGAGCAGTGATCCCTACTTTCCACAAGATATCCCGTTTTACTTCTTCTCTTTCTCTCAAGGGAATTTTAAGGTAGGAATGGACGGGGTCCCTAATCCCATGGCCTCTAAATGGTGGCTGGGTGCTGCCTACATGTGGGTCACCTTGTAGGATCACCAAAATACACATGTGCATGTGCACACACACACACATACACACGCAAGGCGCGGTGCTAAGGATCACTCTAATCTCCTGGCCTCTAAATGGTTACACACGACTGCCTGGACTCATAAGTCGATTTGTGGCCTTTAAACCAATTCAAAGGCTCTGTGTGTGAGTGTGAGTGGGAGTGTGTGTGTGTGTGTACTATTTTTATTATCCCACAGATATTTCAACAAAATTGCGGTTAAATCCACACATTCATAAATAAATACATAAATGTCCTGAAGTCCTGATATGTTCTTTTGACAGTTCAAACCTATAGTAAAAGTGTGACAAGTAAGAGTCAAATGTCGTTCAGTAGTTGTTTTTGTCTGTTTGTAAAATATAAATACAATGACAACTTTAATACTCAATTTTGTTTAACCCTCAATTTCCCAGACTAATAGTAACACATCTATAATTAGCCGCCCGTCTACCTGTCAGACAGCTGCTCCGAGGTTATCATGTGTAACATATTTAATAGAAATGTACATGTAGCGATGAAAACTTCTTTAATCCTACAAATGATTACTTCTGTCATGTTAATTCCATTTAATCAAGTTGGTTATTTACCTTGTTTCTTTGTTATTTTACTCAAAGATGTGTTTCAGGATTTATTTCCATTTCCAGACCATTCACACTTCCTTCTGCAATGCACCGTTTCTCTTTCCTCATGTCTCTCCCATCATTTCTAGCTCCTTAAACTACTCCCCTCTCAGTGTCATTCATGACTCCATCATTTCTCCATATATCCATCTCTCTACTGCCCGGCTCTGCAGATGTGCCAGAATCGAGTTTGTTTTCCCTGCCAGCCGACTGCTCTCCCTGATCCGTTCCCTTTTTTTTTTTTCAAGACCATCGCCTCGGCTGATTTTGGCTTCATCAAATGCATGTGTCTGTGTCGGCTCTGCCCTTCATCCCTGCATCCTCCTCCCATCCCCACTGACTCTGCTTCTCGTCTTTCCTAACGCTGCCTTTCCCTTCACCCCTTTCGCTCTCTCAATCAGCAGAAGTGGGACCGTCACACACACACACTGTTGCAAGACAGTGTAAAGACAGAGCGAGCACACAGTAAGTCTCTCTCACATGCGTACGCAAACCAGATGATTACATCTACTCTTGCAGAATGACAGCTGTCGAAAACTGAACCGTCTCTCACACACTTTCTCTGTACAATATCAATTCCCACCACGTCTGCAACCATGTGTGAGGAGAGTTTGTGAGCTGGCTGTGTGCGGCAACGTGTGTGTGTGTGTACGTATGTGTGTATGAGAGAGACGGAGAGGGGTGGAGAAAGAGAAGATTGTAAGTTACCATTGGCTGTAATATTGCGGCGTGTAATGTCGCGTAGCACGCAGTCAGCCAATCAGAAGGTCCTCACACACTCAGTTTTATGAATGAGATGTATGCGAGGTACACACACACACTCAGAGTGAGAATACTCTACAGTGATGTAATACAATCACACAGAGTAGCAGAAGTGTGTGAAAGACGAACGCGAAATGATCCCAGTAACAGTTAAATGCTGCTTCTGCCTAAATTTTAATCTTGTCATTAAGGAATATTATATTTAATTCCCAGAAATGTAAAATATTTCAAAAAATGTACCTTGATGCAAATATACCTAAATTAAATCTACAACTATGCCATATGTTTCTTCAGCATTTAGGGATTACAAAATATTTTTTGGGTGAATTTCATATCGATCTAAAAAAATTCATTAGAGCTGGCACTGCACTAGTTCCCAAATAACATTACACAGTGGGCGACACCTCCAGCATGCTCTGTCCCCACACCTGTAATACCTGCTGAACAATTAAGTCCCCGTATCATTTTATCTAAACAGGCTCACACCCTCAGTCTGAATCCAATATCCTCCAACCGTCTGTGTCTGAACCAGGAACTGAGAACGCCTCATTTGGCTGACACTGTGTACCAGGGAGTCATTTTGCCTAACCGGTATGTAAAATCATAACTGAATAGCTGTGTTTGCGGCTGGCTGACAGAGAGGAGATTGGGAGGGGAGGAGAGCAGCCAAAAACAATCAAAATATCCTGGTGTGACTTTCCATGGAGGAAGGGTGTAAGGGTGTGTGTGTGTGTGTGTGTGTGTGTGTGTGGGTGTGTGGGTGTGTACACGGGCTGGTCTTTCTATGAAGTCACTATTTGACACATTGCTCTGCTACACAATTGTGGTTCATTTGTGTAAGTATACAAACGTGGGTAAACAGTGCCCTCTTTGGTTGTACACAGGAACAGCAGAAGCTCATAACAAGGCAGGTGGCGCAAGTACAGCCACAAAAACAAGTGAGGAGACAATGAAACCTGAAGAGAGAAATGACACAGGTTGTTGTTTCACTGTAAAACAGGTAAGACAAGACAAAAAGTGAGATGAGAACAGAGAGACTTCTCTTTACATGGTTCACATTCACTCAATGTATTTAATATTTTATATATATATTACTTAATAAGTGAACTGATGGCTTATTTATCAACTAGCAAGGGAGTATTTTCCATTTTAATTCAAATATGAGTGAAAATTTTCAAAAGGATGCTGCACCTGAGATTAAGCATTTGATAAATAAACCATAAATAAATACCCATGTCCTACATGCCGTAAAAAAAATAGTGTCAGGATGCTCTGCAACAGAAGAATGACGTATTCAGCCTTAATAAACAATGACCTCATAAAGAACACGTGGGTTTAAAAGTTTCACCTTTTAAAACTATAAACAAGAATAGAGGAATGACCTCATCCTGATACTGCAGCGATGCATCTGTTCAACAAAACCCTCCACCCATGAGCCAAGGCTGCCACCTACAGGCCACTGCAAAAACTGCTACTACATCGACACCAGGTGATGTCATGGTTTGAGAAAGAGTTAGGGATGGAGGGAGTGGAGACGTGTGAAAGAGAGAAACAGGCAGGGAGGAAGCGAGGGGGAAAGAGGGTGATGTCATGTTTTCACAGGCACTGGAAGCTCGGTCTTTGTCCAAACTCCAGTCTGCAGAGCGACAGATGCTACGGAGGCATCACTCTGATATTCATACGATATCACCATTTTCTTTTAACAGGACATAACATTACTCAAAGTCCTCGTGTTCAATCTGGCCGACGACTAGACACCACATCCTTCAGGAACCCATTTGTGTCCTTGTCATTCCAGACTATTCCAGTCTCTTCACTCCCCTCCTAACAATTTCATGCCATTCTAGAAATTGCATTGCATTCATACCATTCAAAACAATCACCACCTGCTCTGAGTGTAACCTCCCCTGATTCTGGCCATCATTTTCCCTTCCAAAAATCTCACAGTGAAAAACATATTCGCCTCGAAAGAATGAGAGGAGATGAAGGGGTAGAGGAGGAGAATAAACGAAAAGGGATATGGAGAAAGAAAGAGACAGAAGAACCAAACTCGGGGAGAAGACAGATAAATATTAGACAAGGAGGACACAGACATCGTTTCGCTTTAGCAGCGACACTGACCATTACAGCACTTTTTGAGAGACGTGTGAGGAAGAGAAAGGCAAGGATGAAGGACAAAAACGATGAAGTGTGGGAGGTTATCAGATCAACACATCTACATAGTGAGGTAAAAATCATTCTAAAAGACGTTGAATTAACAAAGGACTAGAGATGTTCCAATAAACATTTTGGTTACGGCACTGCAGCACTGAGCCGTATCAATCACAGAAGTATTTACTATTCCTGGTAAACCTACAAGCTCAGGAGGTACACATCAAGCAGACAAGTACCAAAGCCCCAAAACATAAAATGAAACATGATCAAACCCTCTTGCAAATGAATGTACTCAAATGCAAATCTGAAGCTAAGGCAACGTGAAAGCCATCAAAACTGAGCTAATTCAACTGTGACCCACTTTCTTGAGACTCTGCTATTCAGTTTTAGTGTCTCTCTTACAGGTATACAGACACAAAGTGGTGTTTAATGTGGAAGAATGATGGCAATGTGACATTCTTTTTTTATTGAATTGTATAATTTTATGTATTGTAAGATGGATTGTGGGAGAGGTTGTTTTACAGCTGCAGATATTCAGGTGCAGAAATCGAATTATATTGAACAGCGACAGTAAATGTTTCTCAACGCTTTCTGGAACCATGATCTTTGTGTGGTCATTGGATGGTTCAAGTGAAGCGAATGAGACAAAAACAAACCTTTCCAAAGATTTGAAATATCAGTATCCATAACAGCCAGTTTAAACCTGACAAATTTTTCTATTACACGATTTTGAATGCGTTTTTATATGCTGAGGGATCCAGGGACGTACTGTCATCAGATTCTTTGACAGGCACATGGAAATCCAGCAGAAAACAACTCCAGCACAACATGCGGCTGCTTTTCACCATACTCACTCACTTCCTGAAAGACAACTGCCACCAATCTTCAAAATTATAGACTCAAATTAGATCTGTGACAAGACGAGTAGCGCAGCAAACATCAAGCCTTAGCAGATGCTTTAACACAGGATCTGCTATCAAAAGGGAGGGTGTGAGACAACAAAGTGAGGAGAGGCATGGAGGGAGAGAGACAGGTTGTTTCAGAACGGAGCTCGAGGGACACGAGAACAACTGTGAAAACAAAGAAAGGTGGAAAGATAAAGTGATCAAGGGTTTAAACTACAAGATATGAGGGGAAACTGTAGGCCTCTGTTTTGAGTGAACTGTGCCATATGGGTGTTTATGAGTACATCAGCATTTTTTAAATGTGTGATTAATGTCTTTCCATGGCGGAGGAGACCCCATGCTGAGAGAAACGCCTTAAGAGTTGATACAAACTATTCTGTCTCTGGAAAATGTGTAGTCTGAACCCAGTCAACTCTCTGATGCATTACAGCCCAGCAATGCAATATAGTACTTCAACTGTATCTGTAACACTACTACTCCTACCACTTAATACTACTACTGTTACTTCTGCTGCTGATAATAACCATCCTCACTTTCAACATCATCGTAATCATTAAAGACAAAAACAAAATCTCAATATCAGTTTAAAACATGTTAAATTAATTAATAAGTAACACACTTTGACAGATATTACTAGTTAAAAGAGCAGATTATCGGTCTATGGATATTCAAATCAAAAAGAGTGTTCAAGTCTGACAGACTGTGTTTTACAGTGAGACTTTCAAACATGCTCCAGCAGCATCAGAAAGAAACATCAAGATTTCTGCCAATAACATAAATAATAGTCTAGGTCTAAATAACTGATGATCAGTAACTGGCAAGTATATTAGTAATGTTATCGTTTATCACTCATTATGAAAGCCAAAATATAACTGGCTTGATTTACACCAAATGCTGACATTGCCAGTGACTGATTTTACTTTAACAACCATTTTGGAAAATAGTAGGTGCGCTGATATTATTTCCAATTGAAAAAATAAGTGGTCATGGATGTTGGTCAGTGTTTTCAGGGAAATTCCCCAGATAAGGCTGGTTCTCAGATGAGTGCTTGAATGACTGGGAACATCAAGCCTCATTTGCAGGGAGACAAATATTTGAGGTTTGGCAGAAAGAAAAAAAACATGGTCCAAATCCTTATATAAACAGTTTCTTAGCAAATATAATTGCTTGGTTGAGTTTGTTGATGGTAGTAAACAGCCTAGGAAACTCAACTCAGGGCAGAATTCAAGGTAGAGCTTACTGACAGAGCAAGAGTGCTCCCTTGTGGTTAAAAAAAATAATGACATCCATAAGAAAGTAATAATATTTTTTAAGTAAATAAGAATAACAGCAGTATGATTTTTATGTTGTTGTTAAATGAATTACAGTGATTGTATTTATAAACCACTACAATTAGACTATTCTTACCAGTCATCTTGTATCCACTGGCAGCCAGCTGTCCAGCCATGTACTCTCCATCTGAGCTGTTGTGACTGCAGCCCCATGTTTTCATCCAGATCTTCTGTGTCCCAGGGATCAAACTAAAAATAAAATATGTGCTTTGTCATATGAAACGGGAAATGATAAAAGCAATTAAAAAAAACATACAGAAAGGTACAATGGTGGGGATTGTGATCGTTCAGCTATTGTTATTATTAAATATAGAGGGAGAGACGATAACGGTGCCTTCACATAAAACTTAATTCTAAGCTTATTAAAAAGCCATCTACCAAATACTGGTGCAGACCAAAACACCAGACCAACACCGCTCAGGGTTGGGCCTGCTGCCGAACAATCGGTGGTGTGGTTCTTTGGCGTGTGACAGTAAAGCAGACAAATCACAGGACTTGTGATATGATAATAACAGCAATTACAACATCAAACAGTACACTGACCTGTCAGCGTGGAGCTCCTCGTTGCTCTGAAGCTCTTTTCTCTTCCTGGACCTTGGTATGATGCTCTTTCTTGCAGTCAGTCTCTCTTGAGGAGTGGGGTCACTAGAGGACACCATGTCTTCGATGTCATCAATCAGAGAGTCACAGGTGGACGGCATGATGCTCTGAAAGTCAGACAGAGCTTTGGTCAACGCTGCATTATTCTAGTCTCTTATATAGTTAGTCAACATTCAAACAAAAAGTGATTTTTGACTCCCAAAGGAACTTCTTCCTGGTTATAACATAAAAAGTAATGTTGTAAAATAACTTTAAGTATATTGATTCTCATTTGTTTTATATATAAAATCTGGTCAGTAAAATAAAATAGTGTGAGTTTGTTAGTGAAGACAAATGTGATTGTTAAAACGCTTGCTTACCAACATTAGATTAAATGACAATAACACTGTAAGTGTAACAAATAATTTATTAATCAAACTTCTTTAGATGTAACTTATATTTTTATTACTGATTAGTCTGAAGTTTACTATCTCGATTTAATCAGTCATCTGGTCTCTAAAACATCAGGAAACAGTGAATAAATTATCAATTTGTGCGACATCCACTATAGTGTAGAAAAATGATCCAAAATCGAAAGATATTTCAATAAATAAAGAACATGCGAAAGCAACAGATTTTCCACATTTGAGGTTAAACTAGTGAATCGTTTTCTTTATCGTATAATAAGTTGAGTCAATTGTCAAAGAAATGCAGATTATTTTATCTAACTAACCATTTTATCAGTGCAGCTCTATATTACAGTGGAAACTATTACATAACTGAAAAGTGCATTTGGTTTACTCATGTGTATTTTTATATAAAAAGTATATTTTTAGATCTACAGTGCGTCACACTGACCATTAAAAACAAGATGCAACGGTTTCTATTAAATTCATGACAATACGTTAAGTACACAATATCTTCATGATAAATGGACTTGAAGTCATGTATTTAATAATTCTCTGTGTGTCTGTATTTAAGTACGTGGAACCTATATCATGAAAACAGTTCATCTTATCAGCATCACACTTGGCATGAGTATTAATAATGGCCCAGTGAGGTGCAGTTTCAAATTTAGACACTCAATGCATTTAATACTATTAATGTAGGAGCCAAAGTTTATATTTCACCTGCAACTTATAATTGTTTATTTATGTTGCAGATGTTTGCTTTATTATAACTTCTGGTTAAGGGGGCAAGCGATCTGGTTTCTCTTCTCCTATTATTTGGCAGGTTATAGACAAAGACTGCAGTGGAACTCCAATATTTTCTATTGAGCACAACGTCTTCCTTTCAGATCAAGTATTAACAAAAGTCACAAAAGTCGAGCTTCACTGAACTTTTGAATGAACAGGTGAACAGCTCTTTGTACAGCAGCAGGTCTCTACTTGCTGCAGCTCAATATCTACAGGTCCATTTTACGGTTTCTTAAAGAACTGTGCTACCAGCATCACCTCAGGCAAAGCAAACAGCCAGTTCCCAACTGGCAGGTTTAGAACAGGCACTAGTGAACAACAAATAGAGAGATGTGTAGAAGGTGAGCGGATTGACCAGCAGTTCGGTGAACAACAGTTTCATTCTCTGGTTCCTGTAAGAAGCGTTTGAATCTGCAGACTGACAGTGGGAGAGCAGCCGTCTCATGAATGGGTCCAGTGCCGGCTGGACACAGGTCTGACCTCTGAGCTCTAAACCTCTGTGTGTGACGCAATCAAAACAAATGGAGTTAACTAGTCATTCTAATGACAGCTAAGCACCTGTGATAAGCTGTGTTTGTCGTTTTATAAAAAATATTTGACTTTCTTGCAAGCATCTCCTAAAATATAAGCTTCTATCACATCTGCTGCTGTAGCCATTGGCTGGACGTGAGGCTAACAACATTATTACAGGTGATACGTAGGTCTGGACCGTTAATTCTGATATAAACTGAAGTTAACCAGCCTGTGTTGGTGATATAGTAACCTTCCCAGCTAATGTTGACACTGTTTACACCCGACGTTCACCTATAAACTAGCTGAACACACACGCTACGTGATTTACGTTAGCTTCCGCTGACCGATACAAGCCAGAAACGTGTGTTCAGGTTTATTTTGACGGTTCTTTGACAACCTGGAGCCCTATTTTGATGTCTAACGTGTCCGAGCTACCGGTTAGCATGGCTAGCCTCACTAGCTAGCCACTACCCACGTGCCCTTCAATTTTAGCAGAAAGACTGGTTAAGGCGCTGTTAAAGTCTCTTACCTCGGTTGTAACGTGGTTCTTGGTTCAGATAAATGGGATTCCTAAGCTTAGTGTGGTCTGAAAATGAAAACAATTTAGTCTTTACTCCTTCAAAACATTGAGACAACTCTCAAACCGCCATACTTGAACGTAGGGACGGTGCGGAAAGAGGGACAAATTAATGGCGTGTGAAAAAGCGCACCCATCGCCAAAATTATTTATGAAATTAAAAATAGTCATATTAAATAAATAAAAAAACAGTAGTATATTTCCAACATATATTTATTTGTGTTAACAAACTAACTCAAATTATCAATTCGAATACATAAATGAACAGGCACACACACACACTCGCCCGCTCCTGGTATTTCATGATGGCCTGATACGGTGATGATTTAAAAAATGTACGTGACGTTCACTCACGTGCATCGTTATGTTCACGTTAATAATATGAAAACTGATTCGTTAAGTTCAGCGTTCGCTAAACATATGCACAACATTGTACTGTACAGCCACTGCAGAGGGGCCGAAGAGCCGCGGGTGGCCGAACCCTGTGTGGAACCGAATTTCTATGGTGTATTGGACGTTTTTGTGGCAGCAGTGTCCATCACTTTTAGCTGTCCCCTGGAAACACTTCCGTTGTGTTGTGGCCTCTTCTTGCTGCGCGTTTGGCTTCTTGCTGCGCGTTTGGCTTCTTGCTGCGCGTTTGGCTTCTTGCTGCGCGTTTGGCTTCTTGCTGCGCGTTTGGCTTTTTGCTGCGCGTTACGGTATTTGCTGCGCGTTTCTCTATTTGCAGCTCGTTCCGGTATTTGCAGCGCTTTTCTCTTTTTGCAGGTGTTTTGTCAACTTGCATGTGTTTTCTTAAGTTGCCGTTCGTTGAGCTTTCAGGGCCACCGTAGAAAACAGCTGGACAAGTCTTTGAAATCACGGAGTTTTTTGTTTGTTTATTTTCTAGGAAAGTCGGACCAGTTGCGACGTAATGTTTTCAGCGGCGCTAATGTTGTGGTTCATTTATCACCAAACTACGTCGGGGATTACACAAACTCTCATGAACTAGTTCAAAGTTCAGTTCATACAAGTAAACATGAATAGTTCACGTTCATAGTTCACCATTTAAATTCTGGTTTCAGTTCAATTCATAGTTCAGTTCATGTCATAGTTTTAAGGTGGAAAGTGAGAATGAAAGACTTAACTTGTTAAAGAAAACCTTATTCACCACTACCCCTTGCCTTTACTGTCGGAATCTTTATCAGAGTGTGTTTAAAAATCCCTCTCTGCTTTCTCTTGCCATCTGTAAATGAGACCGAGAACTGTTGTGTTGCAGGTATGGCCTGCCCCTTTAAGGAAAGTTTGTAGTGTGTGACGTAGTGCACCTAGGTATTGTGGGTAAAGACGCTAAAGGCCAATGTATGCTTCTGCGTTTTGACGGACACGGACAGATAGGACCGCCCTCTCCAACGTGGAACGCCCTCTCCGTGCCTCTCCGAGGCTCCTCGGAGAGCTTTTCGTGCCGCGCTCATTTTTCTAACTATACGTCGAAATGACGGACAGCCCACGGATAGCACTTGGCTGTGATTGGTCCGCTAACGCCAGCATTTCGGAATGGAAACTTCCTGTTCCATTCCCTACATCACAATAAACCAAAATCACAACTACGACTCTATGATTAATGTGACAAGTGTGTTAAGCCAGCGGCGTTGTCCGGCTGACGGTGGCTGGTTAGAGCACTTACAGCATGTGTGTACGGTCACATACGGTTATAATGAACTTTGATAACGGGGATAGCGGGCTAGCCACCATGCTAACTGCGGTGGGAACAGCGCAAAAACCCGCTGACTTTAATCCCACGGCTCATGACACTGTTTCTCAAACACCGTCAGGTTAGAAGCAAACACTTGGTAGTAGCTAGTATCGGCTGTCCGTGCTGACTGTGTGTGGAAGCTGGGGGGAGCTAGCTGCCTCCGTGTAGCTTCAAGCTGTTGCAGCTGTTGAATTAGCAACGCAGTTTGGAAACAAGACCGGGGAACCGCTGCGTTAAGACACGATAACATAAGCATTATGACCCACTGGGTGTCACTTTATTCAGCAAAAACTGTCGCGTCATCAACATCCTTTTTCTGTTACCATCGTTCACTGTGTGTGAGGAGCCGGGAGGACGTAAATAAACCAGCGTGGACTTCTTCTATATACCTCATGAGGTAGGCTTGTCTAAGCTCGACTTCCGTTTCGCCATCTACTGTTCTGGCGGTGAATTGTTTTCACAACAAAAAGGCTCGTAGAACTATAAATCAAAAAGGGTCCGTCCGATCCGTCCGTCATTCCGAAACTGCTAAAAGTCTGTGTATAACGAGAAGTGACGGACCAACTGGAGGTGATGCCAGTGTTGCTCCTGCTGTATATCCGAGAAATAGAGTGGCCGCATTCCAAGTAAAGAAACATCTCCTCCTCCTTATTCACGGAGCGGTCCGGACGACTGGTTACCGGCCAGACGGCTGGTTACCGGCCAGACAGCGAGCGAAGATAACCAGTGACAGGGGGGCTCCTGGTACAGGCGACATAGGAGACGGATTTCTCATGACGTGACACATGCAATGTAAAACAATACATTAAGTCACACCACCATTCTCTTAACCCCGGGGACGCACCGGAGGTAGAAGCGCTGCGAAAAGCGGTCCGCTTCCTTTCCTCGCCCATGTTAAATACTTTGGCTGTTCGCGGCAGCGTAGTGCCGGGAAGAACCAGGAAGCTCCGCGGCCAGACACACGCACATAATCTCCTGTGAAGATCAACATCATTTACCCCTGAACCAGCGCAAAGAAATGATGATGATGATGAAAAATTAAATATAAAAAAATGTAATTAAAAATTAAATTAAATTAAATTAAATTAAAAAAAAAAAAAACTGCGTGCGCACATCCTGCGCCGAAGCCCATTGCGCACATCCTGCGCAGAAGCCTACTGCGCATATGCTGCGCAGAAGCCCATTGCGCACATCTGCACAGTAGCCCATTGCGCACATGCTGCGCAGAAGCCTACTGCGCACATCTGCACAGAAGCCCATTGCGCACATCCTGCGCAGAAGCCTACTGCGCATATGCTGCGCAGAAGCCCACTGCGCACATCCTGCGCAGAAACCCACTGCGCACATCTGCGCATAAGCCCACTGCGCACATCCTGCGCAGAAACCCACTGCACACTTGCTGCGCAGAAGCCTATTGCGCAGAAATTGCGCGCGCAGTTTTTTTTGGTTTTTTTTCCAATTCAATTTTTTCCCTATTTTTATATTTAATTAAGTTAAATTTACATAGTGTAAGATATTTTGCAATTAATAAGTGAAATCCTACCAATGTTAAGAGATCAATATATTTCCAACTTAAAGAAGGGAAGATGTGGGATACAAACCCGGATCCTTCTTGTGGGAGAACGGACGCTCTACCAACTAGGCCACACTGCCTGATGCTTGCTGTGAGGAACTAAGCACACTCATAAGATGGACAAATTATCATGTATGTGTGTCCGTGTCATTTTATGCTGCTTTTGATAAACACTTCAGAGAAAACAGTTTCTACTTTACTACATATATTTGACAACCTTACTTAAAAGTTACTTTTATATTTTTGCCTTTTAGATACTGGATGATTCAACACTTTAAAAACCTATTGTTAGAGAATAACCCAGTTCTTTTCCAACCTTGTCTTCGGACGCCTTACAAGAATCACTGTCTGCTGTGATGTCCTGAGGCTGCCCCCTGCTGGCTGCTGGGTTCCTCTGCTGCTTTAGCTTGGTTTGTGCAGCTTGTGATTAACTAAAGTTGTCCATAAAAGAAAATCTTTAATATCCTTCAAGGGCAAGTTGATGTACGACCAGAATACATCAAGATTTATAAAAGAATACAAATGTACTCAACAAGCCACTATCTGCAAATGGTTTTAATATTATATTTATATTAATCCTTACAATTTCAATAGGGCCTCACTGTCTGTCAGCAAAAACATTTGCACAGTAAAGACAAATCGGAAACAAAGTTTGAATTCCTTATTTATATTCTTTATTCAAATTTTTCAATTACAAACGCCCAAAGTACAAAAACAAATCCATTTCACCCTCCCCCCGGCAACAAATACAACTCATATTCCGCATTTGAACAGATGTTAAAGAAACCGTTTATATAACTGAACACACGTCAAAAACATCAAATTAGTTTAACATTCAACTGCACACAGATACTTTCACCCATGCCTTCAGATTGCAAAAAGAAAATGTAATGCGATATTACAGCTTGCTTTTTTTCTTTTTCGTAATTAGTGGAAACAGGCATCAATATTACAATTTTACAGTCAATTCTTTCCCAGCAAACCGTTAACTTTTCACTTAACCATAACAGAATATTCATGGATCAGTCTATTGTATTTGGTAACAGCTTAAGAATAGCCATAAGAAAAATAGCAGGAATAACAATGCTGTTACAATCTGGACTATAGTTGACCGTTTAGCCTAACGATAACTTTCTGCAAGGTCTAATCACACATCAGAATCGCATATTGGAAATGTCATTTTAAGGGACACCCATAACGCATTTAATTAGCAGTGCATTACAATCTTTTAACATTCCATGCTAAACCAGTGGAAAGGTACAATCTCCCAATTTCATGTTTCCATCACATAAAAGTGGGTAAAATATTATGACCAGATTCTGGTCGCTTTTAATTGATGGAGGAAAATCTCATTCCTGATGTAAAGGGACTGAGAAAATAGCAAGAAATATGGTTAGTGGGCCAAACTGGGGAAACAAATTAGACTTTTCCATAAATAGATATAAAATACAGATATAAATATGCCTATAGGAAAATGTTTTGTGAACCACAGCATTTCTGTGTGTTGAAGTCCAATTTCAGTCACGTATGATAGGGGCACAAACTTCATAAAGTTCTGCAGACTAAGAAACCGTGTTTTCTCCTCAAATGCATGGATACGGTTCAGCTTTACTAGTAAAGAAACTACTTCTTTTGACAGGCTTCAAAATTCTGAAAGTGAAAATGGCAGAAAAGCCCCAAAAATAGGAAAGGTTAGTCAGACTCCCTCACATCATTCTGAAAGTAAAACGGACACACAGTGTCACAGAAGCAAAGCTCCCTTCACACATCAGCAATGGGCGACCAGGAAACCGATCCTGGTTCAGTGGTGTATAAACACACACAGGCTATGTCTCTTAAAAGGGATGATATGCTAACTTTGAAGAAATACCTGCATTATTTAATGTGTAAATCTTATCCATTAGGTCAATGAGATGCAAAAAAACTTATTGAAAACATCCAAATAAACACAACCAAAAGAAATATTGCAATACATTTTTCCACTTAACCATTTATCAAATGTGCATCCCAGTTTTCAAATTTAAGATGTGACAGCAAGAGGCCGTTTTAAGAGCAAAGGCATTCTCATTACTACATCGGGCATGAGTGGAATCTTGCACACCTCAAAAGACCAAAGTGCGATGTAATATCCCATATCACAAAATCAAAATAATGTCGTTTCCATGACAAAGGGGGAATTCAAACACTCCAACACACTATGGCATTTACCTCTACACCCTATTACTATAGTCAAACATTAAGTGAGAGGTAGCCTACAGTACCTTGTGCACTGAAAAATTTAGAAAACTGTACATCAATTTACACATGGCAGGCTTACTCTTCAGCAAGCTCAATCTTTAGACGTTGACTCACACATGCTGCATACGCAAAGTACTCGAGCGCATATCAATCAGGTCGGGGAGGAGTTACAAACGGCAGCGATAGGTCCTGCGGCTAAAAGCCAAGGGTTTCACACAAGATGTTTGTTTTCTGTTATTACCGGGGATGGTGTCAAACGCAAGAAGCTATTAGACGTGAAAAGCAACAGTTCTCCTCATACCTATAGGGAGAAACAAATTAATCACATCCTTTCAGTTCCTACTTCACCAAGCCCCCAATATGTTACCAAGACTTTGCGGCACTGAATTTGAAATGGTGAAAAGAGCCCTTCAATCAAGCCTAATTTAGTGGCAGCTTCTTAGGTGACCATGATATAATTAGATAATTCTACAGTATTAAAATCCATTAAAATTCAACACTTACTAAACCTAAAAAGACTAATACTCACCTGTCCTCTTTCCTACACTGCTTTCAGTCCACACTGAGTGGGCAGCGTGTGCATCAAGTGGTTCAAAGTCAAATGTTTGTGATAAGCTCAAACCACAGTGTAATTTCACAGCAAACAGTCTAACTTAGGAGGCTTTAAGGGAAGTTTTTGTTATAGCAGCTTCTGATTACTATGGCAGGAACGTGTGAGAAGAAGCGAGAAAGAGGGAGTTTCGGTAATGAATTCACAAATAGGGATAAGGATGGACGACTTAAGAACGATTTTCAAGTTTGTACATCAGGTGTTTTTGTTTAATCCAAATCTACCCAGGAGGGAGGGCTTTTTTGGCCTCTGTTATGCAAGGTTAGAAATCTCTTTGTTCAACGTTTTCATTTGTCATTGCAGGATGGCCAATCGATCAGCAGGTGTACGGCTGATCAGGGCTTCAGGTTTAAAAAAATAAAAGACTGCATGCTCGTCTTCATTAAGAGCATTTAGGCCGCACATACCATAGCTTTTTTTTTTACAGTTTAAATTTGAAAATTTACCTGAGGCACACCAAACACAGTCCCTCATACCACTCTAAATAGAGATTTAAAGTACATCAGAACCATCCTGACACGTGTCGGTCACGAGAGGGGACCAAAGCCTAACCCGGCCTAACCCAAAGGTAAATAAACAACCGTTACATGGATGATTCGCACCAGAATTGCCCCATTTTCCATTTCATATTTATTTTAACCTCTAAAATTGTCTACATTCGAACAATGAGAAATGCCTTTCAAACAGCCAACAGTATGAGCAGTCAATCACAGATCCAATCATTAGATTTCTTTAGCATCTCTTCTGCGCCAATACACTTGACATTAACACATTTTAAACTTGCGGTTACATCTCAGGATGGATTAACAGGAAGAATTTGGAAAACTGACAAAAGATGCATCAGTGGGAACTAACAACATTCTCTCGTTGCCAAAACACAGATTTACAAGCCTGACAAATCCTCAGATGCAGCATCCTTTAACAGTAAACACAGTTTTCATCTTCTTGAGAGGGTTTTACCAAAGGTTCAGAGTGTTTAACCGATTGTAAATGCACCTCAGGGGCATAGATGCTAAGCCCAGTCACAGAGAATGTGTGTTAATGCCAGGTAATGTGGGGGTATTTTCAAACTCCTCTCGGTACAGTGACGTGAACCTCAGACAACAAAGCAAGGTGGAAATCCTTCCCCTCGCTGTTTATGCTTAACCAGACAGAAAAGGCTTTAAGATGTCCACCAATGCTCAGCTACACTGGAGGCCTTACATAGCCTGAGACCTGGATTAATGGATATGTCTGCACACTGATCAGTCGTGTCTTCGTGTGAAATGCTTCAAGGCTGTTCATCTCGCAGACCATAAGAGAACATGGCGTTTCCTCCCACCGGGACTGAAAAGGGTGCTCGTCGCTTCCTCTCCCATCTATTTAAAATTGGCTTCCTTTAACTACACAGTCAGTCACAGGCATCAAAAACCCTCACTTTTCTCCACCTCACTCGCATGCGCTTCATCTGAATTACTGTCAGCCAATGCTAGCTGCACAGGAGGTCATCCAGGCAGGAGGGTATTTTATCAAAGTCATAGGCTTCGAAAAAATCACTAATCCCCCGGTCGTCTCCCAAACTTAAAAGGTAGTCCTCTTGGTCCAGAAGCGGGGGCCCGAGATTCAAGAAAGGCCCCAAGGAGGCAGGGATCTGGTCTTCTGTCTGCTGGAGGAGACTGGTGTAAGGGGACGAAATGGGGGACAGAGTCGTCACAGAGACTGCTGAGGTTGAGGAAGGTGGAACCAGGGTGTTGCCGGGAGAATTGGCCGTGCAGCTGGGATCTGTGAGATGAAAATGGAGTCAACAGGTGATCATCTTTACAGGGCCATGAGATTTAATGTGTCATAATGCTTGTTGCACTAGAAACCAAATTTGACGTCTGGGTGTAACACAGACAGTTTGTTTGGTTGTACTAGTGAATGAACAGTCGCATGGATACAAGCAAGTTGATTATTTAACAGTTTGGATCCAATTGTTAACCAGCCAGTTTAGATAGCCATGGCCGAGCAATTGCCAAACAGCAAGACTGGCATCAGTGGATTAACTTCAACTTGCTTATTGTCAGACTTTACAAGCAAGCAAGACTGTCCCAACACATTTTAGTACTAGGGTTAGAAAATGTATTAATTCTCCCTTATAGCCACAGTACTGGTTGTTTAGTCTGTCATTAAATTTGATACAGATGACGACACCTAAAGGCTTTGTCAATACCCAGATTGATAATCTAGCAACACTAGACCAAAGTGGTATATTGCCAATATGTCAAGTTAGAATAATCAATAACTAATGATTAAACTCCGTTACACACTAAGCTCAATGTTAACGTGACTTTAACAACCATGACTTAAAATCATGCCTTAAAAAGGACCCTGTGCTGAGCAACACAGAAAACACTAATCGGAGTGAGTCCGAAATAAATACTGTAGGAAACGCTGCCCATATGCCACAGACAAATTCTCACCAACTATCTTGCTTATAAATAAATAAAATTCTCTATAATGTATATAAAAAACTGACCACTGACACATTGAGGCAGATGTAGTCAAGTCTAACAAACCTCAGCTTGTAAAACACAGCTAACTGCCTATGTTGATCTGAAACAAACCTTGAAGGACTTTGAGAAAAGGAGAGTTCCCGTTGATGTCTGTGTTTCCATTTTTTACAGGACTCCTGGGGTCATTCTCCTCATCTGGACACAGCAGGACTTCGATAGGACCTTTGGTGCTTGTCAGATGGACGGACAAACTCTGGAGGGGAAAGATATATTTACAGATCCTTGAGTTCAAGTTAGAAAACTGACAGAAGTGCACTTGATATGATGGAAAGACAGATGCTTGAAGGGTTAGAAAATGGAGTCTGGTTTCCACATGGTCCTCAGAGGTATGCACATAGTAACTGATCCACAAAACTGTGCAAACTGCGACAGCAATTTTGTTATAGACCCTGCAACAGCTTTAGATACTGAGACGTCATGCTCCAATGTCTTGTAAAACCAAATCAGCAACACCCACTCTGTAAGGGGGAACTTAACTTCCCCAAACTTGCGCTGTCCATTTTTATTTTTTTTATTTAGATACCACCTTGCAATCAAAAGATACAGAAATAAAGGTTTTACTATCTTTCCCAGTTTCAAAATGTGATGCCCGTGTTCCCTGTTTTCAGAAATGTCCTGTGGTGGAACTCTGTAAAATTGGGTCTTGACTTTCTGGCAGTTTCCTTTCACACATACAAAACATATCGGGGGGAGGGGGGGGGGGTCTGACCATTCACAACAAATTCTCCGCAGGATTCAGGTGAGTAGTGTTGCGGCTGACAGAGGAAGGATGTACAGAGTAATTCCTTTTCTGATTTTGGTTAACTGCACATTGACACCAACTCGTATCAGCACAAACTCTCTTTAAATCTACTACGCGAGTGACACCACTTTTTCAGCCACAGATATTTGTTTCTTTGTGTGTCTGTCGCGTTCCCCCACTCACTCTCTGTGAATCCAGGGGGGGGATCTACTGCACTGTTCTCACATTGACTTCTGCAGAATTTCTGCTGACAGTACACTAGCAAGGCGGAGAAAGTCTACGGAAACTGCGGAGGCTCTCACTCTGACATTTGTGTTCACACATACACCCTGTGCAGAGGATGGCGGAGTTCGGTTCATGTCTGAGAGCAGCTTATGTGCTCGAGTTCAGTCAAAGACACATCTTTCTTCTTAGTATAAAGCCTGGAAGCATGGCGATCCATGCACCTCACAATGTTAAAAACCAGGAGGCAGATTAATTTTTTCAGACAAGCATGTCCCACACACATTACAACACCTGGTGGAAGGTTAAAACTCAGACAAACAAAACCCTAACAAAAGGGTCAGACAAACAAACTGTTCCTTTCAATGAAATACAAGACATGGGTCAGATGAGGAGTGAACACGTACAAGGAATGCCATCAAGGACAAACTGCCTTTGTTTGGAATGTTTTTGTGCAATGTTCGTGTATACACACCTCATCAGGGTCTGGTACTTCTAGTTTGGTGTCTGTTGGCGCTTTCACAACAATAACAGTCTGATCTTTGAGGTTTCCCAGCTGCTTCATGTCTTGGTATGTTACATAGGCATATGTGAAGACTTGGTTAAAGAAGTAACACCACAACGTGAGCACATGTTGATACTAATACTGAATCAATGTGTGTACACATGCCCCAATATGTTCACTATGAGACGGCAACTATCCAAACTGGTTCTGCACATGCTGGTGGGACTTGGATGAATCATTCCACTGTAAAAAATAAAAGTTTCTTTATGTGGCAATCAATCTGATATTATTTGCATAAGCGATATTCACATTTCCCAATTCATCTCAAAGGGCAAGTGGCGAGCCGAAAAATATTTCATGGGGTCCCGTAAGCTGATATCTACCTACAGAATCATGAGATCTTATCACAGGCCATTAATAAAAAATGAGGTATCTGAAGTAACTACGGTCATTTTTAAATTTCTGATACCATGGAAACTAAGACAAAAGGATATTTCTGGTTGCTCTGCGAGTCGCTCATGTGTCTCATATCCAGGCTGCATCTCTGGATGAGTTGTTCGAGCCTCTGTTCTTCTTCTCCCAGCGCAGAAACCTCTGTGGTCAGCCGCTGTCTCTGGCTCAACGCTCCCTCGACCTCTAACAGACTGCAGCCCCTAAAGGTGAGAGAAGATTGAAACACAGCAAATTAAAAACACATGTAGAACCTTTTTTACTCATGGGTCTTAAAAACAGTATTGTCTACAGGGGAATATTTTCCTTAGTTTATCGTCTCGCAGGACACAACTAACAATGAAGAATGTCGAAGTACCAAAACTGTTGTGGGTCATAAAATAAGAGCAATTCAAAATATATTTAACTGTTAAATGCTTTGTCATTACACAGTCATTCAAGAGAAAATCCACTCAAATATTCAGCTATGGACATCTGCAGGTTAAGTGACTAATACAGGGAATTAATCAATGAACCAATGAAGGGAAAATCAACACTAGGCCTTAAGTAAAAGAAACTAGAGATACGATATACTAAAAGTATTCGGGGTTCACCTACTACACTTAATACTTTCAAGGATGCTTTATGGCCTATTCCTAGTCATCGTGTGCTCTCAGGGATAAATGGACAGATGAAGATATAATTAACTTTGCTCTACTTGAGCAGATTGTGGCACAGTATCCTTATACCCAAACTACATGATGTGGCGAAAGCTTGCACGCAGCCACCTGCTCGCCTGTTCTCTGAAGACCAAGGAACACGCCAAAGCTGTTTACTGGCCAAAACCATTCAGAACACATCAACCCAAGAAAAACTATCCTTTAAACTGCAAAGCTGACACATTCTGCTCAGTTTATAGGTTGTGACATAAAACACGTGTAAAGCTTTTTGATCAAACTCTCTGCACAGGACTGCTGTAATGTTTGAGGATACAGCTTTTAGATATACAAGTGCGAGACCAAGCTTTCATTAATGCCCGAGGCCACACAGGGTGCATTTGCAGTGCATGAGGGCTGTGTCGCTGATCTGCTGCATGTAGTACGCGCCTCTTATTCACACAGGTTCTGTGCTTACTTGAAGTTTCTGGTACGACTACAGGATTTCCTCAAATAAAAGTAGGTCCATGTAGGCAACCAAATACCAGGACTCTATAGTATGAAGTCCTGCATCAACCAGTCATGCAAACTTTTCCCGAAATGCAAATGAATGGATTCAGTCAAGAGAAATGCTTGAGTGCGTTTATTTTGAAACGGGTTGAAAACGTTTGAATCTCCCCTGTCTTTTATTCTGTTAAGTGCAGGACGTGAGTAGACAAGACCGGGAATCGGTACAGGTGCGGCTCATGCAGGGGAGTGTGGCTTCTCTGATCTTCTAAAATGGGCGCCAAAAAAATGTCTTGTCTATCCCTGAGGTACATTTTTTGATCTAATTTCACAAGATTGAAACTAGAAATTGTTTCCAGTAGATCTATCTTATAGGGGGTTGTGATACTTTTCTGATATTGGTGCACCATGCCACAGAGCTGACCCTGGTGAGAGTCGGCCTGGTCATGATTATGATGGCAGGAAAGGAAGGAGACACAGTATGAATAACAAGAAAGGTGGAGGAAGAAAACACAGAGGAACCAGAAGAGTTGTCACATCATGTACTCACATTTCTTCCCAATTTTTGTGGGTAAGAAAAAACGTCTTCCGAAAAAGATGATAATTCCAAATGTACTGAACACGACCAATTGAGAGAAAATGACCACTTACATCCACTGAATGTTGTTCTTTGATTTCTTCTTGATGAGGTGAATGCCCTCGAGTACATTGGTGATATCATAAAGCCGCCTCTTCTGAACCTGAAAGTAGAGACGAAGTAGTTTTTTATTTAATCGAGTAAATAAACAACTAAATTAAGAACAAAACCGTATCCATGATAGAACCCATTTTCTCATCCAATGCACGCAGAGGAAACATTAAGAGATCAAAAATACCTGTAAGGTTTCAGCAGCGAGGTTGAGGTCCAAGACGCCATCGGAAGACTGAGCAAGGAGGTCCACAAACTTCTTTGTTAGAAGGCCCAGGGAGGTGTCGTACCGCGTCTTCTCTGGGGGAGATTTGGGTGCTGAGACGAAGAAGAGGAAGCAGGCAAAGGGAAACAGAGAAGACGGACAATGTTTAACATCATTTAACTTTATATTTAATTTAAGCAGACAAATTCAAACTCAAAGGTTCTCATGAAGTCAGGAGAAATCTGATTGAGTCATATCTGAGGATTCTCATAATCTCAAGAGACATCAGAAATAAGTATAAACAAACCCAACTTTGTAGTTTCAACTCTTAGGAAGTACGTTTAATAACGTTGCAGTTTATGTCCCAGATCCCGGTGAAACATTTAATACCTAAAACACATCATAATGTTCGGAAAACAAAATGGGGTCATATTGTTTTTTTCTTTTTCCCCGTCAGGAAATGGCGGAGGCAAATGACTCAATCAGCCGCAATCAGCTGAGGATGTGTGACTTACATGAAAAGGGGAACAAAGGCTGCACGACAGTTCAAGCAACAGACTGGGACTTGAGATTGTGCAAATTGCCAGCTGGAAACATTTTAAGTAAAGTATAACGTTCGGATCCTTACCAGCTGTTTGTGTATTTTGTTATCGGTAGCTATGAGCTGATATCATCATTTCCTCTCATTCAACAGTTACAGTACTTGAGAGGAGCACAGGGGTCACAGCAGCCCCCTGACCTCTATCTCCACAACATCCTGTGGCTGGAGTCGATGATATCTAACATTATTGCAATATAGTGGCTGACCACGCAACATGAACACAGCAACTAGGGTGCAAAGTTTCTTTTTTCCCAATAATATCCAACTTCAGTAAACTGTACAGGAGGTAGAGGCCTGAAAAGATTTATTTCATGTCTGTTTTTCCCCCATTGAGGGTTCATGAGAGTTTTATGTTGTGGCCAAACTTTGTTTACACAGAGAGACAAACAACAATTTTCTAATCTGTGTGTTCATTTCAGCTCCAGTGGCTTTTCTGGAACAAACCAATTTCTTCTGTGAGATTTAAGTGATTACATTTAAATTGTCCTATCTGGTATATAACATAATTTAGACACCACGGAGACTTTACTTTTTTCGTGCGACTCACATGTGATACAATTTGTTCTCAGACTTAAACTAAAACCGGGAACAATGAACCACAAGAAAAAGTGCTGATGCTGCAAAAATGGAGAATGAACTGGTTCTTTAAATCTTGTTGATGTCTACACTCATGTTCAGCTAAGTGTGAATCCATTTTATTTGAAAAAACTGTGCAAAGCAGCCGCAACGAGCCTGTCACTGTGTATAAAGACTGGTGTGGTCCACTTCTCCCACAGGATAACCCTGAATCACTGTGCTGTGAATATTGGCTAGTTATTATATTTCATATTGTTATAGCTTCTTACTTCTTGGTGTCTTTAACCTTCCTCCATTGGTCGCTGCTGCCGCTCCTCGGCTTCTGGGAGTTCTGGTTGTTTCTGACTGGTACTGGTGATCTGAATCATCGAGCGCCAACCGCCTTTTTGCCTAGAAAGTCAAAAGAAATGGTTAAAAGCAGGTATTTAGGTTCTCGCCTTCATCTGATGGGTCCTCACAGATAACAATGTAGACTATAGCTTTGACTCTATCTTCAATGTCTATAATGGATAGAACATAAATCAATGCAAGTATAACAGAGGCGGCATGTTTGCAGTCTTTCCATTAACTTTCCTATAACTAGTAGGAACCATGAGGACAAGATCAAATCCGCCAGGACATTAGAAGTTTTTCATCAAAATTCAACGGTATCTTTTGGAACACCGTGTCACACACACATCTGATGTCGTAAAAAACCCGCTTTTGATTTCTTCTTTTCCACGTTGAGGGACGAAGGTGGTGATAGCACTCACAATGGAAGCTGAACGGCCACGTGTGAGCTTATGGTTCATCTGACGTCTATAGTCATCACAAAGTTATGGATCACCAGTGTTTAACAAGTTCCAGAAAATGACTACAAACTCACTTCAGCAAATTTCCCAGCTTACCATGACTAAACCAAATTTATCCATTGTCTCAGACTCAGTAGTACACTTAAACACATGAATCTAACATGTATGAGCCTATTTAACAACATGGTCAACATCCTGGATCCTTTATGTAGCAATTGATGGACGACAAACACTGTTGAACCAACGATTTACTGTTTATTTAGTGAAACACTGAATAAGTTTCCTATAGCCAGTATAAAATGGCTTCTGGTCATCATCACTGTTACATGGTGGTGTCTTGGTGATTAATTATAAACCTCAACCATTAAGATGCATGTGTTGACAAGAATCCACCCTGTTTTAGTGTCTTTTAGCAACACCCCAGTTTCAGAGTGCTGCTTTACTGCATCTCCCTCTAAACCCCTGGTAGATGAGAAGTCAGTTGACCCGCAGTAGGTATATAGTTTCAGTCGTGGTTAAACCTTGGTGTGGACCTGATATAAAGGAAATAATATGTCCTCTGTTGACAGCCAAAATGTCAGCCATTTTATATCAGCAAGCAGCTCCCCTCACCCCCTGCCTGCTCATGGCTCCAGCCTGAGATGACATTCTGCTTTAGTTCATTAGAGATGAAACAAACAAACCAAACAAAAAACAACCAACACCCAGAGTTCTGATAAAACTATTCCTGTGTAGTTTGTGCACGTTGAGATTACAGGAAACGTGCAGCAGCACCAAAAAAAAGCCAACTAAGTCAAGTTTCACTTTACTTTTTGCAGGAAAGGCACCACAGCGTTGGCACTTTATTCACAGAAGAGAAGGGACACGAGACATCCGTGCAAAAAATTAAGGTCAAGGGCGACAACGAGGGTTAATGTTGTCCTCTGATAATCTACACAGCGACTAGCATGGGGGAGCTAACACATTTCTCCAAGCTTCATCCAAGTTTGGCTCGCATCTTCAGGGGACGACTGGGAGGAATATCTGCCCAGTTGCTCCAAAGCTAGGGTCAATGTTTAGCTGTGGAACTTTAGCCCCTCGTGTGTTGGTATTAAGCGAGACAAATGAGCTAACTGGGAGCTGAGCTGCCCAACAAATCCCCCCCAACCCCCCAAAACGAAAGCAGCCACTAGGCCACCGCTAACGTTACTCATCTCTTACCAATGTTTCCATCTGCCTGCCGGGGTTAAGCGCACTCAAACAGGCACCATGAAGTTAGCCTAGCACGCTATTACATGACAGCACCGCGTCCTCACAAACTAACTCAAACTCGCCCGTTCGCCTCCATGAAGCCGACGAACCACTCCACCAGCCCAGTCTGGTAACTCAGCTAGCGGTGGTTAGTTAGCCGCCGCGCTGGGGCTGAGTCGTGGGAATGCCCTGGCTAAGTAGCTAGTAGCGTTAGCTGCCCGAAGACAACAAGCTCGGCTAAGCTAGCCGGCTAACCTTCAGCCGTGTTTCGTGGCTACTAGTAGCAAGCTAAGGTTTTCAAACGAGCTGTGTTTAGAGATTATTACCGGCGGTCTCCCCAGAGCCGGTCGTTGTCCCCCTCCGTTTGCTGCAGCCTGTTGTGGAGTTGTGTAAATGTTGTTTATCTGCGGCTCGGATAAACACACATTTGATGTCTGTGTAACGTTGCAAGGCGGTGAGGTGGTGATTATTTGGAAGTACGTCGCGTTGGCTTGTCCCGGGTTTAAACGATCCGAGAGCGTGGTTAAAATGATATTATTGTCCAGAGCAGAGCCCCCGACCCCCGCTAAAATCACTTTGTCCGGAGCCGAGGAGAGCCCTCTTCTCATCTTGCGTACTCGGGGTAACCCCTTTCTCGTCTCCGTACTTTCGAGCCCGTGTGGCCGCTAATCCGCCGCAATAATTTCAAAAATAATCAGACCGAAGTGAAGCTGGAAGTCTGATCCATCGACTTCTGTCAAGTATTTTTCTTTAAGAACGTGCATTTAGGCAGATGCAACGGATTAAAAAGTAGCGCAACTCTCGTTTCTCCCGTCCAGAAATGGCTTCAGGAAACGGCCTGATGAATGAAGGGATACGGTTTACGCGCTCAAGAGCCCTCCCGCGAAACTCAGATTTCCCGGGAAATTTTCAAACAGAATTAGCATGCCACGCGCTATTGGCGGTATCGAAACCGGTCTCCACCCACTTTGGTGCCACGCAGACCAATGGTGGCGCAGGATCCAGGGCGCCACGTGTTCATTGGCAGTTGTAAACAGGCGTCGTCACCAGTCACGCCTCGCATGTTCTCTGACAGGGCTCTAGGTGGAGCAATTGATCAACAGACAGTGAAGTGGTAAATTAAACAACCTACAACTAAACAGAAAACACGATGTACTTCCAAATATAATCTACTTTACATCAGCTTAGTATTATTTGATGTATGTCTGCTTTTCTTCTGATGCAGTAAAATAAAGCTACAACATATGTGTCTATTCTAAAGTTTACAAGAGAAGCAGCTTCGGGTATTTTAGCACCTCACGGGACATTAAACCTAGTTTTCCAAATTTATTTTGTGGGATATTGCATTTCTGAATGATAACATCATGATAAATACTGGATCATTAAATACTATTCTACTGAGGTTGCTGTGATCGGAGTTTTATGTGTTAAATAATGGAGACAAAACTAAATACAAGTAAAAGAGGGGGTAAAGTACAAAATAAACACACTGGCAGTGTCATGTTTGTGTTTGGGGCATCGCGTTTTCTACAAAGATCTCTGGGACTCTATAATCCCTTTATTTCCTAATGCATTATACTTTTTGCACAGTTGGACCCAAAGCAAAACTTATAGGTCCGTCTTAGGATGAAGCTGACAACAAGTAGAAATATTACACATCTTTTATATGTAGCAGGATTAGACCCAAAATAACTTTGTCAAACTGCAAAGCAGAGTCACAGAAGATCACGCAACATAGAAGCATCAGCATTCCTATAAACAATCACTCATCTCCTCATATTGCTGTGGTCAGTTTGAATGAGTTGGCCACATTAGTGGAGTATGAAGTGCAGATGATACTAAATGCAAATGTTCATATAGTTGGACTCAAAGCAAAACTTATTTGTTCACCCTGAGCACGAGGTTGACAATAATAAACTCATCCAGAAGCACTGCCTACCCAATTCAATATTACATAGCAGGGGTACAGGCCTGCATTCACTTTGTTAAACCATAGAGCAAAGTCACAGAATGTCATAAAAAGGTCACTTACTAAAAGCTATTGTCTCTCAATAATCCTATTGTTGCAGTAAACTATATGTCATCATCTTTTCATATCTCCTCATATTTTGAAACTGTTCTTAGTTTGTAAACTGGTGTCCAATTGTGTAGAAACATATCGATGACAGAAGGTGTTACTAAGTTTGACTATAAGTTAATTTGGATGGGATATATAATGCACATGAGTTATTCATAGATTTTTAAAAAGTTATATAAAATAGGTCATTTAAATTACCTTGAAATACTACAGATTTATTAGCTTGTATAGCTAACTTTTGCTAATTTACTCTATTTTGTCTGTTGAGCACTGTCCCTCATCAAAAGAATAAACAAATGTAATGAGAATACTATGTCAAAGTACAATTCTGATCTTATTGTGTACATCCATTTTCATAATACAATAATTCCACTGCGATGCAGAGGGAAATGTTTCACTTTGAACTCCGTTATATTTATATGCTGAATACATCTTAAAAATATTAAGTCTTTTTTTAATTAGTCTCAATAATCTCCACTTTAACCCAATCACTTAGACATTTCTGCACATTTTCAAACCACATCAACAACTTCAACATCAAACTTTTGTCTTTTTTCACACTTTCATTTCCTTTTGATAATAATGTTTATGGACCTTTACTTAAGTTAGGTTTAACACAGAGGATGTTATATTTTCTTAATCTGTCAAACTAACTTTTCACCACTAACACATCATCTTATTTATAAATGTCAAGTAACAACCACCTTGTCAGTTTATTTTGTTTCAAGAAGTGAGGGTTAAACAACTTTAATATAACTTCCTTCTGACATAATAACAATAATAATAATAATGTATCACTTTTCCAAAAACAAGTTTATGCAATGTAATTAAAGATTTAAACAAGCTTTTACAAGAAAAATTGATCAAATTAAGCAATAAAACAAACAAAAGTAAAATAAGTGCTCTCTCTTCTAAAGCCTTAGATATAAAACCTAACTATGCACCTCGGTCAAACCCTGCTTTTATTTTTGTAGCAATTACCGGAAATTGTGTTAACTTTCTTAGCGTTTCAGTGGGATGGGAGCAGAGGAGAAGGAGGAGGAAGAAGAGGAGGAGGAGAGGCAGAGCTGGGAGTGCCATGTCCGGACTATCACACTGTGGACTGGTTTGGCTTGTCACGGAGGCTTTCGGGAAAACAATGAGTGAACAGTAGTTGATTATTATTATTATTCTTTATGAAGTAAATTAAATAAGAAAAGAAGACTGAGGTCCAGAAGATCAGCGCAGGATGATGGCAGAGCGTCAGACGGAGGCTGCGTTTGAAACGACCGGATCCAAGTGGCTGCAGCCCGTCAGTGACCAGCTGGGCTTCCCCCTGGATCAGGTACGATTCTCTGTCTGCAGCTGAGTCACAACGAGGGTATTACACACATGATGTACAGCTCTCCCAGTCATGAATGAAACGCCTGTTATCTAGTGTTGTGTCACTTCTTCTCACTGAGACCTGCAGTGAACCCTCAGCAAACACAGACACACAGTGCTGGTCATGATGTTTCTCTTCTTCATCACTAGAGATCTTTTACTCTTTGTTTTGGGAAGATGATTCTTATCTAGAAGCTGGATGATTAAAACAGACTTTTGTGCCTGAAAACAGCTTTTTCTTTTGTTGGCTGTGGGTTTTAAATTCTCCTGATGCCAGTTTATCAAAGTTGCTGTGACAAAGTTTTGATTTTTGCTCATGTGTCCATGTGTATGTCTATTTTTAAGTCCTCATTGATTTTGAGTTTTCAAACATAAAAACTGCAATCACACATTGGACAGATGCTCTTTTAAGGTTGATCAAATGTCTTGTTTTATATTTTACTCACTCTTTAATCTGCAAGACATGCTGCAATATTGTATTTCACATTATATATTTGATCTGTAGGTTTTGCAACTATTGACATGCTGAGCTTATGTTATAAAAATTCTGTATGATAAAGAAGAGGTTATATGACAATGTTTAAAAGTTGGTCTACTTAAAGTTTTCAGTGAGCTGTTTGATACTCTACCTGTAGAGCTGTACATCCTTGGATGATATAATTGAAGATGATTTAACAAGTGGGAAAAGTTATTAGAACCTGTCACAGTTACAGCCTATGTGACTATTTTAAGCAGCTGTGGACTCCCATCCTCGTCTCTGTCTCGCCCACACAGGTGAACTTTTTGGCATGTCAGCTGTTCGCCCTGGCAGCCGCCTTCTGGTTCCGGCTCTACCTCAGCCCTCGCCATGCCAACCCCCTGGTCAGACACGCGGTGGCCACGCTCCTCGGCGTCGCCTTCCTCATCTTCTGCTTTGGATGGTACGTCATCAACCAGTCCCCACACAGTGCATCGTCCACATCCTCTCATATGACACTGCACCACATTCTTATTTTCTACTCTGAGCTGATGCTGTGACTTGATGAACAGCGTGTCCTGGGTGAAAATATGTGACAGTAGTTTACCACTGAGCACATCTCAGTTATCAATGGTCTACCTTCCTGGTGAATACACAGAGGTCCAGTGAGCAGGGTCCAGCACCACAGGTCTGTAATCATAGGAGGACAATGAGGCTGCAGACAGCAGAAGTGCAGAGAAGGCAGATGCCAATGTGGTGGCATGAGTAACAGACCCCAGGGAGGAAATGTGCTGAGGGTCTATTGGCACGCACACCATTTTATCATCAACATACAGAGCATAGTCCCATCATCTGAAATAAATAATACCAGTGATACACATTCTCTCACGGTGTTTGTTCTTTTCTACAGGTACTCGACTCACATCCTGACAGTCGTGGTTACAAGCTACGTGATTATGGTTAAAGCCGATATCGACAGTGTGCACAGGTGAGTCTTTGCCTTTCAACGGAAGATCGGCATAAGAGTCTTGGATATGGCTATGTTATGGACACAAAATGTTGCAGCAGTGAAATGTTTAAGCCCCATCTCATTTCAGTGACAATGGTGAAAAGATAGTTACTGTTGACTTGAGGCTAAACTTGTTGGACACTAGTAATTATTTAAGTCAGAGGTGTGTGTGGTGGGTCAGGCAGATGATCGAGTCCAGATATTTACATTTATATTGATGAAGTATTTGTTGTGGTACTATGTTTTTCATTTAATCTTTAAAAAAGGTATGTATTCATGCTCATCCGTTTGGACCTTCCCATTCATTCTCTCCCTCCCACACATTCCAGCACAGCAATGCAATGCACGGTGCTAGTTATCCCCCGGTAAAATGTGACCTGAACTTAAATACTGCTGTTGGCTGAAGGCATGAAATTAATGTTAAACTCGTCTGGTAAGGATCAGCCTGACGTTCCAGCCAGACCAGTCTGGTACATCAACATGTGTCTTCTCTCTTGTCTGAGGTTTAATGTACATTTGTTTGTGTGTGTTGGCCTGGATTCAAGCAACTTGGCTCAAACACATTAGGGAAAAGTTTTATTCTCTTCATGAATGGAGCAACATTAGTGTGTTGTGGTTAATGTAGGTCACTGTATAAAGGGATTACATGCCAGCAGAGGAAGATATAAACATTATTATTCTGAACACGTGGAGGCAAAACACAGTGTCAACTTTGTAATCATTATGCAGTTAGTAGTTCTGACATCTAAGAATTATAGCTAAACAACGCTGTGCTACCTCACAGCCAAAAGGTTCCAGGTTGAAATCCCTCCGGGGTCTTTCTGTGAGGACTTGGCATGTTCTCCCTGTGTTTTCTCTGGGTGCTTCCAAAGTCCTATGACATGCAAACTGGGGTTAGGTTGGAGACTCTAAATTGACCATAGGTGTGAATGTTATCTCTCGCCAGGTATCCATGGATGGATAGTGTTGTATGAGACTGTAGTAGGAGCTGCCAGAGAGGTGGTTTTGAATTTGTCTGTGAACAAATATGTCACCGCAACAAGATTCAGTAACAATACTATTGGGTGTGGTATGATTCATGAGAGTTGAGTTGTAGTATTAGTGCTGGAGTGACTACTGAATATTCATGTGTCAGAACGTCAGTACAAGGATCATCAGCATTGTGGCATTTGTGATCCCGGTGCAATTTAGTCTCTAGTTTAAACCTGGATTTATTCTGACCATAGGTGGGTGAGTTATTCAATATGTAGAATCTTAGGGTAGCGTTAAAACATTTCATCTGAACATGATCTCTTTGATTGACGATGGTTTCCTTCAGTCAAAATTTTTAAAGTACTTTATGTATGTATAAATTGAAATTATGAAGTTGGTTCCTACATTTTTTTGGTCTCCAAGGAGCTCCTTGTGTCAGGCAGAATAAAGTCCTCACACTTTAACCAATGTTCAAAGACAGATGTCTCACTGAGCTGCATGTTGAGACATGCATTTATTAAGCATTCCCCTGTTAACAAATATATGAGATTATACCTCAGAGGGATGAGATTTTCTGACTCGTTTCTAATGTACCAATAAAGTTTGGTGTCACAGCAAATGTAAAGTCATAAAATAAAATGATTAAAGTGAAATTATGTTATCATGAATTAATTACATTTCCAAAGGAATTCATAAGTATTACTTTGGCAAACACACAAAGACGCACTCTTGTGTATTTGTACAGATTGTACCAGTGTGCTGTAAATTCCCTAATGCAAATCAAATGTATTGGTATTGGTGCCAAATGTGTGACAACCATTTCCAGTAATGTATTAATAAATCCATACCAGCATAAAGCAGAAGCAATTCCTGAATGTGCCAGAGCACATGAGCAAGAGGTGGCAGCCCCACTCGGTATTTTACAGGAAATATTTGACAGTGTAACATCTCAACTGTCTCTCAATTTGTTTGGTTTTTCTTCCCTCCACATGCAGGTACTCCATGGTGACGGCTATGGGCTTCCTGACAGTGTGCCAAGTGAGCCGTGTCGTCATATTTAACTATGGGATACTGTCCACTGACTTCTCTGGGTAAGAAAAAAAAACAATCAGTCCCCTCACCACCTCTTTTCCTCTCGGTCTTAATGTGTGATAAAGATTAATTCTGCTAGCCCCCCTGCTTATCTCATTGTGGAACACCTCTCATAGAAAGTCCTCCCATGATTCACAAATTAAACACAGAGCTGCCAACACCTATGCGTGCTTCTACAAAATAAAGTTCTAAAGATGTCAGTTCAATCAGGAGAGACTTGATTTCCAATTTACCAATAATTATTTTTTATAAACGCACAGAAGAATGTGTATGTTTTACAGTCTTTGGCATTTTAGACCCCTGTGAGATGTCATCAGGATTAGAAGGGAGTGGAGCAGAGCATCGAACAGGAATACCCCCGGAGTCTAGACACTGGTGGTGGTTTATCGGTCATACGTTTGTTCGGAAGGTACATCTTATGCTTGTTTGTCCTATTGGACTCGCTGAGTGTGACATCCTCTGCCCTCAACCCTCACAAGGGTAAGGGAAAACTACACAAAAGAACCTTGACAGGGAAAAAGGTAGAAACCTCAGGAAGAGCTGCATGTGAGGGATCCCTCTTCCAGGATGGACAGAAGTGCAATGGATGCCACGATTAATAAGTATATTGTCAGGCCGTCTTGTAGATATTTAGTCTGCGATCAGCTGCCACCATGATCGGGTGTCCTCGATCCGTTGACATGATCCTTGATCAGTTGAGGTCGGGATCCGGATGAGGTAATGAATATCCTCAGACTGGAGGAGAATGGGGTGGAGGAGGGGTTGCGCGAGTCGCTGAATGATGGCTGACTGAGGAAGAGAGGAGAAGGGATTTTTAAAGTTAGACAGCTGCTGAATGACTGGCTGACAGAGACCGTGCCCGACCTGATTGGATATTTAGGTACACCCACAATCAGCTGATCACTGTGCAGGTTAGGTCCTCAATTGGGCGCTCCTGATATTAGGAACGCCCACGATCAGCTGATCGTCTTCAGGTTAAGTCTTCCTTACTGAACTTACGCTTATTTTACTTTTCTGGCTCCTGTGTTCAGCAGTGTCTTTATCCAGTTCTCATGTGGATGAATTTTCTGGCAGCGTCAGTAGCTCTCTCCGCATGACTCTGGTGACGAGCAGCCAGGCCTCTGACTCAGCCTTTGGCGGGGGTCATGTATTGATTCAAGATCCAGCTGCGTCAAGCTTTCCGATTGCACAGATAAATGGCTGTGAGTCACAGAGATGGTGCTTGTATGTG
Organism: Pleuronectes platessa; assembly: GCF_947347685.1. NCBI lineage: Eukaryota > Metazoa > Chordata > Actinopteri > Pleuronectiformes > Pleuronectidae > Pleuronectes > Pleuronectes platessa. The sequence goes on along the minus strand of NC_070635.1, from coordinate 16,001,410 downwards.
TGAGTTTGAGATTAGCTAATTTTCTTTCTGGCAAAACAGCAAATATAGGGAATGGTCAGGATTGTGTTGTGTTGTTTTCCCTGTAGGAAGGTGTCATGCACTTAATCTCAAATCTGTGTCGCTCTCCCATTTGACTTCCAAACGCTGCAGAACAGAAGCTAAACTGGGTCAACACTTTGGTCTTCGTGGAAAAACAGAGTGTGGTGGCTGCAGTGCTGCACATACCAGCTGGCACCCTGAAAGTGTTTCTCCAAAGCCTGGTGCCAGCTCTCACTGAGCTAGCCCTGCCAGCCTCATGGCCAGGCCCCTCTCCCCCTTAGTTTTCCATGCTGTTTGCACAATGCGGCCCCCTCACACTGGCTCCTGTATGTGTGTGAGATAGTTAAATGTGCGCTTGTGCTCCCAGTGCATACACACTCATATTCTCCGGACAGAGAGGTCTCTATCTTTGAATGAAACTAGTGGGGGTGTGAATCTGTCAGTCAATAGGATAGGGCCTGAACGCCCTCCGCAGTTATCTCACTTGGTGGTGTCCATAAATGTGTCCCTTACTGAGACAAATGAAACCGATGTTCAAACTGTGCCACTTAAAGGAAACTCACACATGACTTATTCTATACTAATTGTATGTTCTCTTAAAGGTTCAGTGTGTAGAATTTAGTGACATCTAGTGGTGAAGTTGCATGTTGCAGCTGAACATCCCTTGCCTCACCCTCCCCTTCCAACGCGAAATAGAACATGTGGTACCCTTCAGTTGGCATAAAAACTAAAAGTTGTTTATTTTGTCCAGATTGGGCTACTGTAACAAACAAACAAACAAATTGCGGCCTCCATAGAGAGGACCCCCCCCCCCCTCCCCCCAATGTAAATATAGAGTATTTAAATCGTAAGGGCCCAACAATTCGTTGAATTTAAGATGAAACACTCTAGTGAAAACATCACTAAGTTTATCTTTTAAATACAATTACTGCCAATAGATCCTTTTCACCTAAATCCATACACTGGACCTTTTAAGTCAATAATATTAAATGGTATGGACACAACTCAGAGTATCTGATGGATGGAGTCATGTAACTGGCAACATTCTAAATAACACCAGATTCACAAGATGGAGATCAGGTTGTCTGGTTTCAAAGAGAGACCGTGTTTAAGTGAACTTTTAGATATCAATAATTGACCTGACAAAGCACTGCTGGAAAAGAACGAGGACATTCTCAAGGTCAAATACATTCTGCTGCTTCATACAGTGGCTCATCACCTCCGTCATGTTGTATTTGAATGGATTTCAATGAGTCTGTGTCATTTGGTGCAGCTTCATTGAATTTAAGGGGACTGCTCATCTGAGTGCCGGTCTAGTTAGCCAGTGTTTTATAGGGTGGGCTTTGTTTAAGGTCAGTATAGAAAATGACTCGCTTGCTGAGCTGTGATGGTCTTTACATTTGACTTTTATTACATTAAATCATGGTTTCTTTACCAAAAATCTTACCGTGATCATCTGCTTTTGTAGGTTTCTTAATGACACTGTCAAAAAAAATGAAATGATATTCAGGTTCATACAATACATGTTTATTCTCATTTCAGGATTCACCAAGTCTATTCCTCTGCTTTTTCTGCTCAGGCCTCTGATGATAGTAACTCAGAAGATCACCACACTTGCTTTCCAGCTCCATGATGGTAAGATAGAGGACACACACACACACACACACACACACACACACACACAGATGTTGCCAGCCTTTACTGGAGGAGGTAACAAACTTCCACAATTAAATACATTAAACATTTTTTTCATTTCAGGTTTCATGTCGCTCATAAGTTTAATAATTGTTCCCTTTAATGTGAATGCTCCTGCCAATATATCATCGCGACAGTCACTGTGTCTCAATTATAACAACACTTTAGTTAGTACACACACGTAGTAAAATCACTACACTTGTTTCTGATATATCTACTTTACTTGCTCAACCTTAAAATGAGCTGCCATTTTGTCAAGTTTGAAAATACATTGGTGGCCTCTGACCTTCTGCCACTGATACAAGATGGCGACCGTTGAGGGGGAGGGGTGTCCATGCTGCTATAATTGTCCTTGTGACACAGCAAGTGAATCTGTCTGCAGTGAATCATGGCACTGAAGCAGCTAACTGGAATCATTTTACTGTCAATATCTGTACCTCTCCTGCTGTGAAATGACAAGTGGCTCCCATGAAAAAGGCCCATTACTGTGAAATAGAATCATCCTGTAATAGGGGATACTAGATTAGAAAAGATTAAACAGGGTGGTGTCAGATTAATTAAACGTTTTCAAATAGGCTTAATACTGATGATTCATCCCTTATTTTTTCAGGTACGTGCAAGAAATCTGAACAGCTGACCCCGGAGCAGGAGCTGCATGCGATAAAGTGAGTTTTAAATATGTTACTTTAAACCCAAACCTACTGTACGGATGCGTATATGAGCAGAGAGGGTTGCCTCTGAATGAATGCCTTATTTGAAAGAATAAATAAATATAAATAACTTTCTTTTCCTCAGCCACCAGGGACAATGACAAGGACATCATGGTGACTAGATCATTCATGTAAAAACAGCATGCTGGGACCTCAGAAAGGAGGCATCGTTTTGCATGAAGAACACTGAATTGTTATGCATGTGTATCAATGCAACTACATTTCGTCAGTGTCCCATGCATGTCAATATAAAAAGAAAATGGACAAATAAACAGTTAGTGCTGTTCTCGTCCCGTAACCCTGCACATGCACAGTTGGTGATTGTCTCATGTTTGATACTTCATTCTGAGATGCCTGTGCAGATTCTGTAGGGTTCAGTTTGAATTGTACCACCTGTATATACAAGCTTTAATGTAATAACCAGTAATATAGATGAACTTTCTCAGCAAGTGGAAACCAACTTGATTTCCTGGGATTTGAGTGTTTGCAGGAACAAACTCTGGTTCCCTTAAAGGCTGTAACTGTTCTTATCAGAGCCAAAGGAGGAAAAACTAAATCTCATTTATAACATTCAGATTGTCTCTATGTGAAATTCTATAAAGAATTTTTTAAACGTATGAGCCCCTTTCATCTGTCATCAACAATACAGTTTTACACCATTTTTAATTGTAATATATTATTTAAAAATACATGTTTTCCTCACATTTCCACCACTATTGCATTTCACCTGAGCTGATCACTGTTTTATTACTGAAAATGAAAGGTTTCTTCCCTGTTGTTGTTTTCAGCGATTTCTTGTGTTGTTCTTTGTGCAGAGTGAGGCCGTCTCTCATGGAGTACCTGAGCTACAATCTGAACTTCCTGAGCATCCTGGTGGGGCCGTGCAGTAACTATAAGGACTACATAGACTTCATCGAGGGCCGACACATCAGCCAGAGGCTCAGGCAGCACTCGGGGACGTGTAACGGACAGAATGGCTACGACAAGACACCAAACCCGTCCCCTCTGGTAAGGTCATGAAAGTTTATCTATATATTAGACAAGGCACATCCTGGGAATTTGTCTGTACCTCTTATCTAGAGCAGTCCTCTCTTAATTAAAGTTTAAGACTTTTCACCTGCGTTGTCTGAAAGTGTCACCGGCTTATGTTTAATTAAACTCCTCCTAAAGCTGTAATTAACCTCGGTCCTTGTTGTTGGTCTGTAACTTAAAATGTGTATAAGAGAAACCAACAAGAAAAAGAAATGGCTCGTGTTGACTTGATGAAATCAATGTGTCCCCGGGGGCCAACAGAATTGGTGCATCCAGTCGTGGACAGATCCAATATGTTCCAATTTAAAGAACATGTCACCTCAGTCTGAATGAACACAGTGAAAGGTTCAGTGTTTTGTTTCTGTCTCTGTTCTGCTTTTTTATGTTCAAAGCCAAAAACTGAACATCCGCGTAATTAAAAGAGGTGCACTTTTGCGATAAAACTTTTGCCGCAAAAACATGCAAAGTACATATATCTGATTATAAATACTTTCCTAAGTAATATATCAAATTTCCTCTGGAATCAGCTGGACCTGATTTTGATGTGACCTGTATCGTCCACTTCTCATCTTGTCTATTCGTGATGGACGTTTGCATCATGTTCCCGTGCAGACTGCTGTGTGTCAGAAGCTGCTCGTCTGCTGTGGCTGCATGCTGTTCTTCCTCACTGTGACTCGCTCGCTGCCCATAACGTACAACGTGGACCCCCACTTTGTGAGCCACGCCCCCTTCCTCACCAGGCTCACCTACGCTTTCTTCTCCATACAAGCAGCCAGGCCCAAGTTCTACTTCGCCTGGACACTGGGTGAGCACAGAGTGTGTGCACTGCCAATACAAAGAGGACATACGCTATTATTGTTATTGCCATGTTAGACTTGATATTTTATTTTCCAGCCGACGCTGTGAACAACGCTGCAGGTTATGGTTTCATGGGGATGGATGAAAATGGAAAGCCATCATGGGATCTCATCTGCAACCTCAATATCTTGGGAATCGAGGTACTGGCATAGAAATTCATTTAGGGTCAAAGGCCGCCACTGGCTAGAGGATTAGAGTCACTGTCATGTGTTCCCTGTTTGTTTTAGACTGCAACCAGTTTCAAGACTTTCATCGACAACTGGAATATTCAAACAGGAATTTGGCTCAAAACGTGAGTTCTTCAAAATATTATACTGCACACAGAAATCATTAACTTTCCATTTTACATACACTCTCACGCACACGTTTAATTTCTGTCATCTCCTCAGTGTGTGTTACGACCGAGCCCCCAAGCACCGGTTGGCGTTGACATTCGTCCTGTCGGCCCTGTGGCACGGCGTCTATCCAGGCTATTATTTTACTTTCATCACCGCCATCCCAATCACCATGGCAGCACGAGCAGTGAGTACCTTGCCTCCTCTCGAAAACAAAATGAAAAGTCTATAAATAGGACAGTCAGTATTTTCTCCAAATGAAATTTCGATAGCTTTATTACATTCCCAGCCCATGTCAAAAGTATATATATATATATAAAGTTTCTTATTGTTACGGCATTCTTGATCATATTTAAGAAGTTTTAGAACTGTGTACTTGTCAGAAAAGACGTGTTCCTGTGTATGAAGGGCTTGAATTGACTTTTTATTCCCCAAACTGTGGTCGGGCTGTTTCAACTTTTCTCGGTGTGTGGGGTAAAGAGGGTTTAGCAGCATCTCACTGACCTGTTGAATAAAATAAAATTTACACCACTGCAAAATATAACATACAGAAACCTTTTCGTCTAAATTCATACAAACTAAGTAAAACATTTAAAAGAGAATACAAAGTACATATGTATATTCACATTACTTAACATCAATAGCACTGTTCAAGTACTTCTAGTGTGAAATAAAACAGTTATTTATCCGTCTGACTTCATTTTTCTCCCCCCACCAGATAAGGAAGTCGGTTCGTCACAACTTCCTGTCCTCCAGAGACTTGAAGCTGTTCTACGACATCCTAACCTGGGCGGCCACTCAGCTCGCCATCTGCTACACCGTCATGCCTTTCTTACTTCTTGCAGTAGAGCCCACTTTGGTTTATTACAGGTACGTCCCCCAGTATTTAATTATCTAATCAGACCTGGTTCACGCTTGATGCATTCGTACGACTGCATGAGTTTCTTTGATGCAAAAACAATCCATCAACTTTCCACGGACTCCAGTTCAACGTCTTTGACCAAAGCCAAAAGTTGTGACCCTGCAGACTGTTGATGCTTTTCTCACACACCGCTTTTGTAGGTTTTTTTTGCTGCTCATCTAAATGCAACAACTAAAGGAGCTCCTCTTCTTGCTGCTGTTTTGAGATCACAATCTTATTTTCTACATCATGTGAAGAATGTGTCTGTGTATGCAGACACCTGATTGTTTGTATGGAAGCATATGTGCAGCTGCTGTCCCTGTCTTTACTGAAGTTTGAGCAAAACTTTAAATATAAAGAGGATTTGATTTACATTTATACATTACATCCATATATTTGTTGGGCTGTTGTCTGTATCTGGGATATTCATTAATATGTGCTCAGTTTACAGTCAAAGAAAGTATTTCTGAGGGTCCCACAATCTGAAATCATAATACTCTCCTATCACTTATTATGATTTATATAGAAATTATTACATTAAATTCAAAATGTCATAAAATATTGGTAAATTCCAATGGGGGATAGGGTCAAATTCCTGTGTCCAGACGTGTAAGTCAGACAAAACAAAAGCACAAAGATTTTCAGGCAAAGAAATTATTTCCACATGAGAAGCTGGCGCCAGAGCATTTTGATGCTCTTTCACAAATAATTACTAAATTGATTAACAAGATATTTGCAGATACATTTTCAGCTGTTAATTAATGCGAGTCGCCAATAGACAGGGTATTTATACAAATTAGAACTGTAATTATTATTTGATAAATCATGTTTTATGTTTTGACAAATATTCCACATTTGGGTTTTTAACAGATTTTGTCGCCTGCTGTACTGTGTAATGTTCTAAGTCAGTTTGGTGGATTAATGACAGAGTTACACTCTTTGTTTTCTCCTCTCTTTCTCAGGTCCATGTACTTCCACGTGCACATCATTAGCATTCTGATCGCGATCGGCCTGCATAGGAAACACAAAGCCAGGGACCCCTCTGCCACCACTAAAACCCACTCAGCCCAGTGCCAGCCTGTTCACTCCAACAACAACGACAAAGTAGACTGAAACCCCCCCTGTCACGTTGTTTCAACAGGCGCTCAGTGCATGGTGTTCTCTCAAAGACAAGTGAATATCATCCCAGGGAAACCATTTCTGAGACACCACACAGGATTTGAACCTTTGGCACTCTGGATGAACACGGGAGGAGTTTTTCTGCCATATTTTAAGATGAAGACAATACATGAGACAAGCTCAGTGGACAGACTGGAACGAAAACTAGCTGAAGGAGCATCTCTGGTGCCACCACCAGGAAAATAACTGACCTCCCTCAACTCCCCCCCCCCTCTGTCCCCTCCATGCCCATCTCGACACCGGGCCGCCCGCTCCGACAACAATGTCACAGTGTGAAGAGAGAGAGGAGACTCGCTCTCCCCCCCTGTCCTCTATCACCACCGTCCTGCCCACTGGTGGGACGTCAGCCAGCGCAGTGGGAGAGCAGCTCATGAAGAGGGCACGAATATCCCGACGCACACACACAAAAACACTAACTCATGCATAGACAGGCACTAGGAAACAAATTTGCACATATTTTCTCTTAGACACGCTTGCACTCGGTCACACTCTGCTGGAGCACAAAGGCCACCTTTGTGAGGCTGCAACAAAGAAGCATGCCATAGGGGGAGAGAGAGAGCCTGTGTACCCATTGCACCCACTATGCCCAGAGTGTGTGTCTATGTGTGTCTCTGTGTGTGTGTGTGTGTGTATGTGTGTGTTGGCCTTGCCATATAAAAGTGTGGATTGTGTCACAATTCCTCCTACTGGGTAGAGAGTCACTTGAAATACATATTAGCCCATGCAGCTCTCAAACGATCCATTGAAACCACAACTATAAAAGTGTTTTTAGGATGAGATGACAGCTCCTCCTGGTGAGGAGACTCGACTGTTCTCTAAACACTTTGTTTTAGTTTCAATGGATCATGCTACAGCTGTGGAAATTCAAAGGAAAGGTTGAAAATATGTAAAACATTAAAACAGTTTAGCAACAAGCTTTAGCTCATTTCAGTTTGCATCTCACGCCGATATTCTGATATTTATATGATTAGGAATGATAAGCAATGATCAAGTTAAGACCTGGAGTATTCTGACCTTTGTCACATTATGTAGACATGTATATGTTTTAATTCGCCTGTAAAACTTCTTTTTGAGTTTTTACAGCACTTTGCCTCATCGACATATGGCCTGCAACTGCTTGACAATGCACAACCGGATTTTGAGTAGAAACAAGTAGTAGGATGATATATTGAGTCCTAATCAGACTGAAAAATAATAATTGCAATAATGTCTTATTCAGAATAAGGTCAATATTGGAACGAGTAGTCAATAGTCGTCATAGACACATTGCAATATGAGCATAGAGAATAGAAAACAAAAGGCTTTTCCAATACTGTAATCATTCTACTTTACTCTAAGTGGTGTCCTTCTGTGCTGAATCAGTGGGGAATGTAATAGTGACACAGTTCATAATGTGTTAGTACTTATTATTTAAACAGTGCCTGAAGCCTGCGATGGTGATGCAGAGTAATTGAACAGAAAGCTGCAGCTGAACTGATACATTAGAAGTTTCTCTTTTTTTGTGAGTTTGTCCACATTAAGTGGAAAATATGAACAAAAAGTAGGAACTTCGAACCGGTGGCAGTTTGGTGATATGTTAATTTTCTGCTCTGTTACTGAGGAAGAACACATTAATAAAACTGGAGATTCACCAAAGCTGAGCCGCAGCCACAGGTTGAGACGGTTGCTGCCTGTGTGAACTGGGTGAACTCTGCTGAATGAAGGTAATGAAGGTAATGAAGGTGAACCATGAGGGACTGAAACGGCCTCACTGCAGCGTCTTCCACTGCAGACTCACACCGACCATGAGCTCAACACTTATAGAACAGTTTCTCAACTAAACTCACAATCCTGTCACTTCGCCTGGGTTGGAGTTTTGCACAATCACAAGACGTTGATTTTTGTGATTCGCAAAACGACGCCTTCACGTTTGTTGTCTCATTAATTATGAATCTGTTTTGTTTTCGTTATGGCGTCTTCATTCACGAGAGGTTCGGGTGCGCTGGGAGTTTTCATAAGCGACGGCACAGTGGCCTGGTTATTGATGATGCTATCTGCTGCAGGCTAGCATGTAGGTTGGTTACAATGCATCTAAAATTATCTATAGTATTAACAATTATTATTAAATATATACCACAGGGGAAATATTCCAGATTTCAGGGGAAAAAACAGTTTTGGTAGCTATGTGCAATTTAACCTCATGTCAGTCTCCCTCGGCCAATTAGACCAAATCCCTTTCTTCTTTTTGATTAATTACTTTAATATTTAACTGCACATTGGTCGCTCACACTCAAAGTTAATGAAGTTTCAGTAGGGATCTAGGGATCTGTAGTCATTTCAAAGCCTGGAATTATTAAAACCCAGATGGCTCGAACACTGGCTGCACCTGAACTCCTCAAGAGGTGTGTTGTTTTTTTTTGCTCTAGCTAACATGTTCATGTGTCTGCATGTGTTTTAGTGCAGGGACATTAGTATAGAAATATAATTTATGTATGTGTTTTCAGAATGAGCAGCTATTTCGATAACTTAATACTGATCATGAAGATGTTTGTATGTATTTTACGTACGTGTGATGAATTGTACTGAATGTGAGAGTGGGCACTGTGTGTGTGATGTTTTTCTTATTACCCCGCTGTTCCATTTCAGTATTGTTCTTATGGAGGAAAGAGTGAGTGGTATAGAAAAACGATGAGTAACTAATAAAGCTGAAATGAATTAGAGTTTTTATTCCTGAGTTTGAATTGTCTTATTTAAAATGTAAGGCGAACATGTTTTTATTATGATTTGAAACCACGTAATCCAAAATAGTGTATTTTAGAAACCAGTTAAATCTTTGTGCAATAATACAATGTGCCATTGACATGTATTTGTTGTTTTTAACCTGTTAATACAGGAATCAAGTCAAACCTCCTCTACGTGACACTGGTCCCAGCCTGTTTAATCTCTGATAATCTTCTCAGTGGCTTTGTCTCTGTCCCTCATGTCCCCCTGCTCCTCTCCTCTGATTCAAATGTACTTGTTAGTGTGTGTGTCAGGTTTTCATCCAGTGTGTGTTCGAGGAAAGCTAATGACAACCGGAGGGAAAGAAAATTTGATGAAGACGACAACAAGCAACAGTGAAATATATACGGATGTTGCCAAAGGCGGTTTGAGGCAGAAAATTTGAAAAGATTCCCTCAAGCTGATCTTAAGATATCATGTTCAAGAAACATCTAAACACAATTAGGTGGGCCTGCGTGACCTTGACCTTTGACCCTTTGCTACCGAAATTAAGCAAGTTATGATGGGATGAAATTCCCTTTAGGCACTCCTGATATATTGAGGTCAAAACAACACAAGGCCATGTGACCTTGACCTTCTGATCTTTGACAACCAAAGGTAGATATCACCTTCACAAGAATGTGCTTTGTTATATCACTGTGAACTTGACCTTTGACCGCCAAAATCAAATAAGTTCATCCTAGAGTTCGAATTAATATTTCTACCAAAAATTGAGGAAATTCCATTAAAAGCATTCTTCAGATACTTCACAGGAATAGGAAGGACAACAGACGGAAGCTGAACCTGAAAACTTAACTTTCAAAAGTAGCTGAGAACAGAGAGGAATTCTGGTTCATTCTACAAAGATTTTCTACATGGTCTTAGAAGTTATACAAAATAAGTTGTTTGTGGTGATATTTCAAGTTGTATATGAAACATGCTTCAATGTTTTTGATTATAGCTTACATTTAAACATGCTAACAATAGAAAGAGACGATTGTCATTAGCCATTAATAAAAGGAATGTAAGTGTAATGTTTCCATGCAGAACGTAAAGTTCACACCAGGCCTCATGTTTGCAGCCAGGTACTAATTCATTGAAACATTCTCTGTTCTCTCATTCAAGTTTTTTCCCCATAACTTCTCTCGTCTTTTTAAACATGTAAAGAGCAACTTATATTTAATGCATCATTGAAAAAAATGCAGAAATCAGACAGAAATCAGGAAGTGATGCAACCAAAAAGACAAGTCCCATTATATTTTAAATGGTGACCCTCGAATGAACATGTATTTTAGTATGAAACAAGGTCTTTAAACACCAAAAACAATAAGACCTAAAAAAATACTCGAAATTTCTCCTGCATTTGTTTGAACCAAGCAGCCGGCTTACTAATACAGAAATAGATATGAAATAAAATAGGGTTCCAAAATATGCACTAATGCACCTGCACTAATGAGGCGAGACTTCTTGATTTAACACTTCACCAGGTTTTATAACACATAAAACCACATTAACTCGTGATGATATCACCCAGAGATTCTGTCAACTAAATACCTTCTTTGCTTTTCTCCCACTAATACTAATAAGTTTAGTGATGCACAGTGAATCTAGGAAAAAGGTAACAGCTCCAAATGTACAGTATTTCTTCACCATGATTGACTATGAAGAGGGTTCTAAAACAGAGACGGGCAATTTAAGAGAATGATGCATCGTAATAAGGAAAATTGCTGATATTCTTCTGCTGCTATCAAACAGTCATCTCTCAATTCATTTCTGTTGATCCAAACCAAACACCATCCATCTCTGCATTTGTCAGATCCCAGCAGATCTGTGCAGGGAAATAGAAATAGATAAAATCCTATTTTTGAAACTATGTGTGTTTATTTTGAGATTCAAGATATATGAATATATGAATCCAAAATGTGCCTGAGTCATATTCCAACCCCGTCCTCCACCTCATATCCTGCTGCAGCAACTTATTCCAGAACAAACTCAAAACTTGTAGAATTGCTTTTTTTATTAGCAGTGCATGCAAGGAAAGCAAGCAATGAGATCAAAGAAAATCCTAACTACATAAATCTTCAATTATTTGTTTCATTTTTATCACTGTTCTGCACATAAATAAATAACTAAAACATACAGGGCAAAGTCTCCTCTGGGAGTGTGTCAGTGATTTTAGAGCAGGTTTAGTAATGCACTGTCACACACAGCAATCAGATGGTGGGTCCTTCTCGTTGCTGTTGGATGATGCTGCTGGAAATATAATGACAAATATATTATTTTCTTAGCATTGTCCCCGGAGATAAATAAATAGAATATACAGTGGCACCACATATGAATATCAGAAGAAAATTAAATATGTTTTTTGGGACACGTGGCTGCTTCGTTTCAACTTCTAAACAGTCTAAAGGTGAACACAACAGTTTTCAGTTAATAAGATAAGTTATAAAATCACTAAGAGCCGAATCAAGACCTGGATTGATTGAAGTAGTTCATCATATTAAGTACGTCCCTCCTACTGCAGTGTTTCTAGGCGAGCAGATGCTGCAGATTACAGTTACAGAATGCTAAGCAGGGGAGATAAACAGGTGATGAATGACACCTGTATGTGTTTGAAATACAACACAAACCTCTTTCAAATCTCAGCCAGTGGAGGGCAGCAGAGCAGAGAAACTGCTCATCAAGGTACAGAGGGAGAATATGTAGTTGTGCGTTAGTGTTGGAAGCAGCAGCAGCAGATTTCTAACAGAATCAAACGGGGCAACACTCATAGTGTAACACGAGCTGGATCAGAGGCTTCGCTGTAGCTCGGTTAAATGTCGACTGGTGCAGAGCAGGAGGAGATCAATCACGTGATGTGGAGGCCAGAGGGTCAGATTGAATGGGACAGAGGTCTCAGGTGGTTCAGTGATGGGATTTATTATATCTTTCTGTCGCTGCTGCCCTTCCTCTCTCCCTCTCTCCCTTCATCCTGCCCCACTCTTCTGCAGAAAGTAACAGACTGCTCTTTAAAGGATTCAGCAGCACTGCGATCACCTGGATGCACACGGTAAATATTAGAATGATTGAGGGGGAGTATTTATTACAAAGTGAATCACCTACAAGTAACAAAAAAACTATCTGGAGCGTGGATGAGGCAGACTGGCAAGACTTTTTAAGACTGAGATATATTTGTAAAACTGGAAAGGTACAGTACTTGTACTCTACTCGATATTGTATACAGTGTTTATATATATATATATATAGTATGCAAATTAGATTTCTCTCTTTGTATGACTCAACACCTTCAAAGACTGATTAGGAAACACAGGAGATGTCTTTAAATATCCTTAACGCTTCTGAATCAGGCTGAAATGCACCATGTGATGGTGTGAATCTTTTCAGTCTCTGTTTATTAGTGACTGACGATAGACGCGGAGCCTTCAACGTAAAAAATCCATGTGACGATCTAATCATCTTTGCAGAGGAGGTGTTCTTTCTAATCTTTGTTTGGTAGTAGGATTACACAAAACTACGCAACTGATTGTGTTGAGAGGTGGGTCATGACCCAGAGGAGGAACCAATTAAATGTTCATGCCGATCCAAGCCAAGGGAGCGGATCCAGGATTATTTTCTCACTTTCCTTTCTTCGGCATTGTGTGATATTTTGTTTTCTTCAAGATTTTTGTTGATTTCTCAGAGAATAATTTATGGATTTTTATTTATGATATTTATGAGTGTGCATAATTGTGCTCTGCTAAGAGTGTGTTTTTTACAGAATTATCCCCGATAGCGTAGTTTCCAATCTTTACTGTGATACTGCAATGGGCCCTAACTTTCCTTTAACCTACTTGCCATCTCACCATCACGTTTTATACTTGCTCCATTTGACAGGGGAGAGAAAGAGCCCACTGCAGAGTGTGTGTGTGTGTCAGGTCAGTCAAAAACGAGGTGAGGTTATGGTGCAGTAGTTGACGTAGCAGCAGTCCAATGAATAAACAGTCTCGTGTCTCTTCAAGAGACGGTCAGGTCTCTGTGCTTAAGTTAAAAATGTACAATCAAATAATATTTAAAACCCTTTCCAGAACACCTTCCATTGTTTGAATCAGCCTCGCAGAGAAACAAACATCATCAGGCTGTGTGAGGAGTTCACACACCCCGGTCCACCAGGCGAGGCCAACAGTCCCGGGTTTAAGTATTCTAACGGATTCCAAATAATATATATCCTCAGCAAGTTGCCAGTTTCAGTTTTTGTCGATCTCAGTCGGAGCAGGTGGCGACTCCGATTTCTCCGTCCCCTCCTTCTGGCCCTCTTTTTTCTTGTCGAAGTCCAGAAACAGAAGAGGGAACATGCCCAGGATGCAGCCGATGCCAACGCCAAGGGCTTTACCCTAAAGACCGGAGAGGAAGAGCAAGGAGAAGTTTATTGGGGAGAAACACATGTGAAGAGCCTGTTTGACATCATCCACACAGAAACTAATTCCACCCATGAATAATAAAGTAACCTCGGTGTTTTTACTTCAGTGTACTTTGCTTTGTTTTGCCTGAGGATTTTAATTAGTTTGGTCTAAATTCACCAAAGCACATGAACTTCATCATCGTTGTTTTGTACTAAACCTTTTCATGCTGCTTGTGTTCTGTTTAAGACTTTAAGACTGAAAGGCTGAAGACCAATTCTCTAAATGCTCCGACGACTGACACATTGAATTCCTTTTACACTTGTTTTTTTCATACGGTTGCAAACATTTTTTTAACAGGTCTGCACAATTGACGTGGCCTTTCACAGCCAGGAGCCTTTTAGCGCTGCACAAATCACTCGGGCTTATTACAGCTAAATACACTACACACTTCAGCAGTCATAGCATATTAAAAAATCATCCAGGTCTAATTTCCTCGCAGAATGAGCGTGTGACAGAAATGGGAAACATCACAGACACTTGTGTTTCTGCTCCGTTTGCCACTGTACGGAAACCTGATCTGGTTTGATGTTTACGATACATTACACAATAAATAGAACTGATCAAATGCTCCCTGCTTCATAAGATCAACTCAGAGTGTTTAGTGTAAGTCCTTCACACACGTAAAAAAAAAACGGTGACATGCATTTAGGTCCTGTTCTATAGAAGACTGACGGATGCAGATTACACAGTTATTGATTGGGGGCTTTAGTAGCAGGAACAAACCGAATGGGAGCTGACTCTGGTCTGCCACATGTCCACCTGCTTCGGGTTCAGGTCAGGAATCTGCATCCCCAGCCGAGACGCTAAGGCCTCCACGTAACCTGCCAGTCTGTGAAAGGGAGGGAGCCACAGACAGGGAATAGAAACAGAAAGAGGAGAGTTAACAACGGGACAGAAACAATGAGTCACCTCAGTTCACCGAACCCTTAAGGTGCTGGGACAAACTGTTATAAATTGGGAAGAATAATTAATTGCATCTTTTTTAAAAGGTTACTATTATAAACGTGATTCAATTACAGACTCAATTTGTGAGGGAAAGTGTTCAGACAACCACTGGTGGCGTTATATCTAATCTCTATTCCCAAAGTGTCTCGTTCGCCACCTGCTGGCTGGCTGCATCATAGATCATAGACCACCATGTTAGTGGATGGTCTATGACAAAGTACACGTTAAATACATTTTTCTAAAAGAAGGTTTAAGTCATTTAAAGTCATTCTTATCACACTCTGGATAGTGGGAGGACGAGGAGAGGTGTCGTCGATCTTTATTTACAGTGTGTGCTACGAGAATGTGACGCCCTTTGCTCAAAGCTGCAGATTTTATATAAATGTTAAGAAAAAGAGCGTCAAAAGAAAAATGGCCACAAAGACTTGTGTTGAAAATGGAAAAACAAATGGGTCCCACACCATGTGGAGATTGGACTAATGCTAAAATGACCATTTTGTGTCAATGTTCTATTGCTTTTGTTGCTTTCACCCAATAGTTTCCTCTTGATATTCTATTAAGTCATGATCCATTAAACCACAGATGGGATGACGCTTCTCCCGTCAGGGCAAAGTTGTCAAAGTTAACGACAAGAGTGATCGATGGTCACGACAAACTAAACAAAACAGATAAGCAAATTAATGTTCTGACTTCTTGTCGCTGCCATCTTTCATAAACCCAGAGGGGTGTCGAAGAGGAGAGGGAGAGGGAGAGAGGGAGAGAGGGAGAGAGGGAGAGGGAGAGAGGGAGAGAGGGAGAGAGGGAGAGAGGGAGAGGTTCAGTGTGAACAGATCAAATCTGTTTCAGCACTCTGCAGTGGTTTACACAGAAGACAAAAGAGTGATATTCTATTTCCATTACAGAGCTCTATCTCAAGTTTAGGATATAAAGTTCACAGTAAAGTTCAGTAAAATGAAAAAAATCTATGAATAAAAAAATTAACCCTCACAGATATAAGACATAAATATTGTGAGACATATGTAATGACACATTAAGGTTTAGTTTAATAAGAAGGCAGAATTGTCATTTCTTGATTGTATTGTGAGTTTGTCTCTGTCATTTGTAGAACATTTGTTTTAATGTTGTATTTATGGATGCAACCCTGTTTCCCTCAGATGGATTATAAACTTTGACTTGATTTGAGATTGTTTGGGAAATCACAATGTAGCAACTACACATTTTGAACACACGAACATGAAAAAGACCTTTGCTTCTGGCAAATGTCACAATCAAAAAAATCTGTTTAAACATAACTTCATTCAAAGATTTTATTCTTTAACCTCAGGTGATGATAAGAGTTTCATTTTGAGTGGAGTACTATGAGCTGTGGTTTCTCTCAATTAGTTCTGACCAGATAGACCACAGAGGAGCACAAGACAATGGGCTGATATACAAACTGAACTAACTGCAAAGGCAAACACAGTCACAGCTTAATGACCAAAGCAACTAAACAAATAATAATAATAATAATAGTAAATGTTTCATCTGGAGAGCTGCTGTTCTTTACTGACAAGTGTCTTGTCCTGTGTCCATTGAATCTGCTGAAACACAAACTGTCAGTACAGGATTTCACTGCCTGAGTCATAAGCACTAATGGATCCTCAGTTCACTGCTCCAGCAAATAAGCTGCAGCTTGAGCTGTCGACTCAGGGGAGTGCTAAGTAGTAAAGAGCATATTCAAAGCAAAGATACAGAAACAGTATTTGTGTGTGTGTTTTTTGTGTGTGTGTGTGTGTGTGAGAGGCTGAAGCTCACAGCCGTTCCTCAAAATAGAGCAAAAAGTGCAGAAATATAGATGAATAATGTCACATTTGTTTGAACTGTTTTGCTTTCACTACATTAATGATAAACAAACTCATCAAAAATGTATTCGTACACAACCTCTGATGTGTGTGCTTACGACACAGTGACATGCACTCCTGCCTTCAAGTCAATTTCACACACTTGCAGCAGCAGAAAGCAAAATAAATTTGGTTGGGATCAGAAAGAAAACGCTGCACTATTCAAAACTCTGCAAATGATGAAATTCACTGAGAGTATCCGATCAGATGAGACCTTGGATTCCTCCATAACATGAGATTGACCAAAAGCCTGAAACCAGCAATAAAGCAATAAAAAACGAATCAAAACATTTAATGAAGTTCGTTTTTTTTAAAGAATCCATTATCAAGGCATTTCCTAAAATGTGGACAATAATACATTAGTGATGTATCGTCAGAGCGGAACGAGATTTTCCCTGAAGGGATCAATGACGCATCACACGTTGATCCTGAAAAGACAATATCTGAGAAATGTAAACGCCAATCATTCAGTAATTTTGTCTTTATCCGCAATTTATGATACAAAGATCACGTGGGATATTCTACAATTTATTACAGAATAGAAATGGTGTAAGGTAGAGCGAGGTAGAGTTACACATAAACCCATTTAGATGAATATAGAAAGGTTGGTCGATTTAGTGACTGCATATTGAACCATAATCAGTTTAGCAGCATTTCCTGCTAAGCAGCTTGTAACATTGATTAAAATAACTAACTTTATAATCTAATTATGTTTTAATAAAGGAATGTTCATCACAGTTAATTACACCTGAAACTCAATACAGGAGCCGAGAGGCAGAGCAGCAGAGCTCAGTCAGTGTCAGTCAAATGATGGAAACAGACGTTGGGGGGAGGATTTACAAAGAGTCATTGGGATGTAATCACTACAGTATTGACGAGAAAGACTCTGGGGGGACGTTGTGTTGACAGATACATCTGTTTGTGTTATGTGGTTACACAACTGAGAGAAAATCACAGTGTTGAACATAGACAGTTCATGTGGACAGAAACAAGGATTTGTGTCAAGTCTTCTTTGTTTTGGCCTGCTCTCGTACATGTAAATGGTTTGTATTCATATAGCGTTTTTCTAGTCTTGATGACCACTCAAAGAGCTTTGCAGTAGCTTTACATTCACCCATTCATGGATACAACACGTCTATATGCAGGACTTTTTTCTGAGAGAGGGGGCATTTGGGGTTCAGAATCTTGCCCCAGGACACTCCGGGGTGAGGTATGAGAGAGACTGGGATCAAACTGCCGACCTCCTGGTTAGAGGATGACCACTCTAACCCCTGAGCCACGGCCACCCCGCCTCACCTCTCTGTCTCCAGTCTCTACATCAACTGTAGAGCCATTACAGTGGAATGAATTTGTAAAAAAAAATTCCCTGAATGTTCAAACAGCTCAGGAGAGTACATATTTCTGAAAAGCCTCTTTTTCCCACTCCATCTTGAGGTGCAACACTACGCTCCGGGATTTCTACATGACGACTATTCTCATATTCTTACTGCATGGACCCAACATGAAAGTTCTTAGACCATCAAGTAAAAAAGAAGAGAGACAAACGAGCTGTTTCCCCATTTACTGTCTGCATCCTTGGGAGGACTCGGTCTAAAGGGTCAGAATAAGCCAATTATAGGAAACAACCTACAAAACACATACATTTATGGGTAAGAACAGACTCATAATACAGGTGTTTGCTCATTTACTAACTGCTAACAGTAAATAAAGGAGCAAAGGATGCAAACTGAAGTGCCTCCAATTCCCAGAGTAAAGGAAAGCAAAGGATTTATATGTGCAGACTCAAGCTGTTTGTCTGAATGAACAAAGCGGTGATGCAGGTGTTGTTGTGCAGTATAGACACCCAGGAACACTCATGTGTTGGAGACAAACAGCCTCTCTGATGTAAATCTATCACAGTGTAAAAAAAAAAAACTCTCTTGTCTGGTGAAATTGAGTCTCACCTTGACAAACTGGCCACAAGGGCTCCACCTCTCAATTATGACTGAGTGGGAGACACAGACGCACACACAGAAGAACTATGAGTGTGTCTTCTGGGAGCGTTCAGAGAGACCACAACAACTTGGCTGATTCATCATGCTGACACGATGAAAAGGCAGAAGCAGAGTCTCTGTGCTGTCTGTCTATTCACTGACTCTCCCTGCATTTTAACTAGAGCAATTATCTCTTTCTCATGTTATAATGATCACTGAAGTAAAACCAAAATGTTGCTGAGAGCACGTGGATGTCTGTTAAGCAGGGTGAGGTGATTATGGTCTCTGTCACCACTAGGAGGCTCTGGTGGGGGTAATAGACAAGAATCAGTTGATTCACATTGACTCATTTAGCTTCTGATCAAAGCCAAACCAAATACTGCACAAAACTGTGTAGTTATTTAAATTCATTTCGAAGGAAAAAACGTGTGTAAAGAAAATAACAATGGAGAAAACCATAAGGAGGAAAATAGGACTCAAAACAATACTAGTACTTGAATCTGGGCTTAGTTACAAAGTACTTTTAGTGTGGCTGGATATCATTTTGTATCTAGTCAAATATTTGTATGTCAACAATAAATTGATTACATATTACCAAAGGGCAGACTACTTGTTTTGGAGATAGGATAATACAATGTGCAGTTGTGCAAAAGTTGTCCGTCCATCTAAACAACACAAAAACTGAATTTGTTTCAGAACTTGTTCACCAGACTGAGTCCAAACATTGACCAATACATTCAAAATAAGATATTTACTCTTAGGCCAAGGGTCTAAAGTGAATTCATACATCAAGGGCAAAAAGAAAACAGGGGGCTTAGATTTGTGTAAGCTGCTGGATGCTATTGAGCCATTTCATCAAGCCCATGCACGACACACATAAAATATAAAAAATGTCAACAAGTTAGATATGCGTAGGAAGTTTTGTGAATTTACACATTTTGTTTGCAATCTACAATGTGTAGAAAGATGAACAATTAAGAGAACAATGGGATCCTGACACACTTCGGAACTCGGGCCATAAATACGAGTTATACATATGTTCTAAAGTAGACGAGGAGCACATACATTTTTCAAATAATCAAGGGAAAGTGTCAACAGATCCAAAATGAGGTTGTTTTGTGGAATGGAAACATGATAGTAACTGGTTTAACATTGATATCCGGTTATTCAAACCATTTTTCTACACCTAACATTACCTGATCAGCTTCGAAATGTCCAGTCAAGGAAGGCTGCATGATCTCTTGATTTAATCAAACTACACTGATCACTTTAAATTACTGGTCTGTTCTTATTAATGGTAACGTCCCATCAGCCTCAGTCTTTTTCCTCTGGGACACAAACCTCATTCATTTCCTCCCTTGCTGCTCATGCTTATCTTCCTTTTGGTCTAAAATCAATAATTACCTCTTAATACTGAACATATTAAAGACATCGCCTTCACTAAAGGAAGAAGCGTGAGATGGTAAAACTCCACCTTTTTAATGTCAGTGAAAAGCAATTAAAGAGGGATTCTTTAATGTATTCAAAAAACAGTGTTGCTGTAATATCAGTGCAATAGTGTAAATTACACGCAATTGTCTGAGTTTCTATTTAAAAATGATTAAATATAATAGCGGCCTGTTTGTGTGTGTATTTGTGTGTGTGTGTGTGTGTGTGTGTGTGTGATATTCTTACCCTAGACCTGCCAGATCAGACACCAGGTTGCCAAGGGCAGCAGCTGCAGAGAATGTGAGAAGAGAAATAGACATAAGATAAAATGAGAAGGGGAAATTGAGATTCATGTCGAGGCACAAGACACAATTCACAGGCATGTTCCAGGATTCATCTGCCAGCATCCTTCACTTTGAGAGGTTACTAAATTCAGCCCTTTCTATGTCAATGTATGCAAGTAATATTAGCTGAGGACACCCATCAGACACATAAGGGGAATAACGGGCCCATCGGGATGGATTGATTTGGAAGATATGATTTGTTTAGTCCATCTTGACATTATAGAAGAAAATATGCATTGAATAATAAAAGAATATAACAGATCCTAAGACGGCTTCTCTTTCTTGGAAACCATTTGTCTGATGAAGGTCTAGCACTAAAAAAAATGTCAAGAATAAATAAATCATTGCCAGGAAGACGGTGTGTGGGAGTGTTTTCAATAACGTGCAGAGTGAGGGAGAGCTGCAGTGCTCATTTAGGACCATAGAGTAACACGCTTCTGTATCTGAGGGCGAGGTGTTGGCCAGGAGCTGAGAGAGATAGGCACTTCAATTATCTTCACAGGCCTTCCCTGTGGTACTCGATGATATTACACCTTATGGCTCCTGAGAGGCCCCTAGCTTCACGGAGGACAGCAGTGATTATAGTGGCCCTCAGGAAAGTGCATACCTAAGCCAAAGCCTTTACAACTACACGCACTCATTACACTGGTCTCCTCAATATCCCTGAGCTCTTTCATCAAGACCCATGAATTACTCCCTGGGAAATTGGCCATATCCCCACAAAGAAAATGAAAAATCCATTTGACGGGCTGCTTCTTGACCCAGGACCCATCCTTTCTCCAAGTTCTGTTGAAAGCCGTTCAGTAGCTGTGGCATAATCCTACATAATCTGACCAGCCAATCAACTGTGGCAAAAACATGACCTCCTTGATGAAGGTAATAAATAAGAAACAGTATTCTAAACTAGTAAGCATATTTAACCTTTATAAAAAACAATAAAGCCTAATAATAATTTGAATATATATAAAAGACATAACTGAATATGGGTGAGTATAATTTTTTACAATAGCCATAAAATGCCTATTGTTACCATGTTGGTTTTTACACAGGACATGAAGGATGACCACAGTGTTATAGATGCCCTGCTGAAGCCCATATTGACCCGCTCCCTTTAGGCTGAATAACTAACTATGAAATGAAATGAGCAACATTAGGACTTCTGTGGAGAGGAGGATAAGGACATGTTTAAACATGACCTAGGAGGGAACCTATGAGCCTTATGACTCATTATGTTCTGGTCTCTGTCACTACGCTGAGTAAAGGGGGGTAGAACACCAGGAAATGCCCTGAGGAATCTGCTTGTTCTGTTGTTTTTTATGTCAACGTAAGACCTGCTCCTACAAGAGAGAATGAGGTGATTTGTCTGTGTCCCTTCTCTTGTCCATGACCCTGACATCAGAGTGTGGCTGCGGCGGCACAGAAACCCTCAGAGGAACAGAAATAAAGCAGCAGTTGTGTTAGTGCTATAAGACACAATTTCCATCCCACTCTGGAGGAGAGTATCTTTTGCTTCAGACTAATCTTTGAGCTCCTCAGGCAACGAGGCTGGAAACAGTAAATAATGACTCCAAACAAGCACCCGGCGGCTGCAGCTACTTTCTGAACAAAGCATCCACAGGAGCTTCAGCCACATTCACGGGCACAGAGGAAGTCAGATAAGCCTCTGCAGGGTCACAGTCTGATGAAGGGGATTGATGTGTGAGCTGCTGAGATCTGTAAGTGTTGTTTACTCTGTCCCAGCAGACCTGCAACCCTGACCTTGTCAAAGGGAGACGCACCTGCCCACCGCTCCAAAGCATCAATGTTAATAAGTTGCAGGTCAGTTGTACTTGGCTCTAATACAAGATGTTAGCCTGGCGCACTCTTAGCAGGACCTCATCACAGCTTTAGAAGGGAGAGTTTCTAATTGTTGGCGAGTCAGCTGGAGCCAAAACACACAATGGATCTGTGCAAAATGAGAAAATGCAAATGGCAGGATCCCAGTCTGAGCTGTTTTTAAACTTGAATTCAAGAAAATGTCCAGAAAGATTTCCTGAGGTGCCGAAAGAGTGAAGCATGAGATCATCTGAGTCAAGAATATTCACAGCAACAGGTACATTTCCAGAACATTCAGGCGAGGGGTGGAGCCTGGTTAGATTAAGAAAGAGGCAGGACATGATTTATAAATGCTCTTGTGGTCCCCAGAACTCCTTTGACAATTTCAGCGCTGCTCTAATCTCAAAAGCTCCCAAATTTCCTCGTTTTTCCAATTTGACATCCTCATCCGTGTCTTGTACGTGTGAGGCACCTCATACCTGGGACATTTGTTTTCTACCAGTTTCACATACAACTTAAGAGCATGTTTGAAATCAGCTAAGGTCATTGAATACCATGGTGTCCTTGAGGAAAAAATAATTGATTGTGATGTGATTTAAGTGAGATAAAAGATTAAAGATGGATTTAACTTGGGGTTTTTTTTTTTACTTAAAAGATTTAAACCACATTATATTTATTTCTCTTCGCTGCTTCAATTCTCACTTTGAAATGAAAAGAAGAACTGATTACTTTATTATGTTAGATTCAAAATTTATGAAGTAATAAAAATAACAATATATCCTACTGTTACACACCATGTCAATGAACAAGCCCCCGAGGAGGCATATGTAACGGAGATCCAATCAGCTTGATTATGTGCTCAGGCAGCTCAGGTGTAATTACCAGCCACCGTCGGCTGTTGGTCTTAAACTAGCTGCTCTCTGTGATTCAGACTCTCACATTCAGCCCACATCAACAGGTTGGTGAGAGACGGAATCACACGCACAAGTGGAGCAGTTCCAAAAGATGAAGATTAACACATCACAGACGCGTTAACATTGTTTTACAAGCTCCGTCCTTTGCTCTCACTAATTCAATTAAAGCGAGATGGAGTAAATCAAAGGAACAGAGTGAAGCCCACAGAAGGGCAGAGAGTGAGGAAGCAGGAGTTTGGCTGGGCTGAGTCATTACACAGGAATTTAACAATCTCTTTAGACAGATAGGATGGAGAGACATTTTTTAGATTTTAGGAGATTTAGCCAATAGGAAAGACTTGCATCCCTGTTCCCTGGTTCCTTTTGCGGCCAGTCTGTAAGAGTTTACAGTATAAACCTCACCACTAGATGTCACTAACCTCTAAACACGGAACCTTTAACTGAATAAACTAACTTTATGACAGATCTTTCTCAGAAACTTTCCAAAAACTTTCTAGTCCTGAAGCTGAACTCGACCAACTGAATGCCTCTATTTCCAAACCAATAATGAGAAATGGGCCGTGAAATAACGTGAAATGACAAATATGAGAAAGTGTGAACTTTTTATTGGGGTTTCTGGCTTTTGTCTCCGAGGCTCAATTACCAGCTGTGATGTTCACATCGTGGAAAACAAAAGGCTGAGCAACACCCACTGATGTCTGCAGCATTTCATTATTTTAGCAATAATAGCCTACACAGGCACACACACACACACATTTAGCACTCAAGGTTATGTGTGTATTTACTGTATGTGAGCTCAGTATAGACATTGTTTTTTCAAGTTAATATTATATATAACTATATTCTATTCCTGTTAATCCACGATGTTAACAGAAGATCGGTTTCAATCAATCACATTTTATTTATAATTTGTATAAGAGAAAATTGTCTGACAAAGATGAATGGGGGGGGGGGGGGGGGGGGCAGAGCAGTAATGAGAATTGTAATTATATAGGGGATTAAATGTGGGTAATAATATTGTATATATTTGCAATCTAGTTGTGATAGTAATTCATGATCTGCTGCCACCATGATGCACGATGAGGCCACAACATGTATGTTGGAATATACACACATATAACATATATTACTAATATGTGAATACTAATATATTCATGTGGATCAAATTGAAATGTACATACCATAGACTGTATGGTACAAACTTGTGAAGGTTGAGAAGGACATGGGTCCTTATGGGCAGACATTTTTGTTCGTGATTAAACTTGGGTACTTTTTTGATGGATTTAACCCTTTATGGAGATTTTCCACATCATTACCTCTCTTTAAATTATGTAATTAGCTTGACCCGGCGCAGCCTCCATCTTCACTCCTGTCAGCGGAGACCCATTTGCCTCCCGGAGACACATTTGCCTCCTGGAGACCGTGTGATGGGTGGACTTGACTACTGACTTGACACAAGTGTTAAATCACTGTGGACCGGGTGAGATAACGGCAGCCTGTTGATTTGCAGAGACCCCAGAATGTCCCTGCTGTAGCGGGAATGAGTAACAGCGACAACCGCTGTGAAAATGTGTCTGAGTGAGAAACAGGGCTGAGGCTATGTGCTGGAGGAAAGAACAGAAGCTCTTTCTGTTTTGAATGAATCTATCAGTGTCTGTACAGGCTCTTGGGAAGTTTTACAGTTTTTACAAATAACTCTCTGAAGGGGGGATTTCTGTAGCATGAGCTCACTGTCAAATCTAGATTTAAAAATCTTGCTACCCAAAGATGGCACACTGCCTGTCAAACTGAGAGAAGCCTGTCTGAAGCCTGAAGACGAAAATTGGATTCTAAATATTCTTCCTGCAGAGTTTGGAATCTGATAAATGTCTGCTCTATATATCCCACCAGGCTTGAAATTGCTTCTTTGGCTTCATCAAAATCACAATCTCTCCCAAAATCCCAAATTAAAGCGATGGATTAGAAATCTGGAGTAGGATCAAGTCCTACCTGCTTCGACACACATTAAGAACCTCAAAGTGTAGAATCAGCTGCCTCCTCTCTGCATTTTACACCTCGGATCAATTTATCTTTGCTCTGTAATCTGTAATCTTATTTGATTCCTGCAAGTTCTCAGTCAAAAGCAATATAAAGTAGAAGCACAGACCTCTGCCAAGGCCCAACAGTCCCCGTATGAAACCACATTTAATTCACTAGATCTTTTTATTAACATCTGTACCAAAGTGCACACACTCAAAAATATTACTCCTATAAAACTCCCCTATTTTTATAATATATCAATTATTCTCCAGAGAAAAGAAATCTTGGATCCGTCCCACAATCTGCACCAAACATTAATTGGTTCTTTCCCGACCCATAGGGCATTATTCAATCAAGTATTGTGATGTGGTAAAAACGTCAGTCCTCTTCATCCTCTCCTCCTTTACTGCATCAGCTATGACTCATCTTAGTCTTGAAGACAGATCAGTTTACTGAGTCTCAGCAGCAACGGCAGGAAAGATAACACCTGCAGAGTTAGAGATGGTAGAAGTGGAAGTGTTGGCTGCTGCTAAAATGTTAGTGAATATGTAAATAGCAACAATCTCCTCAGTGCTGATCATATTCAGGGTAATGTAATATAAAAACCTCAGTGTCTCTAGCAGCAGCTACAGAATAGGAGCCGGTCAGAATATTAAAATGCAAATGTGGGTCTTTAAAGTAAGTGGATATGATGCCATCCACTCAAACTGATGCCGAACGCCATCATCACATTTATGAAATGATCATTACCACTCAGTGCTTCATTATCATCTCGCTTCATTTTGGATTAGTGTCAGGACAGTGGTCAAATTGTTAGTGTTTCATCACAGCTTCACAATGAGTCTTCTTACCACACTGAAATTGGAAAGTTCTCGTTCTACGGTTGTTTTTTGAGTCCGTTATAATTTGGCAGACAATACTGTAAAAAGGATGCAAACAGCGGACAGCACTTGGAGAGTGGTGAGGCAGAATGTGTTTCTGAACCAGAACAAAGTCTGTGAGGTCAAACCACAGAGTGTATAGTAAGACATCTATTATTAAGACAAGTGGCGTTATTCCTGTCTCCTCCATGTTAAATGATGGGACATGGACCAAACTACAAGGTCAAAGTAACACTTCAATAAATTTCTCTCAAAGATTTTTAGGTAGTTCCTATCACACTGATGTATGTTTTAATTAGTTATTCGATGCTATGAAAACGAGATGTCAAAATGGACAGCTGAGACTGACTCATTAATGACGGGACCTCGCTAACCTCCGTCCCACGATCGCCGCTGAACGGACTCTGGCTCCAAAAGATTGGCAGCCTTTGTGTACTGGATATTTCAGTTTTGTATCTGGACAGACGTAATAAAGCAGGTAGATAAACACGCAAAATAGAAGTTCAAATTAAAAGTGTTACAGAAAGTAAATGGGCACAAACCAGTAAAAGTGAAGCTTGAGGAAAATCCAGAGATATGAACAGATGAACTGACAGAGAAGAGTGAAGAGCACAGAGAATATACAGACACAAGAGGCAGGGGATGACTGAACTCAGGTGAGACACAGTAGTGCAGGTGCAGACAGTTACAGGAGTGGGACAACTGGACAAAGACAGAAAGTCAAGTAAGAGAGACACACAATGATAGAAGCTTCAACTGAGATATTAATCCAAATGCAAATACAGGGAAAACAACGTGAAAAAAACATCTCTATATACAGATTCTAAGTCTGCTATATATTTCTAAGCAGATAATAAAATGTAATCAACATTAAAATTGAATGGGATTCTCTTACCTGCCATAGTTGAAATGCCGAGGACAACTCCGATGGATAACTCAATATGAGTGCCCTGAGGAATAACAAATACACACAAACACATAGATCAACACACAGAGTACAGAGGTGTGCTAGTAAGAATGGACAACACAGTGGTGAGGATAACGGCCACATTTGTGTCTTACAATCCTGACGGTAAAGTTGTGCTCAATGGTCTCACTGTGTTTATAATCCCTAATAAAGGCCCTGGCAGGCCTGGGGACACTCCGGCTTGTACAGTCACTTACTTTAAAAGAAAATGCAACACTAATAAATGCAGATTCATTTTACAGAGCAGCTGATTCCAACCCGAAGGTGTGGTAAGGTATTGATTTCATTTTCTATGTGTTTGCTGAGCCAACGTTAAATTCGTGCGGTGTAAATATTCTTGTTTTATGTTGCACTTTATTGGTTTTCGAGCAGAGTGATGACATTTCATAATGTTCTATTTACTATAGATTTATTCTCTTTAGTTTGCTTCTCTTGTGTATGTGTGTCTCTCTCTCTCCACTTGCATTCCAACATCCCTGCTGGGTGAATAAGAA
Organism: Pleuronectes platessa; assembly: GCF_947347685.1. Classification (NCBI taxonomy): domain Eukaryota; kingdom Metazoa; phylum Chordata; class Actinopteri; order Pleuronectiformes; family Pleuronectidae; genus Pleuronectes; species Pleuronectes platessa. Next base: position 15,973,823 of record NC_070635.1, on the reverse strand, counting down.
TTCATGCAGAGTTACATAAATAACCCCCACGGTGCAAGCACACTTTAAATTAAGTCAGAAACATGTATTCCTCTTCTGTTCTCTGAGCCGACTTATTCAGTTCCAATGAGATTTCATTATTTGAGTAAGTTTACAGAGAGGAGAGGCAGTTTGCAGGAAAACAGAAATATTAACAGATATAGATCAAACAAAGAGGGTTTATTTTTCTCCTTCTTCCTCGACTCTACTGTGCAAAGTTCCCTTAAGCACCACGAGCCCATACAACATATCCCCCCCCCCGTAGCATTGAGTAAATCTGTGTTCCCCCCAGCACTGTGACGCTGACACTCACAGCAACGATCATGATGCAGTTGTCCAGGAATCCAAATCCAACAAAAGGGAGTGCGTTGTGCAGCAGAACTGTAAAGTAAGAAAAACAAACAATAAATCAACATCAGGCAAAACAAACACAAAGCAAGCAAGATTTTGTGTTTAAGTCTGCATTTATAAATAACAACCTCTTAGACCTAATTAAGCCTCGCAGAGCAGAACCCTGACGTAATGAACACGAAAGATACCAGAGCCAGATTTCACTAGAAACAAACACTGCAGCGGTGCTCAGAGGAAAATTATGGGGAAACAATAAAAGCTGATATTAATATTTATGAGTTGTTTATTTCCTCCACCAAGGAGGTTATGATTCCGTCTGCATTAAAAACTCATCAACTGACTTCCGTGTAGTTTTGTGGAGGGGTGGGACATCTTGATGAAAAACAACTGGCATAATTAGGGGACTGATATTTATGAGTGCATATAATTTGGTGTTGATCCAAAACCAAATCTGGACACATACAACAGCTGTTACTAATCTTAGTGTACAGATTTTAGTACAATCCATTCGATCACAGAAAATATCAAATGCATCCCTGGAAATGAATGTAATATTTTGTAAGATAAGTCTAAATATCGGAGGTAATGGCGAGTCATAAATATCAAGCATCTTATTTGTCAGGCGAAAGGAAGCTATAAACATGTAGATATGTCGACAATGTATATGCCCCTATGCATTCATAATTTAGGCACCGTGTGTGTGTGTGTGTGTGTGTGTGTGTGTGTGTGTGTGTGTGTGTGTGTGTTTGTGTGTGTGTGGGCATATCAGATATATATTGTACTGTTGGTGCTGTGAAAGGGAATTCTAAATGTCAGCCTGAGGAAGGTTCAGTCTAGTCTAGTTGAAGTTCACGTGAAGTTCACGCTGGTTCAAGAAGCTGCTGAAAGTGTAATTGTTTGCTTAACACATAATAACTGCTGAATACATTTAGTGTCTAAGCTGGTCGTCCTGCAGCAGCTCCCCTTCATTACATACTGAGATGTACTACTTTCCCCGTTTGATCCCCGCTGCACAAAACACCTCCTCTCTCGTATCTTGAACACAGGCGTCTTGTAATGCAACACCACTCTGACTGAAGAGCCCTTCAGCTCGTCTGAATTCAATCCTGGTGTTTAGTTTGGATGCTTCTGCAGGAAAAACCAACTCGAACTCAACAAGTCTCAGCCGCGGAGATATTTTGCCTCTCACTCCTCTGGTGACTTTCTATTTTAAAACATTGAACATCAACTCAAAGCTTCATTCTCAAACTAAGAGTGTCCACATAGAGGTTTTATTAAAAAAGGGATTCCCACCAGTTCCCTTATCTCCTCTGGACTCCGCTGCTCCAGGCTTCATTACCTGTTTTACCCTTTAGCCTTTAAGGACAAAACTTCTTTCAGGAAATTAAAAATGGACTCCTCCGGCTATGTTAGTTCTAATGAAACAAATAATTGTAAAGCTGTTCGGGCCATTTTTGTTCTGTTTGTAGAGGGTGGAGTCAACTCTTAAAGTCTGTTACTGCTCTTATTTGGAAGTCTAAAACTTGAATTGGTATAAAGTATAAGTATAATATATAAATAAATTACATAAGGCAAATGAGACTGAGGATGAAACAACAAGGTTGAAACATAAAGTATATGAAACATCAAAATGCTCCAAATTGCATGTACGACTCCAGTGTTTTTACACTAATGGAAAGTCAGATTTTTTCCACACAAGTCATCATCAACATGCATAACTTCCAGTGAGATAAAAACCAGGCAACAATACACACAGCAACACAAAGACTCTGCTGAGTTGAGGAAAATTCATGAGGGCTGTGTTCAACACCGTTGCTGTAGTGACGGCTGCTTGAAGTTGTGTTTTCTTTAATGAGGAGCTAGAGCAGTGGAAGACCAGAGGAGAATCTGTATTTATGTCTCTGCCCACAGACACACAAAGATCTCACTATTTATTGAAAGCTGTGAGCACGTAAGACAAACACAAGGTGAAAGTATGAATGACGATGTGTTTCCAGCCTCTCCGCAGCAGCAGGAGGAGGAGGAGGAGGAGGAGGAGGAGGAGGAGGAGGCGGAGGAAGAGATTGGAAAGTCTCAGAGGTTTGAGGTCATGTCCGTAACTGAGTAGCGTAAAGGGAAGGATGCCTGCATGAATATCTCTGTCGTGTGAGTGTTTAACCTTCTATTCATAGCAGCACATGCTCTGAAAGTCATTGTACTACACTGAGCCTCTTCACATAGAAACAGAAAAAAACCTTACTTGATACCAAGAAGCTTTAAATTGCAAGTGTCACGTAAACAACTTCATCCGAAAAGATTTTGGGCCATTATCTAAACATTCAGTCTAATTTTTACTGAAGTGGTACAGAAGAATGAATGAACGGAAAGAACAGATGGGATGAATGGATGGAGAGATGGATGTGCAATATGTTGTTCCTAATCATTTATAGAATCCCTGACGACAACATAAGGACATGCAATCCTAAAAACAAACAATAACATGAAACAACAATGGGCTATTAGTAAAACAGGCATGTAAAGCAGGTTGTAGTGCAAATGAAGGCAGTTCTTGTCATAGCCTATCTGTGGATGCTGGAGTTAAGAACACCTATGGGACTTGGATTAAAATACATTTTAAGGACATTTTTGTTTCCGAGAAGGACACGACAAACTGCAGAGAGGAGGAAGGCTATCTGTCTGGGTCCTGCTGGCTAACTTATTGTCCTCTCAGTAAAGAATTGGGTCAAGGGCTTTTGGGATTTGCTGACTACTTTGCTCTATTTGTCATTTTGGAGTGCTAAAAAACACGTCAACTGGACTTGGTTTAGTTTCTTAAAGACGTTTCCCCTCTCATCTAAGAGGCTTACTTCAGTTCTAACTGACTACTGAGTCCCCGGTATTTAACGTCGCTGAGGTTTGGTGGGAAGGTGTGAATTGCAGTGAAACTTCTTTGGGATGGAAGTCAGGACTGTGTTACATGTGGCTTGTATGTGATAGGTGGTATCTTCAATTCCTCCTCTGTTCAGAGATGCTTTCTCTAGATTGACGTAGATTCCTTCACTCCTCTTAAAACCATCTTTCTTCCCTGGCCAAAATGTGGACGTTGTTGTCTTCAAGTGAATGTCCCTTGTCCTTTAGATGGAGGTGGAGTCCTGACCTGAGATGCTGGCTCTCCTGTGCTGTGCCATGCGTTTATGAAGGGGTTGTTTAGTTTCCCCAATGTACAGGTCCGAGGAGTCTCCTCAGCAACTCCTGACGACCTGGGACTCCCACCACTCAGTTAGAACTGAAGGAGCTTCTTGGATCAGAGGAAACGTTATCAAGAAAGACCAGGTGACCTGTTTTTTTAGCACTTGGATATATACCATGACCTGGATGACTGAGATTCTTCACAGATAGATTTGTCATACAGACATTAAGGAAGACAACTACACACACGAGTGGAAACTAATGTGAAAAAAGTAAACAAACCTGCAGATGATTTTTTTTTTATCCTAGTATAAAAATGTGTGTCGGGTCCAATAACTAATTAATGTCTGTTCACAGAAAGCTTAACTTAGCTTAACTATCAGCCAAGTTCATCCACAGCACGTTTTCTGCTTTAATTTGGGGTCACCATGGAAACAAAGTATGGCGTATGAACCACTGCAACCTGCTCAGTAATTTCTACTAAAGACCAATCCTTCAGTGATCTTCCTGGTTGAATGAAGGATAAGTCAATAGGTGGTCATCTTACAAGATTAATAATATACTTACCTTAACCATCACTTTATCAACAATAAGATACACACACAAACACACCAAGATTCATAAATAAATAAGACTTATTACCATATCGTAACTGTGCTGAAGTAGGTGGCGCGATTACCAGCTGCCCTGAGAAGAAAAAGAAGGAGAAAATGAATTATAAAGAAGGTGCATGTCCTTTCACCGGGTTTTTAAAGTCAGCAGAAATGTCACAGAGTTCTTAAATGGCAAAGCTTATCGGTCGGGACCTTTAGGACAGAGTGAGGGATAAAAAGAGAGGGGGAGAGGGGGAGTGAGGGAGAAACGCAGCGTGTCAGAGGGGATCTAAGAGAGTCAGAGAGAAAGAGGAGAAAGGAGCGGCTCCCTCGTTGACGTTTCCTTGAGGGTGACGTCAGAAAATTATAATTCTGCATCAGAAGAGACCTGCCAGCGCACTGATTATAAAGTGTGTCTGTGTGTGACGATGTAAAATATTTTAGTTTTCTTCATTAATATCATCATGTTTTCAAGCATCTAAAAGCAGCTACCATAACATGTGTGACAATAAAAGGATGTGAGATCTCATCACAGGTTTCTGACAGCGTGACACTGAAGCTAACGAGCAGTGACGTCGATCTGCGAGGAGAGGGCCCAGAATAAACCAAGTGTCAGACTGGATGTGACACAATCAACGCAACACTGGTTTTACTGTGAACTCGTACTGGGACAAGAGGTTATTAAACTGGTTTTAGGGAAGACGTTATTATTTCCTCTGCAAACTGCGTGAAAACTGACAAATTGCTGTGAGGTAAAAGTGGAAAATGATGAGTCCACGTAATGAATTCTGTTTCATCTTCTACAGGTGTTGTATAATCACGCACATACCGATGCACAATCTGCTCAAAGCTTTGCATAATGAGGGAAAACATACAAATCTGAAGAAAATATTTCTTTAGCATCTGACATGCACTGAACTGGATATTCTCCTGAAATCATCAAGAGGGGCTGTAAGAACGCAATTTCTTAGGATGTTCTCCAGAGTTTTTCCTGCCAGTCCTCTAGGAGAAACTCTGGATAAGGTCTGAGTGAGCCCATGTGAGAATACAGCAGGATAATGTACAGAGAGCTCATAGCAGGCAGGTGGGTTTGTGGATGTTGTGAAAGCATCTTGTTACGGTTTGAGGGAGGAGATGGACCCAGGATGCAGAGGTTATAACAAAAAGGGGATTTAATATACAAAAACGTCTTTAACAAGACAAAAACAAAACAAGAACACTAACAAAAGTAACACTGGCGACAAGGCGCACTGAGAACAAGGAACGAGGAAGCAGGAGAAGCTGGTCGAAACCGCAGGAACAAACAAACCATTTCTCACGACGTGGGGAGAAAACAACTAGTACAACCCGACACCAGACAAAGGGAAACAGAGGCTTAAATACAAAGCAGGAAGGCCGGGGCAATTACACCAGGTGAAACACATGAGGATTGGAGATCACAATCAAGGACAGGAAGTGAGACACCGAGAAGCTAAAACAAGACAGTGAGAGCAAGGCTACAAAATAAAACAGGAAATAGAAAACACACAGACTGCAATTAACAAACTAAAATGACAGGACGCCACACATCTGTCTTAGACAATTTCCAGCTAGGCTATATATATGAAAAGCAAGTGTCTGAACCAAATTTTCCAGACATTATGCAGAGTGGATGTGTCAAAACTATTAACATTGTCCTTTGCAGTGATTGCTTGAATTTTATTTAAATGTCGAACTCATTCCAGATTCTGTCTCTTGATTCTGGTAAAGCATGAAAATTGTGAACACAGCTTTGCAAATTGGAGGAAGGTCTGACGTATGAAAACGACTAAATGATTTAATAGAGAAATCTGGCAAAATTAACCACTTGATCAAAATCTAGGCCGCAATAAAAAATCAAATGGAAGAAAATAACCATCTGCCTTCCTTCCTCCACCCTGCCTGCTCTCCCCTCCCATCTGCTTCTCTCCCCCCTCATTTCCATTCAGGAGTCAGTGTCACATTACAAGCTTCCTACTTCCCTCATCTCATGTTGCTGACACAACAACACACAATTGTCCACCTCAGTAGCCGGCTGACACATTCACACGTTCACCGTCAGCGCTCATGCTCACACAAAGTCAATGCCTTCACCCGAATCTCCTCCTCCATTTGTTCTTTTATTTCTCTAATTTCCTCATGAACGCTGTTAAAGCTTCTGAACTCTCCCATGACCAGACAGAAAGTAACTGGCAGTGAGGGAGCTTCACGTTTGCAGAAGACAAATGGCTCCAGCGTTTAGGCAGCAGAACGTGTTTCCTTCCATTAATCAGTCATCATGGGGTTGTTTTGGGATTTAATTAAATGCTTCCAGTGATCCTCCCGTGCTGATCAGTGAACAAACGCTGTCAGAGTAACTGCTGCCTCTACTTCACAACTGTTCTCTCTGAAGCCTCCTCTGAACAACCGCCGCTGGATTATTCTGAGCAGTCACATGACACTATCATCTGTACGCCTCCAGAAATGAAATAACTCGCCGTGGATGTCATTAACAATTGATACAATACAGAGGGATCTGCTTTTTCTCCTCTTGTTTCATATGTTAGCATTTATTGCCATGGTGGTTTCACAAAGATAATTTAATTAACAAACTGTATGGATGTTTTATTTTATTTTTATTACAGAGAGTAAACACAGTATATTATTGAGTCTCTTCTATCCGATTATACAAACAAGGAGACATTATTAGACGCCCTTGGGGATCAAATAAATGTTCATTATTAAAACGAGAAAGTAGTTTCTAAAGAAAGTAATATTGGCCATATAATGAAACAGCATTTTAGCAGGACTGATGGGAAAAGATGTTAAATGATTTACATTTTTTCCCAATGAGCTTCAGTCAGTCTCACAACAATAATTTATGAAGGTCAGTCCGATAAGTTAGTTACTAATGGAGGGTTGAGGTGTCAAACTGTGTGGATCCCTTCTCACTATCTCAACATATATGTTCTGACAAATTCTTAATATTAGCCCCTAGGCAAACAATAGTAATTATCACTAGTAAATCTGGTGTAGTTATTTATTGTCACTAAAACCTGCTCATCTTCAATGACTAAATTTATTGGCTATAGAAATACAATATCATAACACCAGGGTTAAATCTTCCTTTTATTTGTACGTTTGCCATAATTGACAAAAGGACTTACCCTGTTATGATCCATATTTGTTTAGATCATTTTTCATAAGAATTAAAAGGATCAAGCCATATTAGGGATTTGAGAAATTGTAAGAGATATTATGTGCAAACAACAACGTATTTTTCTAGATCTCAGGAGATTAAAACGGTTAAAAATAAAAATAGAATGTATTGAGTATTTGTTGTTATTTAATCCAAAAGAGCTTCTTCTGTTGCATTTGCAGGTGATACTGTCATGCGCTGTTCACTGAAGCTAGCAATCAGCCTTATGATCATGAGAATAAATCCCTCTAATCTGCCCCACTTTCATCTGGAAAGAAATCAAATAAGACAATACATCAGGTGTGGCCCAACACAGAGGCCACTTCCTGCCGTATTGTTCCATCATTTAAAAAAGAATGAAACTAGATTCCAAAAGCTGAGTCACCGTCTCATCATGAACACAAAAAACGAGAAACGAGAAACAGAATTTCTCTCCCAACCCATTGGTCTTCATAAGGCCATTTATTAGAACTTGACAGTTGACATGAATATCTATGGTGGCCAGAACTGCTGGTACAAAGTATTGATTGCTTGGAGGTTTCGGAGCTGCCGTCTCCAGAAAATCCAATTTCAAGAGACAGGAGTGGTGAAAACATTTAATGGTCTGTGATAAGTAGCTAACCAGCAGCATGATTAAATACCAAAGTGGCCAGGTTCCATTCTTCTCTTATCGTGTGGCCTCCTACTGCATAATCAGCCACGAGGCAAGCAACTGGCACCGGCATCAACACGATGCGTCACCGTGTCAGCTACAACTGCTCCCTGAAGCTTACATGGATAAACTAAAGTGGTCAGCAAATAACTGTTGTACTGCTCTGTGTCCCCTGCTCAGAGAACCAGATGGTATTTTACTGTAAAAGGCTCAAAAAGAAAAACTTGGTGAGGATGCTTCCAAATACAACAGTCCATCCACCAACATGTTCCAGTTTATTTGCTGGTTGATTAAGTTTTATCCCTATTTTTTAAATCTCCTATTGCTTTTTCCATATGTGACAGAAAAACTCTGAGTACATGTATGAAAAAGCCTCTGTTTATAGAGGTAAATCAATAACAAGCAATCTTTTGTTTTGATTGCTTGAATTCTAGATAGTCACACCTTTTGTCTTAAAAAAAGACATAGAAGTGGATATAGCATAAAAAAAAATTGTGAACAGAGTTTTGTCAACTGGATAAGTCTGTAAAAAAACAAAGTTCTCTCTCCACAAAAATTATGCTGAGCTTCCTTCGCCCAAGTAAAAATGACAAATTGAGCCAATAAGATTTTCTGCAAATACAGGCCTTTAGTGTTCCTGGGGCATTTTTCATTGCAGGACTGTGTATAGCAGTGCAGTGCGGTTTGCGGACATGCCTCTGTCAGTGTGTGTGTGTGTCTCTGACTTTATCTAACCAACGTGGACGAAGAAACATCCGTGTTTTCCCTCGGGATTTGTATTGATTTTCAAATTGCACACCTCCTCACAGGGAGAAAGGGATTCTCCTCGTCTGAGAGCACTTTTATCACCACAGACTCTTCTGTGGTTTCAAGTGCGAGTGTATCCCCATGTGTTTGTCTGTTTAAATCGGTGTCACCCTTTCTGCGTTTTAGGGAAACACCAATGAGTGTGTGGGTGTGTGACTGAGCATAGATGTGCACAGGATCGATTGAGTTCATCCAGAAGAATGAGAACAACTGCAGCCATTCATCAACTGTGCAGCACTTTGCTTTTCTCCTATGATATATGAGACGGAAAAGAGGGAAATTACACAGGACACACACAATGTGGGCCAAGGCTGGAACAGTCGTAAGTCTTAAAAAAAAAGGAATAGGGACAGGTTTGTAGACCAACAAGTTCTTAACTGTCCCTGAATGTGTGATTTGATTTTATACAAAATCCTCATAAATCCACCAAGGCCAAATGGTCCCCTTAAATTAAGCGGGACCAAAGTGTGCACACACATTGATATTAGTTTCAGATTTCTTTTCCATCTAGAGATCCATCAAATATTTCCTTGGAAATTGTTGAAAATTTTAAAATGAAACTGCTTTATCTTGCAATGTCTACGAGAGGGTTGAGACATTATTAAATCTGTCCCCTGATTCAGATCCGCACCAAACATTCAATGAGTTCTTCCCTCAATCCATCAAGGAGTTGTTGTGTTATCATCAAGCGTACAAACATATAGGGATGTCCCGATCCGATATTGATATCGGAAATCAGTCCGATATCAGCCAAAAAAGTGAATATCGGATTTTATCGGACTGAATCTAAAAACTCCGATATAAGCGCTCCGATATAAGCTGTCCATTTACCGCTACAGGACTTCTATAATAGGTGACTCTGGTTTGATCACACTCCAACACAGTAGGTGGTAATGCCCCTTAATTAACGTTGGTGCCGGCCGCGGAAGAAGAGCGTCTCTGATCCAGCATGCACAGCCCACGTGATCACAACAACGACAACGTGTGTGCCTGCAGCAAGGTGTAGTGATGTCGGCTGTGTGGAAGTATTTCGCTCAATTGGATAGACCTACAACCAATCAGAGCAACGTAGTATGTGACGTATGCTAAGCAACGCATTGTGAGTTATTTACTAACCCGGGTTCACACCGGACGCTTCAGCGCAGCGCCAAGCCTTAAATAACAGCTGGCTCCCATCCACTCCCATGTTAAAACTTTGTGCCGGTCACACCGGAGGCTGAAGCACCGCGAGGCAGCCTTGGCGCAGCGCGGTGCTTCAGCCTCCGGTGTGACCGGCACAAAGCCGTGCAGCGATCTACTGGATCAACGGGTGATATTATTAGCGCTGCCCGGCGGTTCAGCGTCGCTTCAGTGTCCGTTGTGAACAGCCAAGCGCCGGGGCGATAGGGATTAGCGCGGTGCTTTGGCGTCGCCTCCACGTTCTGTGTTCCTCTTTCAAAATGAATGCGCTGTCGATGTCTTCTAAAACAGACTCAATGGCAGCATCTACACATCTCAGCTCGCCAGCGGCAGGCATGTTTGTTGAAAACGAATTCAACCCGAGGGCACTTTGGTGACGTGGTTGATTACGTCACCGTTGATCATCTGTCAATCATCGTATAAAGCCCGCCCTGACAATCTGATTGGCCCAGTCCGGCCATAATTTTTTCCCAATGGAGCGACCCCAGACCGAACTGCCCGACCAAATCTGTTGTGGGCGGGGCTAAATTCGTCTGGCATCCAGGCTATGACAAACTACCACGGGACAGCAAAAAGGCAATGGCCATAACAGAAAAGATAGCCCAGTTTATTGTGCTTGATGACCAGCCCCTGTCGGTGGTGAGTAATGTCGGGTTTAAACGCTTAATGGAGCACCTCGAACCTCGCTACATTATTCCTATAGTTTTTGTTGTTTTTGTCCCTGCCCACAGTTGTTTCCAACATATGCTGACAGTAGAAAAATAACTGAAGTGAACTTGAATTGTTTGCACTTTAAAATTTAATTTATTCTATTCAATTGTATAATGATGTTGGTAACCAGTGGTTATTTTGCACTTTAAATATAACATTTTGTTTTCATTGGATTTGTTGAGGTAATACTCTTATGTTGAAGGTTAAAATTTATGTAACCAATTGGTTAATAATACATGGGTCAGTTTTTCCTATACCTACTGTTGCTGACTATTGTTTTCTGTTATATCACTACAACATCAGTAACAGTAACATCACTTTATCAAGCCTTTTCTAACATTCCACACAACAAAATAAGGAATAAATATATGTATGATTTGTGCCTATATCGTATCGTATTGATATCGGTATCGGCCAATACTCAAGGCTACAATATCGGTATCGTATCGGAAGTGAAAAAGTTGTATCGGGACATCCCTACAAACATATAAACCAACCAACAAACTGACAGGGCTTTAAACATAACTAATATGTAGGGAAATACACCATAATGTGTATAAAGTAATCCACACTGAAAGGACTAATTTATAGTCTGAGGTAGTGTAGAAGTATTTGAGTCTATCTTATTCTCATGATTTGCATATGAAAGTTTATTTGGTGGAAACCTTTCTCTGTATCTGCTTTTAGACGTTCAGACTTCTTTACGAGTCTCAGGAGTATAATGGAATAAATTTAAATTGTCATATCACAGCTTCAAATACTATTTGTTGGCTGAGAGAAAATAATGAGTAGAGCTCAAAGTAAACGCAGTCGTAACCTTCAGCGAGGTGCGTTTCTCCTCAGTGCTCAGTGAACTGTATTTGGCAGGGCCGATTCCAACAGTGGTAATTAAGGCAGCTGCAGAGGGTCTGAACAGCACACAGACAGGATCAAGTACAAATAGTCCCCTGATGAAATGCAATTCACAGGAGAGGGGGAAGAAAAAAAAGGGGGAATAGTGTTGTTCCTAATTGTCTTGTAGCTGGAACTCGGCCAAAGGAACCAAGAGAAAACAGAGAAATGATTTTCAATGCTGCCAGAAATAACTGACATCCACACTTTACAACCACACCCCCAGCACCACACAGGGATGGAGGCTCTATGAGACCAGGCATTTGAATTGAATGGTGAACACCCTCTTCACATGTTGATGGTGATACACACCTACAGAATCTTGCAGTAAATGTAAAGCCCTGTTTTGTCTCCAGGGGATTTAAATGCAGCAGGATTCCTCTGCGTCCCACTAACACTACTCAGTCCCGGTGATGAATATAAGTGTGCCATGTGTTCTATCTCAAGTTAATTGCAGTTGATTGCATGTGGCGTCCTAAGTGCCAAGTAGTCGGGGATCAGATGACTCACAGAGACAGATGGTTACTGACCATGGTGCTGACTCTTCTAAAGATCTTTTCTGGCACATTATAGCAGCGGCACAAGTGTTGGCATTCTGTTGTTACCAGACAAAATGTCTGCTGTGAAAAGGGTTCTGTTGATCCTAGTGTGAGATGATTATGCATCTTTATGAATGGCTTTGCTCGGTTTAGCTGTGCCCACACATTACAGCACACAGCAGCAGCAAGAGAGATGATAGCATTCAGTGTGACCGCGGCGTCCCGGCTGAATAACGGCGGCAGATGAAGCAGGAGGAGCAGGAGAGAAACGAGCTTGGTCTTGAAAAGTGCTTCTGCAAAACATTTGCATTTGTTTTGCAGAGAATGGAAGAAGCTCTGAGTGTGACCCTCTTAAATAACCTGAAATAATCAGCAAGAGACAACAGGGAAATAGGCTTTGAATCAGACCTGGAGTCCGGAGGATGGGTGGTCTGATTTTGAATGGTACACGAGGGAGATAAAAACAAACTAAAACACACATCACAAGGTGCAAGGTGGTCCGGAGCGATTCGACAATAACAAAGAAGAGCCTGCACACTTATGACACATGAATGTTTTAATGTTACACTAACATTTTACTTAGAACAAATACCAAAAACTGTTACCGCCAATATTTTGAAAAGTTGCAACTGATCATGTCAATATATTGGAAAGAGATCACCAACAGTGAAACCAACAAACCATCTCCTGACTCTGCTGTTCTCTACAGCTCGACTGAGCCTTTTATCATCTATCAGCTGATTGTTTTGGTTTTGGATCCTTTAGTTTGCAGTCTTTCTCTTCAGTCTCTGACTTCCGCCTTGTGGAGCTGTGGTGAGATCAGATGTCACTTAAAATCCTCTGAACAGCTCAGGTACAGACCAAGGACAGGAGCAGGCAGGTCTGATGAGTAGTGTGCAGTGGCACATTTAGCAAAAGGGAGCGACAGAATGAGAGAAAGGAAACATTTGAGGTGCAAGACAGAAGAGAAATGGACAAGAAACTAAAGAGGTGACAGGAAGTGCGTCTGTGTTGTCTTTAAAGGTCGAGCTGTCCATCCCTGTCTCAGAGACGCTGAAGCTCACGACCTCGTGATCGAACGAGGTCGGGCTCACGAAACAAACGAGACCTTGAATATTAAAGGGATCCCGCAGAGCATAATAACATTACTGAGGCCTCCGTGCTGCCTGTGTAATTGAATTCATGCCTTGATCCATCTGTTTGGGTTTCATGAGAAGGACGAACCATATGCCGAGATTTTCCTCCTCACCTCGCATATTTTGAATTAGATTGTAATTGGTGGACGATCTCACATATAGGCCTCTGTTTACAATGGGATTTCTTTTCTGTTAAAACCTGGCCTTGATGTATTCTCTTAGTACTAGACTTCAAACAAGGAAAATAACTGTTGTTGTCTATCAGGTGAATATGGAGAAAAAATGTGTTTCTTCTATTCATTATTACAGAGTCTCTCCCGATTCAGTATTCAGGCTGTTTCAGGCTTTGCAGCGTTAATAGTGTGGTAAATTCAGTTTAAAGAAGAAGTTGCCTACACTCCACAGCCAGTAAAATGGAAACAGTTTTAGAAATGCCAATTGTAAATTGAAAAACGGAATCCTTCATTTATAAGTGTCCAGACTCTTAATTCAGTTCTTTGTAAAACCTCTTTGGCAGCAGCTCAAGCTTCAGTCGTGGTTGAATCTCTCCAGGCTCTGAACACCTGGATTTGGCCAGTTTACCTTATTCATCCAGACAGATTCTCCCACACATATTAAATGGGAAGAGACCCTGAACTGTCATCTTCAGGTTTCTCTACAGACGCTCTACGGGCTTTGTCTGGGACATTCAAGCACTTACTTGCTTACCAGCCTGACCAAGTCCCTTCTTACCCGGTTAGGTCAGACAGCCGATTCGGACAAGTCCTGACGTGGTTGCAAAGTTCCTCCTCTTCACGTTTATTAAGGCCACTTTGCTGGTGTAAACACGCAGGGCTTCACAAATGATTTAATGCCCCCTGCCCTGATTTATTGCCACTTCACTGCTTGGCTTTTGTCCTGACACACATTGTGAATTGTGGGACTAATAAAACCAGGCTTGTGCCTTTCTAAAATCAGTCCTGTCACTTCCATTTATGACACCACCAGGACAATCAAAGCAAACAGGATGCACCAGTTTGAGGGGACACCCTGAACGTCTGAATATTTTCGCAAATGAGATTGCAGTTTTAGATTTTTAATACATTTGGAAACTTTTCAATGACATAAATACGGGTTATTGGGGAGATTGGAGAGCAACAATAGCACATTGCTGGAGTTAAATTTGAATCTACAAGACAACAAGATTTTAAAGATTGTTTGAAGCTTGGAAGTTGCTGTCGTTAATGTTGATTTTTTAAACCCCGACAGGCAGGAAGTGGGAAGGGAGGGGAAGGGTTCACAAGACATTCAGCCAATGTCAGGCTTAAACCTGCCGTCTATATCCAGTGAGTCACACGCACATAATAACTGCGATGCATGAGCTGAGGGAGAATGAAGAAAAGAAAAGCTGCTCCTCTTCCTCAATACATCAAGGTAGATGCCTGGTGGTGACGGGACACAGCTTTCCCCATAAAAGATGGAATATAATATCACTATGAAAGCAATCTAATGTGCACTGAATATATTAGGCGTCTCTTTGAAATCCACAAACCTGAGGATGGAGGCTTTAATGGTGGATTCATTACACTGAGTCGTTTAAGATGAAGAAGAATTTTTTAAGCGAATGGTTGTTGGAATGGAAGAAAATGAAATGCTCGGCCTCCGCAGCATGAATCTCGCTCTGCAGTGCTTCGAGAGAAATTGCCTCCATGTGGTCTCATCTCATGTTTTCCTTTCCACCAGCAGCCTTGTGGGAAAGCCACGTTAGAATGTCCCTGAGTCACCGTGTGACCCAACACTCATGATCACGAGATCCAGATGGACCCGAGCAGGATTTATTCACCAATCTGCTGCACCTCTCCTTCACCTCGCTCTACATCTGCTCCTTCTATCTTTTGTACATTAAGATACATATATGCAAATATATGCTGCCTGTCCGAGCAAGAAAGCTTTTCCTACTTCTTAAAATATGTATAGATCAGCATGTACCGCCCAGTGATACCGATTTAAATTCAAACTAATGCAAAGAAGCGTTCAACTGGAACGAAGCAGACTCAAAAACATGTATTTTCTGTCTTTTGTTTTTCTTTCGTTTCAGTTTTCAGTAAAAACATCTTCAGCCATTTTGCAGATTATGATATTCGGCATGTAACGGGATAATCTATCACATTTCGGGTTTGATTCCCTCCTGACGATCGTGGGGCTGCTTCAAGGATGATCTGAAGGGATCATCTGGCCAAATTATCTCACAGTGTGAAGGGTTCAGGGAGGCTTCGAATCGTAAGCATCAAGCGAGTTTTATTGGAAATCAGGGAGACTCATGTGGTATGACAGAAACAGAGATTGGACCACTGGGCTGAGAAAATGAGAGCGAGCTGACTGGAAACCCCCCGGATGTTCTGTACCTGTGTTGAGAGCAGAAAATGGCTGCCTACAGCGTAAATAAGGCTTTTGTTTCCCGTGCCGGGTGGACATTGGAAAAGGAAGGAGAAATTGTGACTCGTTTATTTTGACAAGTCAGCTCCCATTTATTCTCAAGTCACATCTGACCACGCCAGTTTCTTTGAGTTTCTTTGAGTTTCTTTGGAATTACCAACCAGAAACCTTTTGTTTAAAGGCCCTACGTGTGTTCCTGCGGGTGGACTGCTTCGTCCAGCGTGTGCGCTCTCACAATTGGAATATTAAAAATAGGCAACATCTGCTCTTACATCTGTGGTCTTGGTTTAGCTTTTGAAAGTCCTCCAGTGTGCTGCAGACATTAGTGCTAAAATTCGACAACAACGAAGTCTCATTTTCCACTTCTCCTGCTTCATTGTTTTTAACGATGTTTATCAACTAAATGCGATTCAGTGTAAATGATATGGTGAAGTGAATGAATCTGGAAATCCTTATCATCAATAATACTGTGGAGCCACAGTGGAGCCGTCTCTCATTTCTAATAACGCTATTCTTTTTATTAATGCAGCAGCATTAACAAGTGATAGGGTCAGTCATTTCTTTTCTTTACCATGAAACAACAAAAATTCTCCTTGAGCTTCACACTTTAACACTTTTGCTCTACGTCAGAGATGTAATAAGAGTTTTAATGCTTTTTTATTTTCAATTTGCCTGTATCTTCTAAATTTTGTTGATATTTCTCTCCATTTCTCCCTCGCACTACAATTACTGACCCAATTGCCCCAGAGTGGTAAAATAGGTATTTATATTCATATTAAAATAGCTAAGTCATTCTGCAACAGTCTCATTAAAGAGAAGCTTTTGCTTTGACTTCTCCCCTCTCCATCCTTTCTTTCCCTCCTGTTTCCTCCTCTCCTCCATATATCGTCAGCCTTTAACCTCACTTGTTTCCTTCAAATTTTACTCCATCGCCTCTCAGGTCTTGTCATTCCTAAACCAGTGGTAGTTAAACCTCTGAAATGGACCAAGGCTGCATTTCCACAAGTCTCAGAAACGAGGGCGTTCTTGTGCAGGACCTTGGCTAGAAATTGCAGCTCCCTCGGGCCCTAAAAAGCTGAGTACACCTTATTTTTTCCCGGAGACTTGGAAAAACTTTTCAACCTTTTCAAACTGTGAAATGAAAGTTCAGACACAGAAACTGGATAAAGACAAACTGGCAACAGCCCAACCGACCTGAACTAACACTTCCAAAGAACAGCATCCTAGATGTGGGCCACTTCCGGCAGTGATGCAGCCCTTCTGTCCTTCTTGTGGCTCAACAAAATGGATGTGAGCCTAAAGTTCCCCCACTTAGCAAATGTGCCCCAAATATCGCCAAAACAAATGGGGGACAACATGCAGTGCTCTAGGAACGGTGTAGGCTGATGGGAACCTGCATGTGGTAAGTAGTGAATATGGCCCAAATAGCAAAAAACTAATTTTTGGTTGACATTAAAAAGCACCAATCATCCAACTTGCCGATAGGCATCAGATAACTTTGGTATGTATGAAAAGATCCCTCGTGATGATAATTATTTTTGAAATCCTTCAACTATTTTCTTTAGCTCTGTGGAGCGATCGGCATCAGCTCGTTGTTTCTCTGCCTTCAGCTTTCATCTTTAATCTTCTAGTTCACTCTGACTGCTCTCATCATCAGGGTTGATATATTTTCTTTTTGCCAGAGCAGGCAGCTATTTTCAGGAGAATAAGCTCTGATAAACCCACTGTGGGAACTTCCTGCCCGGCAGCACCAAACGGCACACAGACAAACCCAGTGACTCACTGGTGAACAACAAGCAACATTCACTCAGGAGGTGGAGGAGAACAAAAGCAGAGCTCAAAAGAGATAGATTTTTTATTTATAGTCACCCGAGACACAAACTCAAAATGAATGCTGGCGTTGTTCCGTGTCTATAATAGACTCTAAATAAAGATGGATGACACATCTCTAAACTTCCTCACGTTAAAATCAAGCTAGAAGATCCTTTCTCGACCAATCATATCCGTTGAAGCAGTCAATAATGATGTTTCACCCCGTTTTGATAGCATCAAATATTATATTTAAACTTTAAACATTAGATTTGGTAAAAAGACTTACGCAAAATGTCAGAAACCATCCCGTTTTTAGTTTGGTGTATGTCCCGTACATTAAAGAAGGTGCAGCCTGCCATCAGGTGGCGATCAAGATGATTTGGCTTCACTTTTGGGGAGCTGGCTTGTCGTCCTTCTTTATATACAGTCAACCCGTGGTGACTACAAGGTGTGTAAATAGGCTAAAACTATTTCCTAAAACATGCATCATATGACATTTATAAAGAGATTAAATGTCAATGTTGAGTTTCCGGCTTGTTGCGAGGGCCCCTAAACGAACAAATCATTGATGAATTCTGGTTTAAAAGTGAGACTTTTACTGCCTTTGGGTTTCTTACAGGAGTATAAAACTAACACAAAGTGTGAGTCTTATTTAACAGCACAATGGAGCATGGGACGGAAGCTGAATGGAATCTCACTACAAATGGACACCCCCATCCTTCACAGACAGCCCTGTAGCACCTGTCATTAACCTCAGAGAACTGTCCACTGCGTAGATATGTCAGCGGGATTCGACTACACCCAGCTTCTTCTCCACTCAGCCAACCTGCACACAATCGTCGAGAAAATAAGGGCTTGGTTTCAGGTGTCCAGCAAACTGTGCAGAGATGATGGACGCTGACAAGCCCGGTAAAAAAAAAAAACTCCACCTCTCAGTCAGAGAGTGGGAGAGAGTGTAGGAACCAGTTCAGCAGCAACTGACTCAGGTCGTCCACAGCCCGTATACAGGAGGTAAGAGAATCCCTGAGGGTTTTTAAAGCATGAAGGTGAGGATGTACCTGAAGCTGCAGCCAGGCCGGCCCCAGAGGTGAGAGCAGAGGAAAGTACACTTCCTCTGCTTACACTCACTTCAGTGCACCCCCTCACATTATTCTCAGTCTCTGTAGAGAGAAGACGTATTGAGCTTCAATAGAGGCTGACATTTAACAACAATAAGAGCTCTGCAAGAAGCAAAGCAAAACTTGTTTGCTCTCTTTGTTTTGTTTTCTTTCCTCTAGTGTGTTGTATAGGTTTTTTGGTGTCAGTAAAAGATCTGAAAAGTTGAAAAGCACAAAGCTCCTCTCTCTCACTTCGCCAGAAGTCCAGCCAAGAGTTCCGTCTCACATTTGCTCACAGAATTTGTCTTGCAGCTATTCTGTCACGCCCCCGTGCAAAGCCAGAGGCCAACGTTACCTACACGTGCTCAAGCATATGTCCAATAACAACAGAGTGGGCCAGCTGGCCAATCAGAGCAGAGTGGGCTTTAACCAAGTGTTTCAGACAGAGGCTGAAAAGAGGAGCTGCAGCAATAGAAACTATAAGGAAAGTGATTTGTTTTCTGAACATTAGAGAGTGAAAACCTTTTCAAGCAATAACCCAAATGATATTTACAATATGAGCATAATATGTGTGTTTTTCAGCCCTTTCTTGCCACATCTTCCAATGGTCCATTATGGGTGAGAACTTTCATGGAGTACACCATTGGCATCTAGGGCCCAACCAATGGCGGAACATATTGACCAACAGACTGTTTAAGAACCTGCCCAACTGTGCTGTGGTTCACCAGGAGGACTTCTTCAATCCCCAAGATCTAACTGAAGTTGGTGAAGATGGATTTCAGCAGTACAATGACAACTGTGAATATAACTGGGTTATTTTTGTTCACATGGAGAGAGGTGACCTATATGGCCTGATCAATAATGTATGAATCCATAACATAACACGCAGCTGACAGCAGCATGCTCCCATCACTCACTTATATGTATTGTTGTGACACAAGATGAGGGTGAATCTACATGTTAAATAGGAGCCTGACTGATTTATCGGCTGGTTGAAAATAAAGGCCAATAGGCTATGAGCCTTTTATATATTAGTATCCACATTTATGTCCAAACTCCAAAATATATATATGATTTATTTTACAGTATGAACAATGCAGAAAAGATGAACATTTATGTTTATTTTATCGATTCAAGTTCTTTATATTTGGTTGTACTTGTGAATATTTAATAAATATATATTAGCTCATTTTTTAGATTTAGATAAGTTTCAGGTTAACTGTAAAATATCAAGCCTCAGTTAGATTTCTTCGTCGTAAGAGTTTGAAACGAAATCTTAAGGACGATATCAACCAATACATTGGTATAGAAAAGTTTGTACTTTCATATCTTTCAGGTTCTAATAAAAAGTGAAGAATTATTTTTTTAATTTACGTTTTGGGAGAAAAACATCAAATTTAATCTTGTAAACCAAACAAATAGATGGAACTTTTCAAGCCACAGTGTGAGAGGGATGCTGATTTTAATAATATTAACAGTGACACTGTGCTGTGATGTATGTGCATGTCCTTGTCTGATGATTATCATTCACAGCCTCACACACTGTACAGTGAGCAGGGACAGTACAGACATGACACTATTCAGGGCAGCATATGCACGTATGCTCAACATTCACCAGAGTGTTGATGTCTGCTTTACAGGAACAGCCTGTACAGCCTGAGTAGAACAGCTACTGAGTGGAACACATCATTAGCACTCGAATGGCAACTCTGAAATGTTTGCATGGAGAAATTCAGAGGTTTTAAAGCTCATCCTCTCTTTCAATCTTCTCTGCAGGGAAATCATTGGTCCGTCATGAAACTAGCTGTGAGAGTAAACACAAACTTATTTCTCACAGAGCTGAAACAATTATCTTTTACCCACAAGTCACATGACTCATATCGACATTTTCACCGACAACACTGCAGCAGCATTGACTTCCAGTAAACACTTAATATATAATATTCTCAATGGCTTTTACGTTGTTTGTTGTTTGTCACTGTTCATTTCAAATCCAATATCCGATAATTCAGCGGAGATGAAACACAAAACCATGAGACAGAACGACGAGAAGCGATTTTTAAATATATACTTTATACTCTACTGCTGGAGAAAAAAATGTCAGAACAGCATCACTCTCCCAGAGCCTTACATGATGTAAAGCCTTCATCATCACTCGTGTCCTCCTCCTCCTCCTCCTCCTCCTCCTCCTCCCTGCTCTCCATCTCAGTATTGATCCACTCCCTATGTGGGACATCTCCTGTGCTCCTCCTCCCCCTTTTATATGGTACTGTACTCCCATAATTCACCTATTCTGTTTAATGAAACCTCAATGCTGTGCTCATGCTGCAGACTGCGAATGGAACTGCTGCGACATCGGACCATGCAGCTGAAAACGCTCGATCGTGGAGACTACGCTGAATACGCAGCTCAGCACCTTGTGGGGCCTGGACTGGTCAGGACAGGTCATAAAGTCTCACATCTTCATAAGCAGATTATGCAGAATATGCAGAAGACAAGGGACAAGGGTTTGGAACTGGAAGCCTTCTGGTTCCCCTCTGGTTCCCATTTCTACTTTGACCAATCATGAATAAAGTGTGACTTCACAATGTTATAATGACATAATAAAACACAAAGGCTTCAACCATATGAAATCATGAAACCCTCGATTTAATTTGAAAATACTGGACTATGACCTGCAATAGATCATCACCACGGTGCAAAAACTATTCAATCCTTTTATAAATGGTTGAAATAAGTGATTTATTTTGCAATGGGGTATTTTTCAAGTAACTCATGCTTTTCCTATGATTCATAAACTAAAGTTATGGCTGAAAGACTGAAGCTTGAATCAGCTTCTAATGTAAGATGGCTCATGAGCCCATTTAAAGTGTGAACATGCTGTAGTGTACCACATCACCTACCTTGAGCTATGGCTATGGACTCGAACCTGTGCAGCTCTCGCAGCAGACAGGTGCGCTCGGTGGGGTGCAGGCTGTAGATGAACTCCTTGGCGCCCTGGGGCGAGTCGAGCGGCTCCGTGGACTCCGGGTGCGTGCCCAGGCTGCGCCGCTGCAGCAGCGAGGAGAGCGGGGACGAGGCGGCGGGAGCGTGGCCGCTGTCGAGCCCGGCTCTGGTGAGTCCGGCGCCGGCTCTCAGGGAGAGGGCGGGCCGTAGGAGTCTCCGCAGGCAGGGCAGCATCTCCGGGGAAGAGGGAGGGGAAGCGACGCGGAGGAGATCCTGGAGGAGAGGAAGAACATCGGGCCCGGCTATCACCTGGTCTTCAAATCGCGACACATGACATGATTTAGCTTGAATTCATCGCTGCGATGATCGCATGAAAACACACCCCTCCTCCTCCTCCTCCACCTCCTCTTCCTTAGCCTGGGTCAGGCTATTTCAGGGCAAACCTTGGGCCTGACACCAACAACCACACATCGCTGAAACACACACGATCAAACACAATCACACACACTGATCCAAGCTGGTGTCACGCGCCTCTATGGAGGAGGACGGTGGAGAGCGATGCGTCTGGAGTCCTCACACCCGAACTGTAACTTGTCTAATCGGACGCACCTCAGTCGATGCTCCGCTGTCCCGCACCATCAACCATCCCCCGAACAAAACCCCCAACAAGCGGCCGCTGCTGCGCCTCTTACCTGCTGAGAGCTGCTGGAGCCTGGAGCCGAGAAATCCACCAAACTGCTTCTGCTCTGTGCCCAAGTGAAATAATCACATCTTTGCGAGCGTGAACCCGAGAAGCTGTAACCTCTGGATGACAGGATGCTGTGTGTGTGTGTGTGTGTGTGTGAGGGGAGGGGAGGGGAGGGGAGGGGAGAGATGTTTCCAATGGCTGCGCTGCTCGGCTCCGTGCGTAACTGTGACGGCACAGATGGACGCACGCAGGCTACGTTCATCTCACAGGGGCTGATGGTCAGATGTGTTCGTGTTACACAGGCTGTGGAGGTTAACGTGTCCTTATTCTGATGAGAAATCCTACGTTATAGTTTGTTCCCTCAATAATTATAATTAAATCAAATGTTTTATATTACACCTTTCAAAACACAGTTAAAAGCAAACATTTGAACACTGGGTAAGAGGTATGCTTCTGTCTGTTGATTGTGACCTTAGATTTGGTATAATAGGATTTGCTGATGACTTTGTATTAATTTATTTCTTATCTCTGATGTTTTGTATTCCACTCCTTCACTTGTAAACACTTTGCTATGTTTTTTTATAGTTGCTTCATAAATAATAATTATTAATAATATTATTGTGTTTTTATGTAATTATTTGGTTAGAAATGTTTTATTATTATTATACATAGATTATACATCTCGCGCAGAAGTGCCCTGCGCACTTCCTGTGCAGAAGTAGACTGCGTATCATATGCATTTACTGTATGTGGTGCATCAGGAGTATTTTAGTTTGGATATATATGAATTAACATGAACAATCATCCAGGGTGAATCACAATGAGTTGTTTTGACCACCTGTATCTTAATAAAATATTTTAATGTCTAATATCCATATACCATTTCAATGTGCTACTATTTATATGAGGAATCTTTATATTATAGGATATTGATATCAGCAGTAGAGTGCTTGTGCGTGTATCTGCGTGTGCGTGTGTGTGTGTCCATCCCTCCTCAGCCATTCAACCAGACCTCAGCCTGGAGTCCACACCCCAAGAAACTATGACACCATGTGGAAGTTATTTGTCTGAGAGGGGAAGTCAGTCAGTACCACAAAGAGGAAAAGAGGAAACCCAGTCATAATTTAACACTTGTGTTTACGACCTGTTCTGGTTCATTTCAGTTTATTTTGTCCAATAGAGTATATGATAGTTTTCAGGCCTCTCAGAATGAGAGGAGTAAAGCTTTTATCCAAACAGAAACTAAACTGAGTTTGGGTTATTTAAAGTAGCATAGACTAGGGCGACCCCTTGTGACCAGAATCATAAAAACAAAGTGTTCATATCCTGATCAGAGTACAGCATCTACCATTTTCTGTAGTGAAATTATACCTATTATATTATATTTACAGACATCATTATAGTCATAGTTATAGCCAAATAGTGTAAATTCCATGTGCGATCATTCGTTGCCACTGCACTTTACTCAAGTACATTTCCCCACATATCATGAAATGTGGTGAAATGTGCATAATATTCTGTTCTTAATTGATTTTATTTTATTCAATGCCTTCTCTTGTTCACGTAATTATATAAATCTCCTTTGAAAGTTTTCCTTTCTGTCGACAAGGACTGTGTGAAACTACAGAACTGCTATTAAATGAATCTCGAGGTTACATTATAAGGTCAACTACTGAATCTTGAAAGAAAAGTTCATATCAGAGAGGTGGACACATGGAGGCTGCACATTCAAGAAGCCACAGAGGTAAAGTAAAATTGATGTATATTTTTATTATAATGCTAAAGCTGTCATTACACAAAAAACAAATAACAACCTTTTTACTTCCTGAAACAAACTGCATCATAGCCTGTTGAACTGTACATGGGAGGAGAAAGAGAGAGAGAGAGAGTTCAACTCTCCTCGGGGTGGGGGTGGGGGGGGGGGAGCAATAAGATAAAAACTATAAACCAGGTTAAACTGAAAGTTCAAACCCTCACAAACTATTAATTTCTCATTCATAGGATATAGTGACATTTGGCAGCTCTGATATAATATATATATATATTTATGCTAGCAATTTAAATACGAAAAATTACATGATGACAATACAAGTTTCAGACAAGTGGACGGCCAGAAAAAAAAAAAAAAAGAAAAAAACTAGATTATTAACATCATCAACAATATCGAGAACTGAATGCTGGGTTTCCCAAAGCATTGACGTCACCTTTCCACAGGGGGTATGTTCAATGCCAAATGTGCTTTGTGATGTAATCCCCTATTATTTCGCCCCCCTCCTTTCCTATTTAACCTCTCTATAATATACAATAATACACTAAACGCATGGGACATGTTGAAAATACTATAAACAAAGTGGATTTTCTTGCTGCGATGTCTCTGGGAGACTCGGGTCCTACAAGGCCAGAGTGGCCAGACACTGTGGGCACTGTACCATTTGTTAAAATCTAATAAGATGCCAAACAGATTAAGTGTTCAATGTCATTTTCACAACTGAGGTGCAAACATGCTAAATTGTAACCATCCTCAAGGTGGCTCTGCATGTCTTTCAAAACAAACTTTAATAGAAACTGCATCCCTGCATCGTCCAGAAATCTGCTCTCATAATACTGATTTAAATGTCTCCACTGCAGAACCCAGACTTTTCTTTTCTCTGAGAACCTGCAGCTCACAAAAAAAAAATACACTTTCTTGAAGCATTTCTGTTATTATTCAAATACTCTCTATGCATGAGTTGGTGTGAAATAAGGGACTTAAAGTGAACTGTAGCGGGACAGTCGAACATTTCACTGCTACAATCAGAAAACACATGCATGAATAGATGAGGCAACTCTATAACTCTGATATTTTATACAAGTATAAAAATAGTGATAGGTTGAGAAAGACGAAACGATGATTTAAAGACTGACAAAGAAAATAAATTACAAAAACGCGTGAGCTCCTGGACTAACTTGTGCAGCTAAATTAATATTTACACTTTCATACATGTCATAGTAGCCATGGTCTCACAGTGCTTGAACTGAAAAGAAAAATGAAAACACAGACGATAAGTCAGTGACATTAAACGCTTTCAGTTTTTAGTCTTAAAACTGAATAAGTCTGAGGGCGAAACATCCTGTTGTTCAGATACAAAAAATGAATGCACCCATAACGATGAGGCTCTTAAATTACACAACAGATTTCAGTATGAGCTTCTAGAAAGAAAAAGTTTATGATACCAATACAAAAAAATATGACACGTGAAAACGAATGAATTAAAAAATGCATGCAAGCTAAATGTGTTTCAAAGAGGAAAGAGTTCGACAGCAGCCAGACAGAAGAATTCAAACAGTGTGGGATTACCACTGAGAACTCACAAACTGATGTGCCTCATCAACTTCTATAAAAACATTTAATACTATATATGTATATAGTAATGTTATAAGCGATCAATGCACAGGCTGCAGTGTGGCTGATAAATGCTACAAAACAAGAAGAGGCTAATATATAAGGACTAATATATAACTACAAACCACTGAGGAGTAGCCGCACCGCTCGGCGTGTAGATACTGCAGATTAAATGAGAACCATATTGGAGGCTATAATGAAAAAGAAAACCAATTCGCATCTTGAGGCATTTGGGGTTTGATGATCGTCGTATAAACATTTATGTCTATAGATGTGAAACTGAATGAAGCTGGCACAGTGGAGCAGGCGGAAATGTGGCAAAGAGACAGAGTGAGAGGCAGCGACACGGACACTCGTATAATTATTTACAAATCATGTTAATACTAAAAGAAACTACAAAACAGAAAGTGACTCATCACGCGTGTGGCGACAGCGTCCTTTGCTTTTCGAGGAGATGTCTCTGTTGTTCACGCCTCCGCCCCGTGGAGCTCTGTGGACGTGTTTTAGTATTTGAACTGTGAGTTCAGGACGGCTTTGACAACACAGCAGCTTCCTAGAGCCATCAGGGGTCTCTTCAAACAAGTGAGCGGCCACTGCAGTCCAGGAGGTGCCAAATGGAGCCATTACTCCTCTAGTGCACCTGGATATTGCTCTCTTGACGCTGTGTTGTTCTTGCAGTGGCTGCTGTGCTTCTTCTGCCAGGACACTATGCAGCTAGAGTGTTAGTTCATCCCTCTGTGGTACAATGCACTCCCGCTACAAGGAGGTGTTTAGACAGTTTTCTCACACTGAGAAGAGGCAGACACACGTCGTCCTCGTCCAACCCTCGTCTTCGGAGACTGACCACAAGTGCGTCTTTACTGTTCCCTTGGAGACATGGACATAGTGTGAGGTGTCGCTGCTCTGTGCTTCTTGCTATAAACAGGAACGTCCTCATGTTTTATACTGGGATAACGCAGTTACTGGCTCGGATTTGCAAATCCATTTTATTGCTTAGGCCAGAATCCTTTATTGTGATGTTTGTAAGAGATAAGGTCTTTTCTCTTTGTTTCACACAGACTGTTCAACTAAGGCGCTAACTTAAATGGGCCTGTGATCCACAACCTATATTTTAACAAACCTGGCTTTATGTATTTTCTGTGGCATCTTAAGCCAAACTAGGAGACTTGTTGATTGCATATCTATGTTTCCCTCTCATTCTGTAGTGAGAGCTTCTCACAGACGGAATTTGACACTGAGAAATGTAGAGTAGATGCCGATGACTTCTCAAGCTAGCATTTCTGTACATTGCATCTTTAGCAGCAACACTTTTTTTTTAAAGCCTTTAACCTCATTTACAAATATAATGAAGGGGAGCCTCAATATGATGACACAGGGTCATGTTTCTGAATATTGTGATGCTGTCTTCATGCGATGCGCGGTGAGGAGCGATCATTGGTGAGGGCTCTTTTGAGCTTGACCCCCTTGCGAATGGCCACCAGCATGTTTCCCTTCCCCTCTTCCCTCGGCTCCTCTCCTCCAGTCTCGCTCTGAAGGTGCTGCTGGGTCAGCTGGTTGGGCAGCGGGACGGTGGGGGGGTTGGTCGTAGCCTGACCGCTCCAGGACATCACAGGCAACGTGTCAACATCCTCACCTCCTGTAAATGTGGGAGAGTATGGGATTTCTCCTCCTCCTCGCCTCTCCTCAGCATTCCTGTTCCCGTTAAATGCTGCAGACATATCAGGCACCGTTGGGATTTTAACCGGGACGACGGGCGTGCGAATATGGATTGGGCCTGTCCCCCCGACAGAGCCTGAGCGGCGGGCGGAAGGTTTTGAGGACGGGGTGCGGCGGATTGTGGCAGTCCCCGGTGTAGGATAGGAGCCAGAGGCATTATGGGAGCTGGATCCGGAATAAAACGCCTGACCTGAACATGGGCCTGCAATGACATAACAAGAACAATGATTTCATCCATAAATTAATTAATTTCACTTTAGGTACATTTTATGATAGTATACTAGAAAGTAGAAAAAAAAAGACTTGAAGTATTCATCTGATGAGGTCTAAAAGATAAAGATTCTACCTGTAGGGGTGGGGGGATAAGGCCCTGTTGGGTGAGATGGATAAGCTCCTGTGTGGATAGGTGTGGGAGGATAAGGCCCGGCGGGGTAGGCCCCCTGTCCAGGGTACGGAGCCTGTGTGCTGGGCAGGCCGGCTGTGGAGGCTGGGCGTTTGGTTTGGAACATGCGTCGGTAGGACTGACTGATGTCACTGTTTCTGGGGATGGTGGAGGACTTGTCAAAGTCAGAATGCTGCTGCTCAGGATCCTGATCTCCAGCCATTGAGAAATAGTCATAATCTGACACTAGAGGGAGAAGAGAGACAGGAAGGTTAGGAGTGAACTTTTCAAAATTGGTGTTGGCCTGATTCTGGAGAGTTCATGTTACCTTGTGAGGGTATGGTGTCTTCGGAGCAGCAGGGTGTGTTGGTCTGCGTGCTGTAGCCACTCGAGCACTGCATGGAGTCCCTGCTGGACCTCTGGGTGTCCAGCTCCAGACCTCTGGACAAGACTAGGGCCAGTTCCTCGTGGACCTCGATTTCACCAGCCTGTAAAAATTGCCCAAAAATGAAAAACAAAAAACAAAAAACATTAAGTTACAAGAGTCTGAACGGGAAGATAAGCCAGGTTTAATTTATTGAAGCCATTAAAATCATTAAGTACAACTTATTAGACTCATTAAATGGGAACATTAGTGGGGGGAGACTCATTCATGTGGTTTAAATGCAACGACAGCAAAAAACATGGACCCTGCTGGAAGTTGAATGAGAGGTCATCTGAAACTCAATTATCACAATTGCCAGAAAATGTAGACTGACTTGTGTTTGTGTAGATTAGGTATTGGCAGAAAGAAAGAGGTAAACGAATCACTGGATAATTCTCATGTTGTTATGAAGGGAATTTACCTCCGGCTGCAGCAGAGTGCAGGAGTTTTATCAGATCGAACAAAGTGACTTAATGTTTTACAAACTCACTGCAAACTTCCAAAAAACAGTATTTTATTCAAACTTCCAATGTTGAGATTAGTCTGAATAAGAATAGATTAGGAAATAATAATAGTAATAATAATAAGAGTTATTGAAGAGCTGAGGTATCAAACCCAAACAAACATTAGGAGATGGAGACTGACTCTGACCTTGAGAGGTGCCGCCACAGTCCTGCTTTTCTCTACCACAGAAGCCGATGAGCTTGGTGTTTGTAGCACAGCCCGAGCTGGTGCTGAGGTCGAGGTCGAGCCGTCGCTGTTCATGTTACCATTACTGTTGATGACAGTCGGGGTCTCCTTGTCTTTCTTCCTCCTTAGTGTGTTGACCATGGGCTGGTCGTAAGGCCCTGGCTTTGCCCAGTCCTGAGAAGGAAGACGTCAATGTTTACTGTTGAAACTAAACATCTCTGTTGAATATTTAAAAGCTTCATCTCTTCATCTCAGTTTTAAAGCCTGCAGAATTTACTTAGCATTAAAGATGGAAACTGATCAAATGTATTTACACAGGACACAACAATAAAACCAATGAACCAGGTTTGCATGTCGAACAAACACTGGATATGGAGGATGGGACTACGCTGAACAAACCTTCCAGGTTGGGACTTGAGATGACGGCACCATGGGCGAGCCCATCGTGCAGTATTGAGTGTAGTCTGGCAGCAAGGCTGAGGCGGGACGGGACCATGAGCGAGTGGGGCAAGAGGAGGAGGTGGAGGATGAGGATGAGGAGGAGGGAGGGTAGAACGGGAAGGCGGTGGCCGACCCCGAGCCCAGACTCCCCCCGTTGCTATGCAGGTAGGGGGAACTGGCCGGACTGTAGTGGTCAAAGCCATTGGACAACTGGATGTGTGTGCATCGGTGGGAGGAACGGATGGTAACAGAAACAAACACACAATGGGATAAATTATTGAAATGATAAAAAAACATGACAAACCAAACCAAAACTGAAAACATCACTGAGGATAAATCATATCAACACAAACATGATGAGGAAGGACGGAGGCCCACTAAGGGTCATGGCAATAACTTTTTTGAGGATAAAATTTGTGTAAACTCGCAATAAGTTTCGTTTTATCTCCCAATAGTTTTCCCATTGTCATCATGATACATTATCACCTCATTAAAGGCAAAGTGAGTGGGTCCACACGAGTCCGACAGTATCATGCACTTCACTCTCTGCATTCTTCTAGAGTGACCTCTTGATCTTAGAATTCAAAGAAGTTACACTAAATGTACAACTATGGCTATTAAGCAGCTTGCTAATACTATATCAGAATACTGCATGCTCAGTTCAAACTAAAATTCAATAAGCTGATCCATACTGCAGGTTTGCCGTGGGACACAAGTGGATATGGGCTGCATATGGCTCAGAAGGAATAGAAAATATTGCGAGGTAACACAAAAGTAATCCTTTAAAAAATGTCCCAGTGACCCGTTGGAGGCTCTGTAGAGGAAGCCATATCGACCATGTCAATACAAAACAAAGAAAATGGTCATAAAATGGATAACTTTATGAAAACTGAAGAAACGGATGCCAGAGAGTTTGGAGGGATTTTTGTTTTCCTTTAACATTTCTGTGATAAACCCAAGTAAGTGTGATGTACAGCCAAGGTGGGAGGTTAGTGTGAGGAAGCCCAGAGGTTTCTGTGTGGGTGAGGTTCACGGTGGAGGATGAGTGTGTGTCACCTGGTCAGTGTGCTCAGGTGCAGTAGCAGCATCTAGAGAAGAGGGGGCGCTGCAGTCACTGTGAAGCTGCCCAGTCTCTGACACCTCAGAGCAACTGGAACTGGGACAAGCCTGGGACAGCGAGGGCAGCAGCAGCAAGCAGGACACAAGAGAGAGAGAGAGAGAGAGAGAGAGAGAGAGAGAGAGAGAGAGAGAGAGAGAGAGAGAGACAGACATGTGCAGAGAGAGAGAGAGAGAGAGAGAGAGAGAGAGAGAGAGAAAGAATCGCAAAGACGGACATGTCAGCAGGAAGACACAGAGAAGCAAAGAGAAGCAGATTATTAGAGGAGGTGAGGCAACTTTCCATAGTTCTCAGCAGTTAGTCAGGAGTACAGCCAAGTGACTTAAAGTGGAGAAAGGTGCACTGGGAGTAATAACTGCATTAACTGCATGGACATCAGCAGGGTTGAGTTAGAGACTTGTTCGAGGGAAGCACAGGAAAAAATACCCACACAGACTCTTGATATCTTTGAGGAAATATTAACAATCCAATCCCTGGTTATTTTTTTAACTTTAATCACATGATACATAATCCATGTCTGTAAGGAAATCATATTTTTGCATGCTACCCTCCAGAAAGAGATTATGGTTTTGGGTTCACGACAGCATCCTGCAAAGAAGTGGGTACTGACAATGAGTGGAAATGAAAGAGATCCACATTAAGTGTAAGCCGTAGCCCCTTTATTCACCCCGATTTAAGGAGCGAGTCCCTGCTAAGCGACGTGACCGTTCCCTTTCAAACCTCAGCCAATGTAACTAGAGCAAGAATGAGGCAGACTGATTCCCAGGACTGTGCTGTAAAAAGGGTCAGCTACGGTCTTGCCAAACCACCTTCACTGCATCATAAAAACTTGGCCTCAGAACTACACCAGTGCGTTCTGGACAGGGGGAACTTTGATCGTCTGGCGTGCAAACAAAACGGCCGCTGTGGTCGATGTCAGACCACAAACCCCACAGGACAATCCGCTGGAACACATCACTGATTATTATCTGCGACCGTGTGTCAGATTGGTTGGATAAAAAGTGGCAGAACGGGACCTGCTGATAGAGACAGGCTCTCAGTGTCTATAAAACATACTGTTGTCACTGTAACATGTCATTTCAACTGTGATGCCTTTAATGAAAATACAACATGCAGTACGCTCAGGCCTCTGCAGCTTGAACCCAACCACAGTCTGTCACAGCAGTCAACTCTTTAATAGCAGGATGGGGCTGACCTGTTTTGCCCTGGGCCAGAGTGGAGGCAGACTAATTTCCTGTGCATTTATGCTATAATAATAGCAGTGAAATGACTTCACCATGATCACATAAACGTACTGCTGCCAGCTAACTGCCTCTCACAGTGGCTGGGGAGATGTTTGAGAAAGGACTTGTGTGGATTGCTGATTTGGGGTTTTCGTCCAGACTACAATAACTTGTGAATCATAGAGCGTATGTGGTTTTTGAAGTCTTGTTTCAACCATATGTACATACTTGGACGCAAAGCTGTGGCGACGTGTGGGTGGTTGAGATTTTTTCTTACCTTTGTTTCAGCTGGCATAGGCGAGGATGATTTGGACGACATGTACTGGTCCTGCGATGAAGAAATGAAACCCGAGTCGTGGGAGGAGATGCTCGAGAGCCGAGCTGGGGCCGGCTGCGGCAGCGTGGAGCTACGGTACCGATGGCGGGGGTGGTGGTGGTTGAAGAGTTGGTGTGAGGAAGAGGAGGAAGAAGAGGAGGAAGGAGAATGAGAGTGGGAGCCACTGGATCCCCTGGAGTCACTACTGTTAACGCTGTTCAGACTACTGTGAAAGGGGAAGGGGGTAAGGGGGAGGAGAGGTTTGGCAGTGACGGGGGGGCGGGGTAAAGAGAATCAAGTGCACCCAAAGACATGGATTGAAGAAAGAAAGTTGGGTAAAGGAGAGATAAAAAAGGGATGAAGGCAGAGGATTGGAGGGGGAAGGGGGATGTGGAGAAGACAGGGTGGGAAACAATTAACACACCACACCAAGATGCAGCAAGCAGTGACTGAGGCCAAGCCAGTCAAAACAACAACACAAACCAACATAAGAGGCGCAAAATCATAATGAGGATAATTACAGACAGGAAATCACAGGATTTCATGCCCTCTGACAGCCCTTTTAAACACTGAGAGAAATTACTGCGAATTGAGCAGCAATAAATTAAACATCTGAAGCAAATATTAAAATAGTTCATTATAAAATCTACAAAAGCATGTATTGGTCGTGATTGTACTAAATTATGTACAATCAATACAAAAACTGCAACAGAACCTGGCAAAATTAATATTTATGTAGTTTAAGCAGCTAGTAGTGCTTATCTATCATGCACAAACAATACACAAATGTGTGTATTAGGCAAATCACAAAATAGGTAAAATAAATATAATGCAAATGTGACCCTCTTGGTTTGATTTATGGATTTCATAAGTGATTATTTAAAAGCATGATAACCAAAAATTTGCAGTGACAGAAGACAATAGTGAATCTGCGAAGAAATCTTCATTCTTATGATTGAGACATAAAATGTATATTGTTCCTCGACGCTGGGTCTGGAATGTTTTCAAGGTGGCCTTGAAACATAATTTTACAGATTTGATTATATCATAGACGTCACAAAACCCCTAAATTGGTGTCCCAAGCAAAGCAATGCAAAGCCCAGATTTACAGTTTCTTCCTTTAAGCAAAAAAACAGTCATAGGGATGCAAACAAGAAGCAGTGAGAGTAAGACACAAAAAAACAATTCTTCAACACTTCCAAATATCCCTTAGGGTCTTTTCTCCAATAAAATGTCTACTTTAACTGTATTTCTCCAGTTCTATAGACTAAACTAAGGATTAGAATAAATACAAAGCAGCTAAATTACATATGAACCAAGATAAAGGACTAGTGCAGCTCATATTGACCACTGGGTGGCAGACATAGATTGGGCAACACAATTGAGTGTTTTCCTCTATGTCCTTGTTCCCCACCCCTTCACACTGATATAAGCTGTCTCATAAAGAAGCTTCATAATAATTCATTAAAAATTCATTTTCATTTTTTGTAGATCTAGCATGTACATATCTCATACTATTATAATAATGTACGAATAAGCTATAAAACTGTATAACATCCAACTACAAAAAAAAACATTGCAAACTGTTTGAGCTCCTTGTTCCAACTTGTAAGAATCTAACCCTACAATAATCTCCAGCATTACAAACAGGTTTTATCATTATTTGTGTGGATACAATGGGAAAATGTGTGTCTCTGTTTTACTAATTCATGGCTGTAGTCTGGTTATTGGCTGGAGGAACCTACCTGCACATGCTGGACTTCCTGGATATGGTGTGGCTGGGGGAAGAGGGGGGCGTTTGATATGACCAACCATAGTCTGAGCCCTTCAGATCCATGATCACCTGAGAGGGAGGAGAATATGAGTCACACTTTATATTTGTACTTGTGACGTTAAGAGACATTAAGCAAAGGCCTCTTGAATAAACACAAACAGAGGAACGTAGGGCAAATTAAAGTGTGTTGTTTAGTTTGTGTGTTCACAGAGCGTTTCCTCTCACCTGTTCACTGGCAGGCGGAAGCTTGTGTGGGTCAGAGGTCAGGGCCTTGAGGTCATCAGAGATGGCCTGGAGATGGGTGACCTCTCCCAACATAGAAATCTCCTCATCCTAAAAGGATTAACGACAGAGAGACCAGAGTTTTTGGGGTGGTAGATTGTGTTTGAGAGTTTAAACAAGAGTGAAGCAATGCAGCATGAATGGAGCATGAATACGCATATTTTCAGTCTGTGGCATTAAAACAAAAAGCAACAACACTGCGGAGTGAGATGACTTTCTGACAGCTCATTTCTCCCTCTCTCTCTCTCTCTCTCTCTCTCTCGCTGTGCTCACCACGACAGGCCGGAGCATGGCGACGAAGCAGCAGAATCTCTGTCTCTCCTCTATGAGCGCCTTCCTCAGGGCCTGTTTCTCCGTCTCCTCCAGCAGAATGTATTTATCACTGACATCCTGCATGGCGCTGTTCAACTGGGGCTGGATATCTCGACCTTGGGAACAAAGAGGACACACAGACAGAAAATGAATCTACATGGAAACTGGAAACACATGATTGGTCTAATTACGACAGCACAATGTTGAGAAAAAATGATAGAGATAAATTTGACAGCAGAGCTTCTTCAGAACAGAAATACTAAAAAGCAGAACATGCATAAATAATTACAGACAATGACTGTGAAACAATGAAGGAACATTTCCAGTTTAGATTTTTCATCACTTTCCTCTGTTCTGTCACGACTGCTCCACCTGTTATCTCTTCATTGTAGACTAAGCTATCTTAATTGCTATGGTTTGAAAATCTCTGCTACTTTTTTGGCTATCACCTCAGCATGAATGGCCCCTCTTGTCACTGAAGTGTCTCCTGTCTCTCGCTCAGCGGAGGCAGGAAGACTATCTCCTGTACGATACTCTGTTGCTTGTCTAGGAAAACGTCAGTCTATGACGCAATACTCAAAGCGTGAGATCCCCATTTGACTATCTCTCAGCTGCACTTTGTTAAACTCTTTCATTTCAGAGAGAGGGAGATTCTTGACAGCGAGAAGAACAACTGTGCGTGTTTTAATGTCTAACAAGAGTGCAAAGTTCCTACAAGACCATCTGGACCTTGTTAGGTGTGTGTCCATGTGTGTGTTTGTGCGTGTGTGTGTGTGTGTGTGTGTGTGTGTGTGTGTGTGTGTGTGTGTGTGTGTGTGTGTGTCCGTGTATATGCAAATCTGAGAATGTTTGAGGACAGTCATGACAATCCCAAGGTTATCCTTTTACTCGATGTACCTTTTTGCTCCGTGTGTGTGTGTGTGTGTGTGTGTGTGTGTGTGTGTGTGTGTGTGTGTGTGTGTGGTTCTTATTATAAGTGAGGATACCCTGCAGCCAAATCAAGCCCTCTCGAGTTCTCTCTGGAGGCAGGAAGGCTGGCGACTGTCCAAGTTGACACACAGTTGGGCCTCTGAGCCATTATCTTACCACTCAAACTGCACTTGCACCCAAACACACAGTCTTGACTTTGGTACATGAAGGTTAAACCGACAGAGAACAACTCTGTGGTCTATCTGTCTGCTCTCTCGTCTGGGTAAAGATAACAAACTAGTGTCTTTTGTTGAACGTTTGCCGTGAGGCCCCTCTATCATGCGAACCAGAAGTAAAGTAACACAGATGAAGTTACGCACGCAAATCATTTCACCACATACGTAAAACGTCAGAATCTCCATCTTATAGCGAGGACAAACCACCAGCTCTTTCCTGCCTGATATGTAAGTGCAGTCTATACATCATACATGTGGGAAGCTCTGTTTCCACTGCTTTATCTCTCCAACAGTTCAGTAGACCAAAATAAAAATGACAATTACCGATGATGTTCAGCAGGAACAAAAATACCACAACTGGAAAAGCACATCAAATGGAAAGCCCCCACCATCAGCAGAATTGCTCAAAATGACATATTTTCACTGAAGTACAATGTGAATGTTGGTGCTTGGTCTACTCTAGGTCATTAAGGTGGTTCCAGTTCTTCTGAGACAATGTTTTTAACCCGAGTGAGAAGACTGTGCCGATACATCTCCAATCTGAGGAAGTGTTTTTCCCAAAATACCGAAGTTGATCTTCATTTTATGAAAATATATCTGTGATGTAGATTAACAAGGGACTAAAATATGCTGTTTAACAGTTTAAACTGACTGTTGAAATATACTAAAACTACACTACTACTTACTGGTTGTCGTTAAAAATGAGACTAAAAGACTAAAAGAGAATCCATTTACCAAGCTGGGTTTAGTGTGTGTAATGTTAGACTGTGTGGAATTTTAGTTGTGTGTGTGTTTATTGCAGTTCCTACATTACTGCACTGTAGAGACCACGGCAGAGTTGATGGACTGTGGAGGCCAGACTGGAAAGTCCAAATTGCAGTATATATTTTCTGTCTCATTTACATCCGAAGGCAGCTTGTTGAGCAGACACGAATACCATTACATTCTACAAGGCGTAGCAGAGTTGGACGTGCATTAGCTGCCTTTTTCAAGCTTTACTTATTGGTCTGGTTGCCACTACAGGTCCAAAGTCCTTGTTATTAGACTACTGTTCATCCTGTTGATGGGCTGGCATGTCAATGATGCTGTAATCGCTAGTTATACAGAGCTGATCAATGGTACTGCTAATGGATAATGTAAAAAGTGCCTCCATAAAATAAAACAGCAAACAGCTGCATCTAGATAATTTTTCAAATCTTTATGATAAAATGCTTAATGGTTGCAATGAGTATAGGAAAAATGGAATTACTGCAACAAAATGATATATGTCACATAAGATCAAAAAGATGTTTACATTTTTTTCTTTAAATCAGTTTCTATACGACTAAAAAACATTTGAAACTTCAGACTTTAGCTGAGCTCAATGTCGAAAAACAGCCTTTCAAGCTCCAGTGCCAGCGATGCTGTGGTGTCTCCTTGGCACGAGGTAAAATGAGGGAGCACACTGCGTTCTGGTTTCTCCCACTAGTTCAAGCATTGGCAGTCGGTATTCTCGACGTTACCAAAGTGGTTTTGGAAAGACACCGCTGTAAGTTGGGGAACTTTGTTCAGACAGATGGAAAGCCAAATATTTTCTTTGTTGCCGTTTTGGTCGCGCTCATGAGAGTCGTGCTCGACACAATAACAATCGGCATCACTTCACGTCTACCTCTATTTC